>NC_080611.1:8489104-8789925 GCF_027887145.1 Ammospiza caudacuta
ATTGACTCAAAAATACGTTCAGTTGCCTCATTTTTGAAGCAGTTGTATGTCACACAGTTATTCAAGCTCCACCAAAGGTTATTTGAGGACACCATTTATGTGGGACATCTTTCTGCTGATAATTTTATATATTTTATCATGAATGTGTCTACATTTATCAAGCAAATGTCTTTTCCCTTTTAATTTACAGAGTAAGGAATATATGTAAGAAAACAGTTTTTCTCTGCTGCTGTGAGGGAAGGAAATGTACCAGTGCTTATGAAATTACTGTGTCATGGTTTGTTTAGGACATAATTAAGACATCAATCAGAAAGGGTTGATTCCTTCACTAGCAAAGTTAATGAGATATTAACCAACACTTTGAAGCTTGATCCAAGCTATCATTCTACTATTTCACAAATCCCCCAAATTCCTACCTTTATGGGCAGTGGTAGTGTGAAAGAAGACTTTAAAATTTTTCCCTATAATTTAAAAAAATGCTTTATTTTAAATTCCAAATGCAAGAAAGCAATTTTGATCATTGCAATAAATTTCTAGGTGTAAGTTATCACTAAACTGTTTTGCTTTAACCTGTTTGCAAACTGACAGTGCAGTGTCTTTCTGGGGGGCAGCCAGCCCTGCTGAACAGGAGCTTGCACGTGTTGAAGGCACTGACAACCCTTGCTGAGTGAATGCACCACACTTGTGATCATTCAATAGAAAGCATAAACAAAAGGAAGAGCTCCCAGAGCTGTTTGTCCCAATCCCTCTCTGAAGGACTGTATTTCACAGGAATATTGTCACCAAGGTGACCATCAAAGCAGGGAGAAAATCAATCCTGATTTTCTGAGAGAATGACACAATCTACCTGGTATCTAAATGTTTTCCTTAGGAAGCTTGATGCAACTTTTTAAAAGGAATCTTTAATGACCTTGTAACCAGGCAGCACAGAGGTGATAACTGAAGCATCTTCAGACTGTAATGAACAGCTGCTGAATTGCAGCAGAAAACTGCAAGTTGAACATTTGCACAGATTTCTTATCATAAAATACCTTTTTGGTATTTAAAATCTCCTGGACAGCTCTTTATCCATCTCTTCAATAAGTTGGTATAATCTGTATTTCCCTATATAATAGTTCATCCAAATGAGTGAGCTTGAGGAGGCCTTCCAGAAAGACAAAAAGCTTGAGATAAATACATGTTTACCCATTCTCAAGCAGAGATCTGGATTGTTTGCTTATATTTTCAAGGTACAATAAATTAGTGTTGCTTTCATTGTTACACAGAGTCCATGTAGTTTTGCTTCATTCAGCTTTTGGAAAAGCAGATTCCTATTTCCTCTGGCACAGAATATACTTAACAGAGAGGGTGCCCTATTTTTTCAGCTGTGTATGAACTGCTACTGTAATTGAAGAACTATGATCAGAAGTTGCTTTTAGGATTCCCCTGCACGTTTTCCTTATCCTGTCAAAAATCCATTCTAAAGATAAATCTGAACACATCCTGCACCATTTCTTTTAAAGTTTTCTCATTGCATGATCCAGATACACATCTATATGAACTTACACAATTGTTTACTAAAACACCACCTCACTTTCCTCTACTGACTGAAATTGTATCAGTTTGAACTGGTGAGAATTATTTATCTAAGAATATGGCTACTCCTAAGACAAGAAATTATTCCATCTCCGAACTTAAACCTCCATCTCTTTTGGTTTCTCTATAATCTATCCTGTCTATTTTTTGGCACTGATTCAATTTTCAGCATCTCTTCCTGCCTTGAACTTTATCTTGAAGAAACTGCGGACACAAGAGTGATTTCCCTTATGAAATCACTATTGCTAAACCTTTGCAATTTTTAAATAAAATGTGTTCCAAGATTTTTTTAAAAAAAAATCTATCTCCAAACAAGTGATAGATGGATGCTGCACATTTGGATTCGCTGACAGCTGCTGTCATGGTATCAGTGGAGGTTAAAGAGACTTTCTGCCTGGCTGTTCAGATTTCATACAAGGTGCCAATAAGGAGCAAAGGCACTTGAGTAGTGGGTATCAGCAAAAAGTTGCAGAATGTTCAGCCTGTGGCTAAGAAAAGTCTTCCACACCTTCTGTGCTGTCCAGCAAAAGAACCAAACCAATCAAAACATGCTCCTGGAGCAACTGAGTGGGTCAGGGCCTGTTGGAGTTAACAGTGCTCAACAGCTTTGGATGGGAATTTCTGATCCTTGACTGATCATATTCATTCCTCATTTGTTAAGGTTTTTTGGTTATAATTTTTGTATCATTTATTCTTGATACAGTGCTATTTTCAGGACAAGATAGATAATGCAAATGTCATTTTCTGACCTTTTTAAATCATGGCTTATCAATTGTAAAGAAACACAATTTGGGTTTTTTTATTTCCTTATCCGTTTGTTCCTGGATTTAAAAAAAAGTGTAAAATCTGGCGGTATTTCAAAAAGGTGATATTGTGTAACAGTTTCCTGCTTGTTTTGTCAGAGACAGACGTGAAAATGAGTTTATGTTAAACTAATATAACATACTCTCTATAGAGAGAAAATGGGGGAAAATCCATTGTAATTACTTTCAGATTTCCATTCCTTTGATACTTCACCCATAAGCTTAATTTTCTCACCCATCTGTGTATGCTAATTGGCTGTATTAATTATTTCATGTTGAAAGAGACTACTTCATAATTAGTTGGTTGTGTAATTTGAAGCAAATGCTACAGTGAATTGTACCTTTTTTTATTTGGAAATCATCTGCAAGCAGTTTTCTCAAAAGTGCTGTTTACAGCAAATTATTTACCTGGTAGTTATCCTTCAGGAATTGCTCTCTAATAATGTCTGAAAACTGATTTGGGGTATCTAATATTTCATTTTTTAATGTATTCTGTCATTTCTTTTTAAGATAGACACATATGGATGTATTCATTTTCAGTACAGTAATTCCTTATTTTCCTGATTGTTTTTCAAGGAAAGGAAAACTTTTCTGAGAAGACACCTGGTTTTATATAATTGTTTGCTTGTAAATACAGTTCAGATGCTGCTTTATGTACACAGATAGATGAAGGAAATTAAAAGGAACTGACTGTGCTTTGCAGCATGCACTGGACAAAACATATCTTGCATGGAGACAGCTTTCACTGCAAATTCAAAGCTTGCCACTGCAATCCCATTGGATTTTCTTGTATCCTCGTGATCACTCCTTTATTTCCCACCTCACGTTTCAGAAGTATTTCTGGTATGCGAGTGACATTCAATTCCTGCACTGTCATCTCCTGTGAGCACCATGTGCACATTTGGAAATACTCCCTGAATGTAGAAAGAGTTTTCTTTTCCATCTTGACAGCTGATGGACAACACAGAACAGCGGCAGCTCAGTGCTGCCAAGGTTTGTAGGGCTGGTGTTTGTGCTGTGATTTTCTGTTGTGAATAGCTGAATCTAGGCTTGAAGAAGGAGATGAAAGTAAGTATTTCTCATGTGCAGTGAGGTTTCATATCTGTAACCCGCTGGGAGGCTGTCCCTATCCAAACCTACGATCTGAGTCATCAGATCTGTGGGAGGTATGCAAAAGGCAGTAATTTAGAGAGGTTGTTATTTTTTGCTAACTAAATAGGAGCCCCCATTATGGAATGAAGATCATATTACATGGCGCTGTGGAATTTCACATAAAATTAGAGAAGATTCATTTCACTTTTAAGCCTGAACTCCTTATTTTTCATGAGGGCTCTATGAATGATTCTGGCTGAAAACAGCAGTTGTATTCTCCATATTATTTTCAAAAGCCTACTGAACAAAATGCTGCTTATTAAAATGCCCTTCAATGGTTCATAGATAGGTTTGTGGGAAAAACTGACCAAAATTTCTGGTTTCAATGGTGTATAACTATTTCCTTAAACTCATATTAAAATTATTTGTAATTCTTTTAATCATGTTTTCCTACTACTTATATTTAAAAGCTAAATTCTGGTATAAGTAAAGGGGATTCTATGCAATCTTTGTGGTGGTGGACTGGTACTATTAAGCTTGAATCTGTGCTTCTTTAAGTGTTAAAAGCCACAACTGCTTCACTTGTCTTTTTGTGTGTCTCACAAAGTCGTATTCTCCCAGCACAGCATGTGTGCTGATATATCAGAGTATTCCATTTTTAGATTGCCTATTTTCAGAAGAGGCTGGTAGTTAGGCTGGGATTTCTCACCCTTCTAAAAAATCATTCTTTAACTACTGCACCTCTTTGAACAAATTTTTTTGAGTGTCTGGGTGTTCTTCAGAAAATCCAAAGAACTATATTATGAGAATATGATATCACAGTCTCACAGTTGTATTTAAACTGTGACACTGTGGCATAATAATGGGCTCAATAATCAAACTTTCCTATGATATCAAAACATTAATACTCTAGCTTTTGCTGAAGTGCAAGTTCCTTTCTTAGTGTTAAGCTGGTTTTTAATATAGACTAATTTAAAGGAAAATGATGGAATCATCCATTAGCCATCAGATTTATTCTGTTTTAACTTCATGTAATCTAATCTGTGGGCTTTTCAAATACAAGTACCAATGTGGCATGTCAGTAATTTGAAAATTCAGTTCCATGGTAACTTCTTGAAGGGAGGCGGGTGCAAAATAAAAGTTAAATGAGCCAAAATTAGACAGAATTCCAACATTTCTATTAAGCCATATGAGGAAGGATAAATGGGCCCCGGAACAATATAAATGTCCAGTTCCAGCTCTCTCACAGGTCCACTGAGTGACCATTTAGATAAACTCTCCCTTCAATCTCCCTGCTTTCATTTTCCTGTTCCATCTATTTGCAATCCATGAAACTTTTGGGTGTTTGTACTTAGAGCAGTAATTCCAGTACAAAACACCCATCTCACAGAAGTCAGTGAGAAAATGTATCTCAGTCTTCTGGTAGAATATTGTAAAATAAATTACTTTGTCATTGAAAGCTTCTTTGCTAAAAATTTTAAATGGATTTTTTATATTTTTTTCGTGGCTCCTCTTCATCTATGATTCAAAGTTGTTCATACCAGCTTGGCTTTTTTCCTCCTTCTCTGTAGTTCAAATATTTCTCTTAAGAAAAGTCACCTTATTTGCCCTGAACATCAGACAACAAAGCCATCTGCACCAGCAATTCTTAGAGCAAACCCAGTGATTCAAGTTGAACTCTGCTTCTTCCCAAGTGCAGCTGGAATAACCAAATCAACCTTCTGGTTTTAATCCAATTTAGATAAAAGACAAAGCCAGACAACAAATTCACCCTGCATACTGATAGTGACTAATTTTCAAATTCTTAATAATTGTGTCCCCTAATTAAAACCAAACTACACAGTTTTATTAGACAGTACAGGCAAGAGAACAGATCGGGTGCTTCCAAACTGCTAGAGCACAAGATTTTCTGTTAGATGATTGTATATATTAAATTGTTATTCACCTCATTGCAAATCCATGCCTTTATTTCCATCTGAGTAGCAACACTGGATGTTGCATGGAAGTTTTTTGCAGGTGTGCTTGTTTGGAAAAGTGGATAGAGGCCCAGAATGAATTCTCCCAGAACGGTATCTGCCGGGATGCAAGATATATTCTCAATTGCAATCATTCAAAAGACCTGCATTGAATGAAATGCTGCAAAATATGATGTAAAACATATTATTTACTTATTTTAAAAATGTCACAAAACAGGTATCAAAATTGGCCTGATAAATGTGGACATTTCTGTGTTTGTGCTTTGTGTGTGTGTGAGGAAGGTTGAAGCTGTAACCACGAAGAGCATCTGAAGTAAAACCCTGAGCATTTCTTTCTGTCCCAAGGCTCAGGTGTAACACTGATCAGGGCTACCTGCAGGGTAATTCTCTTGCCAGCACTGAATATCTGTAAGATTTCACTTGGGCTCAGTGTTGCCTATAGCTGAGACTGGCTGCATTACCGTATGAGCATTCAGGGCAGGTTTGTGGGGAGCTCATTACCAGTTTTCAATGACACACATTCACACAGACCATGCCCCTTAAAAAAAACAATGCAGAGAAAAGGTACCCAGTGAGAGGTTGCACATTGTGTGAATTCAGTTAATTTTTCCTTATAGCACCTCATAATTTTCCAGAACAGAGATCATTAATCATCCCAAAGTGTGTAGAAGTTTGGGCAATAGCTGTAAGACCACCAAATGCTGACCCTGAAGGAAATTAATTACTAAAGGTGAAAAGCAAGTGTTTTCTTAAATAAGCCACCTAAGCTGCCTGGTTTTGCAAATATTTATTAACACAATTCAGATGAAATCAGATCAGCACTTCTGGCTGCAGAGAGTGTTGTTTCATTGCAACAGGAGTCCTCGTTTCCAAATCCATATTCAATCTTTTAACACAGCAGCAAATTATATTCCCCATCTGTCTCCTGCGACAGCCCTAATGAATGTAATAACTGAATGGTGATGTACAAACCCTTTTGAAGTACCTCATTTATAAAATATAGGAAGTAGTTATTTATAATAAGCTGTTGGGGAGATGGGGTTTTATAGTTTTTGAACTTTTTAATATTTTCAATTTTCTGCATGTAACTGAAACATAAGTGAGCACATGATAACCAAAGATTTTTGATACAGGAAACTCTAGGGCAGGGTGAGCCTGATATCTCAAAGGTTTTCCCAGCCAATGTGTCTGTTCTAGGACTAACAAGTGCTTTACCATGATTTGAAGAACAAAAGGTGCTGAGACTGAACCAGCTGTGGCCCTGAGCTGTCCCACCCACGGTGACTCTGGGCATTGCCAGAGCCCTGCTGTGCGCTCGAAGCACCTCCTGCCCTGAGGTTAACCAGCAGTGTTCTCTCTGATTTGAGGGTGAGTGAGAAGGAGTAAAACACATCCCAGAGGGTCTATGAACAGCATGGAAGTTCATATAGACTTTTGCCAACACGTCAGGACTTGGCCTATACCACAAGCCCTCCTTGAAGAATTGGCCTGATAGCTGTTTTCCAAGGACTTTGCTAAGTCAGAGTTTGAATGTGGAGATAAAGCCCACAATTTTATACTCTGAATCAGATTCTCTTTGACCTGCTGGAAAACAGAGGAAGTCATGCTGCAATGAAGCAGCATGAATGAACATTTCAGCCATGAAAAGCAGGAGTTTATTTCAGATTAATTTCTCACCTTTGGATTTGGTTGATGCATTAGTTCAATGTAATAAAGAGAGAAATGGGAAGAGGGGCTGTGCTCTAAATTCGTCCAAAAAGTGTGTGGTCATTAGAGAGCAATTATCACTTTGTATTCTGTCTTGTTTGTGAGATGGAGATGGGACTTGTGGCAAGGCCAAGCACTGATGTTTATTGCTCAGTGAGAGGCTGGAATGGTTAATTGAGAGGGAACAGATTCATCAGGTTCAGAGATAAAGAAAAGTGATGGCGAGATATTTTCATGAGCTGCTGTTCTCACTGCTACAGTTTTTGAAAGCCTTCAAAACAGTAAAAAAATAAATATTTTTGTTAAAGCAGTATATAGACCTGCTATATTCCAAACAGACAAGACTTGATTGCACTTCTTACCGTTTAATTTCACTTTTATTGAAATGTTGCACTTGAGGTAAGAACAATTACATCTTTTGAATTTTGCCACTGATTTTGCTGTGCCCCAGACCTCTTGTAAAGGATAAACAATCATATGTCCTTGTCTCTCTAAAGTATAAAAAGGTTTCAACAAAAACTGTTATGTCCATGTGCATTGCCTCTGCAGTAAACCTTGGATCTTCGTGATTCAAAGCTATTATAATTTCTCAGAAAAAATGAATGTTTAAATTTGAACATTGTGAAAAAGAATGGCAGTGGCAAATCTATAATTACTTCACAGCAATCTTTTCCATTCTGTTTGGGAATTCTGTTTGGGTTTTTTCACTGCTTCTGTGATGCATTGGTTTGGAATTCCTCAGAGTTATTTTCATTTAAACTCAAATGTAAATGAACAGCCACATCAGACCAAATGACTGCAGTATGAATTCCACTTGTGGAAGATTCTCACAGGCAGGCAGGGGGATGCTTCCATATTGCATAGATAACCTGCAGAGCTGTTCACAAAAACTGATCCAGAGAGATAGATCTCCTTGTGGTTCTTCCTCTGATAGAGCAGACAAATAGGCTCTTGGTTTGAATTGTTGTTATCTTAAACAATCTGTCTCCATCAGGATCTGAACAAATTATTCACCCCAGGTAAATGTTACCCTTTGAAAATAGCCCCTTTTCCTACTCTTTGTCCTCAGTAGCAAAGTTTTCCTGGTATGGTACCTTACTCTGGTTTTTTTTGTGGTTTGGTTTGCTGCTGGTTTTGTGTATGTGTTTCTTTCTAAATGTCTGATTTTAATATGTTAAAGTCACTAAATGCCATAAATAGACTTCTGCTTTAATCAGGGCAAACAAGCTGCTCTTTAAGGAATATCTGCTTAGTGAAATAAACAGTGCTTGGGGTTCACAGAACAGCAGGAAGCTGTTCTTCTGTTCTTTCTTTATTCAGTATGAAAAATAATGGCATTTGTGTAGTATTTTATAATGAATGCTCTTATACAGTATTGAAGAAAAGTTAATCAATCTTCAGAAACAGACTTTATATTAATAAGTATACTGCTAATTACTACAATCATATAAAAGTTGCAATGACACCTATCTATATATTTGTATGTTCTTTTTGGTCTTTTTAAAGACTGTGTCACAAGCCTAAAGATGCCTTCAGTCTAAAAAAAGAAGATGCTTCTCTGGGATGTTGTGTGTCTGCCTCTGTTCAGCTTCGTTCCATGCTCAATTTTGCTAAATTCAGTTTTTTTCTTTATTCTTTCCTAATCTAGAAATTGCCAGCTATGAAAAGATTGTTAATTTCTGTTTGTAAAATGTTCTGGTGTAACTTGAATTAAATGTAGTGCAGCTGGGAGCAGTCATGGCTGAACAATACATGGCATAAATTATCTCTATGTTGAGTGTCTGACTAGATAACATAATCAACAGGAGGCTGACAAAACATCACAGCTGCCTGTTGTTGCTGACAACTTCATTATTTCCATGATGTTCAGATGGGTAATTTGTTTCTGAGGGACAGCAATATCTTCAGACATGTCCAATGGTCTCATGTACTTTATAGGCTTCCTGAAACTGCATGTGTTTGCACAGATTGAGGGGGTTTTCCTGATCTGGGGAATAATTGCAAGAACCACCAGCAAAGAGCTCTGCTCTGCATTGGTTTTGCAGTAGAGCAGCACTCCCATGTATCAGGATTGGTGCACATCTCCTGATAGGTAACAGCAGCTGCCCTTTGATTCCTTGGTTCAAACAGGGAGGGCTTTGAGGCACTGATGGACTTCTTATACTATTTTATTTCTGTTTACCTTAACTTAAACTCCAAAAGATCCCAAATGACTCCGTAGTTTTGTAGCTCTGACAGCCCAGGCCTGATTCTATTCCACTGCAGCCAGGAATTATTATTCTCAGGAATTTTCCAAGTAAAAAGACTAGCAGGGGTAAACAAGCCACTGTGACTGTACGAAAAATATGCCATCTTTAAAGAATTCTGACCAAACAGTTCTGAGTTTCTGCTAGTTCATTTAAAACCATAGTGTGAAGTACAAGCAGCAAGTCCACAGCTGCCACCAGGCTGAGAATTCCTCCCATCTGCATCTTTCCTCTGGGAATCTGCAAGCCCCAGGCACGGGTGCATCTGCCAAGTCCAGCTGTGCAGAGCCTGGATGTGTTGGGTTCCAGGTGGGGCTGACAGAACCCTGGGCTGGGAGCTGTGGCTCCAGAGGAAACCTGGAGGAGGCAGGGCTGCCAAGCCCAGTTCCACTCGTCACTGACATCACATTGCCTCACACATTTCAGAATATTTGGGGAAATTATTTCTAAGCTTAGTCCAAACACAATTATTTTTTCTTTACTCACAATTTCAGAATTTTTCAAGTTTGATCATGTCTGTGACTGATCAACTGGGAAATATTTGGCTTTTTCATAAGCATACTGAATACTTCTGTGTCTTTGTGGATAATAGGTTATTTGCTATGGATTTGAATCAAGAACACTGGCTAAAGTAACTAGTGAAACAGCAAGACTCCAATCAATGTCCTTGAAGAAACCCAAGAAACCAGGTAACAGGACAGAGAATAAACAAATTGGCAAAGGGGTATGTGTGAAAGATGATAGGTAAACAAGGAGCCGGAGAGGCAGGAATTGCCAAAACCAGAGTTGGAATTTACTCCAGTACGTGTTATGTATAAAAATGTGCAAGAAAGAATGAGTGTGGGGACAAAGAAACATGAACTTTTATGTGTTTGGGGGTTTGTTTGCTTTTTATTTTACCTTTCCCACTGAATATTTTTGACTGTATGAAAAAAACTACCCCATTATCTTGTTTCAGGGAGAAGAGTCACTTTAACTAGCTTTCAAGTAATGGAATTTTAAAATGAGAGTGCCTACAGGTGTCAGAGTTAGCCACTTTGTCTTGTTACTTTGGGAAGGGGTGGAGATCCCAGTCCCAGGTATCCAATCTGCCTGGCTCCACTGCTGTGATAGTGGATGGAGATCTGATATTTGAGCAATATTTGTTCCTTTTGTGGGACTGTGAACAACCTAAAAGGCAGCTTTGTCTCTTATGATGGAACAGCTTTGCCATCGCTGCAAGTAAAGCCAGGCTCCAAGTCCTTTTCTCCACTCCAACCTTCCCACCCAGTTTCTAGTGGGCAAATCCAAATGTTTTTCACAGCCACTGCAGGCGATGTAAAGCAGGGACAGGCTGGGGTCCGGGGATGGGGGTGCCCTGCTGGGGATAGAGGATGCTCTACTGGGGATGGGGGGGATGCCCTGCTGGGGATGGGGGGATGCCCTGCTGGGGATGCCCTGCTGGGGATGGGGGGATGCCCTGCTGGGGATGGGGGGATGCCCTGCTGGGGATGGGGGGGGATGCCCTGCTGGGCATGGGGGATACCCTGTTGGAGATGGGGATGCCCTGCTGGGCACCGTGTCCCGGGACAGGGATCCCGGCGTGGCCGCCGCTCCGGGACCTCTCCCGGGCTGGGGAGAGCTGGGTGGACGCTGCCACCTATCGATGGATGGAGGAGCGAAACCCCAGTCCAAACACGGAGCTCCTCATCCCAGAAACCTCCCAAGGTCGGGGAGGAACGAGCAGAATTTGCTACGTGGAGTTAATGGCCAACACGACGCTAAAAAGCCTGCGGTGTGTAAAGCTGAGAACAGCACAGGGTGAGGTCTGGGGGACTGTGGCACTGAATCAGCCAACTTGGGCAGCCTCCTTAAACAAAATGTGCCACTAAATGTACATCTTCACAAAAACACGCAGCTTTAGCAGCAGTGAGAGCAAGAGCAGCTTGTGGGATCAGCTCTCCTTGTGTGCCACAGGCAGGGAACTTCTGACTCACCAGTCGTGGAAGGAAAACCTGTGGCAGGAGGTTAAGGCAGCAGTGTGAGTGCAGCCAGCAAAATGCTCTGTGCAGCTCTGGAGAGAGGAATGCAAGGGCAAGGAGAACTGGATGGCTTCTCTGTCCTCTGATGGAAGCATCACAGGCTGAGGATGGGCAAGTTTCTGCAGGAGATCAGACTAAAGGATCTTCTTCCACGTGTTTCATCATAAACCCAGGGTCTATTTCTTCTGTAGGTCTTTTAGCCTTCTTCATTTCTAGAACTAGATGTAGGTGTCTCTCACAGTTATTTACAAACATTCAATAATAATGTTTAATAATTGCATTTTTATCATTTGCTAAATGTATGATTACTTCTTTTACATTACCGGGAATTGCTTTGTTTCTTCTGGATTTTGAACAGGCTAATTATGAATTTATATTCGTAGGTCAAGAAGATTATAAATATATTAACTTGTGCCAAAAAACCTAATTGTATTTCACAAGAACTAGGCTTGGGCAAGAAAACATCTTGACTTTTTCTACTCTGCTAAATACTGTTTGGGTAGAAAAAGGACTAAAGCATTTAAAAAATCAAAATGGCAATGAAAAAGGGCTGCTTTCCACCATGCTGAAGGGAGAAAGCAGAAGATAGAATTATTGAACCACAATGAACTGGTGCTGGAAATGTTTAAGAATAGACTGATTTCTAGAAATTCACTCTATGTTTTTCCCCTCAACACAGCTGGAAATGGAGAATTCCTTTACAAGTGAGTTCCATAGGTGAGGCCTATATAGGCAAATAAAACTTATTTGGAGACTTTGCCTTAGAAGAATCATCTCTATTTAGCACAGCACTGAAAATGGAGTTCCTAGGCTTACATTTATTTTTAACTGATTTAGACATTTCAGATTTTCAGCATGTTTTTTCCAGATAGTATCTCAGTGTTAGAGAGGTATTTGGTGGTTTTTGAAAGATTTCCAATTCCCTCCTGTTGGCAAGGAGAAGTGACCTCAGTCAGCTCTCTGACTAATGATCCTTGGAAGGAGCAGAACAAAAGAGGGAATCCTGTAAATGGAGGGCCTGTGATTTTCAAGGTACAGGAGAAGGAATGCTGTGCATAGGATATTGTAATAGCACTTTGCAATTCTCTGCTGCAGCAAAGCAAGTAACTATTTGTATTTGATATTCTCATTATGCCCCATAACTATATGCACTTGATATTCTCATTATTTGCATTTGATATTCTCATATGCCCATGTCTGTGTGTATGTTTACACATGTACATGCAGGCATGTGTGTTGACAGAAAACCCCCAAAGAATGGTTTGATCCATATCCAGATTGGTTTAAAAAATACAGCTTAGCTTCCAGTTCCATGGCACACAAACATCAGGCCCAGGACTACATTTGAGCTTCAGCTACTTGGGCAAAAGGATGCCCTTGGGTATGAGGCACAGCACCTCAGCTGAGGTTTGAACTGTGGGAGAATCAGGCTGATCAACAGATTTTGGGAGGTTTCCAACATTTTCCAAAATCATGTCTGAATAAAACCAGGGAAGAAAACTCCGCAGATTGTAAGAGTAGCTCTGGTATCTCCTTAAAAATAATCCAAAATACTTTTCTGTAGATATTAATGGTCACTGGCTAGGGCCAGGAATTGCTGTGTTTTGGTTCTTTTCTATTATCTGATGTTGCCCTGGAGTTTTCTGATTGCATGAATTTAACCCAGTGGACTGTCTAGAAGGATAACAATTTCCTAGGTTGTTGTTTATCTTTGATTGTCACCTTCACTGTTTTTAGAATTCTGTATATGGGTATTTGAAATATTCCACATTTGACTTTGTGATTTTTTGTGGGTTTCTGTGGGTTCCAGCATTTGCAATTTTTTTGCCCTACAGTAAAAAAATGAGATTTTGAAATATCACTATTTTCCTATTTTGGAAGCTCCTAATGCAGACATTACAGGATCTGCTTTAGCATCCGTAGAGTGTGCTTTTGTTATCCATTTAATAATCTTTTTGAGGCGTAACCTGTTCAGGCTGGGAGCTTTCCAATGATGTTGCAGATGTCCCACAGCTATGGCTATGCCTGCTGCTTTTGTTGCTATGATTGCAGACAGCTGGCGTGGTAGCTTGCTTGGAGAAAGAAGAAACAATACATCACATGCAACAAGCACTACTGCACTGTGATTTTTACCCCTTCCTCTCACTGTTCTAGCATAAAACCAGCTGCTTGAGGATGGCTGCATTAATGATTTTTTGCTCATACTTCATGCCAAATTAATTACAATCACAGTTTTGTTTACTCTGGCAGTAATTATTTTTTCTACTTGCACGCTGTGCTGCTGATCAGTTTTAAAGGCTACAACAAGCTAAAAGCACACAGAAGTCATGGCATCTCTCACATGGAGGCTTCACATATTGGTCATTCCTACAGCTGCACAGGTAACTGGGACAGAGTTTAGGCACCAAACATTCTACCTGTGATACAACACTACTTGCTTTAAATACTGTTCTGCTCTGAGGTTTTAGCAGCAATCTTGGACTTCAGTAATCACTAGTAACAGGCTTTTTCATATCTGATCATTCATGCAGTGTAAGGAAGAGATTTACTCATTCTGCCCAGAGGCTGAGCCAGCAGAGACAGCAGAGCTAATGTGATTCATTGAAGGAAGAGTGGGGACAATTAACAGCAACTTGTTCACCTTTTGCCTTGGATAGCCTAAGCTGGTAAGTCAAATTTAACTCTTTAATGCACATATTCCTAATTACTAGTTTCAAGTATGTTTGATTCATAAACATACAGTACTGAGGGGTTTCTCAGCTGTTGTGTTTTCCTAAAATCCTAAGAGAATGCTTTTACAGCTATGCTGTGCCCTACCAATGCACCTGTCTTTAGAGTGTAGCATGTATGTGCCACATACAACAGTGATCTATAATTTAGGTATTTCTATTTCTTTCTCTGCAACATGTTTTTGAGGGACATGAATTATAGGTCAGTATCAGACAATTAAAAAGGAAAAAATCCCACAAATCTTTTGTAAAGGTAAATATTTTATATTAATTTGAATTTGAATTTGACTATTAAAGGACCCTGGTGATGGGGAATAAAATGGTTCAGTGCTTAGGTGCAAGTAGAAATCTGATCACAAAGATGAAACTGTAGGATGTGCAGAATGAAATATGAAATATGACCAGGGAGACCTTGGTCCCTGGTTTGGTTCCTAGCCATAGCACAGTGACAGTCACACTGGTTTGATGGGTATTTCCAGGGCAGGGCAGTAACTGTTTCCCCAGAGATCTGCTGCAAGACTTTTATGCTCTGTAATTCTTGGAAATGAAAACTGCTGTTAATTATGTCTGGTTGTAAGGGGAGCTGCTGTTGTTATTTTTTCTAGTCCTGCCTTTCCCAGTAAAACCTGGTGCTGTGCTGCCTGTTGCAGTGCTCACCTTGCTGTGGGGGTGCAAATTAGATCACACAGGGCTACTCCAAACCATATGGAGAGGTTCTTATGTCATCCTGAACCATGTCAGATTTGTGCAGAGGCTTCTGGATGTAAAAATCTCAAATGGGGCTGTTCTGCACATCTTCTTTTTCTAAATTATTAGTCTTCCAGGTGCTGCAAAAATTAGTTCTGACAATGACACAACCTCGGGCTAAGTGCATTTCAACTGGGGTGTTTGTTGTTTCAGTCAAGACAATGCACATTTCAAGTATTCACCTGATTGTTGAGGCAAGGATATGGTTGTAAAAGAAATAAAATTATTGACTTTTTAAAGGAGCCTAAAAATACTCTCATGAAATCGTTGATTTCTGTCCAAAAATAACAGCACCAAAAAACCCCTGTGCTTTCCATCACAGAATCATGTGGATCAAGCTGTCTCTTTTCCTTATTTCTTATTACGCTTTTCACCCACAATTCTGTCCAATCTCATTCCTATTGCTCTACTGTGAGTCATTTCCAGCCTAATAAGATACCACTTCCAGAAAGTTTTACAGAATATTCAGCTTGCCTTTTTTTTTTCATTTCATACCTTGTATGTACTAGCAAGGATGCTCAGTACAATAATCTGCAGTAGCATTTTGTAGTTTTTCAGTGTACTCGTGTTTCAGTACACTGATGAAAAAATGCAGCTTGTTCACATCATGTCATTCCAGCTATTGCTTTATTGTTCCACAGTTATCCCCTGCACTTCTTTGGGATATTGATGGTGACTATACAGGGAACACATCTATGTTTCAAGTCATTTGTGATTCACCAGTTCTGTGTGGATAGCAAGGATGCCATCTGTTTTATTGTTAGCTGCTATTTCAAGGATGTTTACTTAGCTTTTCTATGGATTCACCCGCTCTTGACTTCACAGAAACATTGATGAGATTATAAAAGATTCTGTTCTCTTCTTCCATCAGTGTCAGACCATGGATCTGCTCTGGGTTTTTACTGACAAAGTTTCCACATGTGGCAAGGGCACACTGTGGTTACTGTCCTCAGAAGTTGTTTAGGTGGTTACTAACACACTGTTGTTTCCTTCTGAATGGATAGATCCTGGTTCATTCACCAGATCAAGGTGGGAAGGACCCCAGCTACCCCAAGGAATGGTAATAACTGGAGTCAAATTATGTTTAGCCACAGTCCATAAGAACAGTAACCCATGCCATGGGAAACAGGCTTGGTAGTTAACTGCTCTGAACCTTTTCTGGCTTGGTGACACAGATTAGCACCTCAGTGATGCCTAAGTTTGCTTTGGTTCAAAGCTTACACCAGCATTTTAGAATGCTGTAACAGAGACTCCAGTTTCTTTTTACAGTGTAGACATTGAAACAGAGAAAACAGCCCTGCCAACTGTCTGGGTTTTGAATGTGTATTGGGACAGGTGTCACTAGAGCACCTCTCCCAAAGACTCTCATTTCCTGGAAAACTGTCCAAGAACTGACAGGTGCTTCTCCTTTACTTGCTCAGGTTAGTATTTTCTCATAAAAGAAAATGCAGCTGTCAAGCTGTTCTCTGTAGAAATTTGAGATTCTGGAAACAATTTCTCCCTTCTCAAGAAAAGCTTGAACTTGATGACTTTCAAGAGATTCTGTGAAAAATATCTGGGCAACTGAGTTGAAGATGGAGACAAATACACTTCCTGCATTAGTGAAGGCTGGAGAAGAGAAGGCTGTACTCTAAATGGACAGGGCAAACACAGAGCAGGATAAAGTAAAACAACAAGTAGACACAACCAGTGCCTGCTCACTACATGAGGAAAAAGCCACTCATTATGAAACTGTCTATAGCAACATTTACTTTTGGGTGTCACTTTTTTCTGACACCTGTATTCCCAGAACTCACTCTGCAAAAACATTGTTTCCCTCATTAATTGAAACTCCTTCTCCCTATATGAATTAGCAAATAATTCTGGGGTGATCTGTTTTCTTTTTCCATCTTTAATTGTCTGTCTCCATAGATATCCATAGGTGTAATTCCATAAAGAGCGATTTGCCATTGAAAAAGCCCCAAACATGTGCAGAAGCTGTGTGTGAAGGTGATTTTAGGCCCAGCAGCCTTGCACTGTGTGTTGCAGTGACACACTTCTGATCAACGACGTTGGTCCAGCAAAACCTCACTAAACAGCTGCTGCTTTCCCTCTAGAAAACCCTGGCTGAGAATGACCCAGCAAATGCACAACTTGAGCCTGCTGCAGAGCAAAAAGCACAGCATGCCCTCGTCGCCCAGCGCGGCCAAGCGGCTCTACCGGAACCTGTCGGAGAAGCTGAAGGGCAGCCACACGTCCTTCGACGAGGCCTACTTCCGATCCCGCTGCGACCGCCTCAGCCTCCGCAAGGCCTCCATGGTAACACCTGCCTCTGCCCTCTCCCATCTCCCTCCTCAGCTGCCTTTTCACCTCCACATTCTCCTCATCTCGCTTTGTTCCCTCACGAGTGCGTGTGTTCTTCCCAGCCTTACCATTAATGACCCTTTGTCAAGAGTTTGGCCTTCTTGAAGGGTAAAGACAGGCTACCTACTCAAGTGGTGATGCTTTATTTTAGGAGTAAGGTTGTAACTTGGCACTTACATGACAAAATGTGAATTAAATCTATAGAGGCAAGTGTTTCTCTTACAAGAGAAGAATAAAGCATGTTTTGAGAAAAGTGAAGATGGCTTTTAATAGAAGTTCCCATTTTTCCACACGACAGAGCAAATGGAACTTTCAGGCATGGCAGATAAGTGTAATGATACTACCAAACTGTGGTGATGGTCAGTAGATAACTGATGCTTTATTTTAGGAGTAAGGTTGGTGATGCTTTATTTAGGAGTAAGATTGTAACTTCTGGTGATGTTTTATTTTAGGAGTAAGGTTGTAACTTGGCACTTACATGACAAAACATGAATTAAATCTATAGAGGCAAGTGTTTCTCTTACAAGAGAAGAATAAAACATGTTTTGAGAAAAGTGATGATGGCTTTCAATAGAAGTTCCCATTTTTCCAAACAACAGAGCAAATGGAACTTTCAGGCATGACAGATAAGTGTAAAGCTACTACCAGACTGTGGTGATGGTCAGTAGATAACTGATGCTTTATTTTAGGAGTAAGGTTGTAACTTGGCACTTACATGACAAAACGTGAATTAAATCTATAAATGCAAGTGTTTCTCTTACAAGAAAAGAATAAAACATGTTTTCAGAAAAGTGTAGATGGCTTTTAATAGAAGTTCCCATTTTTCCAAACAACAGAGCAAATGGAACTTTCAGGCATGGCTGGGCCAGATAACAAAAATATCACATTTTGTCAGAAGGAGAAAGGACACTCTAGACTCCTTTAATACTCACAAGTTATGTAATAGATGTATTATATAAATCAGTGCAAGAATTGGAAATTATTTTTCATTCAATTAGCTGATGCTGTCCCCGCGGATTGTGCTTTCCCAAAGTCAGAAGACCTTGCATGACCTGTGGAGACTGTTGTCTCTCTCTGTGAAGAAAGACCATGACCTGAAGGAAGCAGGGGACCATGGCTGCTTCCTCTCAGCTCTTCCAGAGCCAATAGATTCTTGTTTCATAAGAGAAGCTTGAAATTCAAACAAGGCTTGTGAGCTGGAGAACAGCCTTTTCGTGGCAGCCAGCTGTGGTGTCGGCTGTAGCAGCTCTGCTTCTGAGGCTTTGGGTTTCCAAATGCTTTTCAGTTTGTAGGGATGATTTGAATTGAGGTCTCAAAGTATGAACCGTGGGGAAAGATTCTTTAGATGAATTTTTTAGCCACTATCTTATCTTGTCTTCTTTTTTTTTTTTTTCAACTTCAATTTCAAGCATGACTGAGGGAGTGAAGGAGGATAAACCAGTGCTGGGGACAAGCCAGAGCAGACTGACATGTAGGCTGAATGAATGCCAGCCTGTGAGCATATCTTCTGACCAGTGTTTATCTAAATACACCTTTCAGATTACATTTTCCTTCAACATGGGCTCTTCTGTCATACTTCACTAATAAGAAGAGAAATTGCCAGTGAGCTGAGCCAAAGGACTGAGGAGCAGGGCAACTGCTGCTGGGGGCCAAGTCCTCTGCTAACCCTGAGCCAGTAACTCAGAACCTCAGATCTGTCCCTTTTCACTCTGATCTGCCAGCAGTGGGAGTGCCTATTCCATCAGTTATCATCATTGGGAGACCTGATTTTATGTTGTGTGGATGGGGATTTAATGGGACACAGACATATCTGTGCTAACTTTGTTCCCCCAGCCCACTACACTGTCATGGGAGTGTCACAGCCTTTGTCACTGACAAAAACCCAGCAGAGGAACCTCCAGGTACCACCAGTCTGGGGTCTGAGCTGGTGTCCACAACAGGCAGTGAATAGACTCCCACTGAACTTGAGAGGCTTTGGATGCCATTCTATCCATTCTGCTTGTTGTTTTCCCAGTTTTCCCTAGAAATAAACAGCAAGAAAACTATTAGTGAAGGGGTGGAAATATTCCAGGTCAAGTTGCTAGCTCATGTATTTTCAAATCATTGAATTTCTGTGCTGTTGAGCTAAGGAGTAAAATCATGTCTCCAGACAAGTGAACAAAATTTGTTAGAATTTGTTTTCTTTCAGCTTTGGCTTGTGAAGAGTTTTCTTTCCACTCTCTCTTGCTGTGCAACACTTTCCATTCAGTAAATTGTTGTCTTGCTGCAGACATAGCAATGTCCCAAAGTAGCTTTATTCTTGAACTCATGTTTATCAAAACAAGTCTTTGCAGAAACTACCTTACCACTTTTTCCAACTCCAGTAGTACATAGTGGACTTTTTCAGTCAAACTTAGAGCAAATAGCTTGAAAGGGGCACTTCATTTTAATTAAGCTACATAAGATTGCATTTCTAAACACTCTGGCACTGAATCACTTACTGGAACATGGTTATTACTTACTGCAAAGCAATACTGTAGTTCTTTTCAGTATATACATTTGTGCATCACAGCAACACCTAAATAAATTAATCACATAGCACAGCTGTCCAGCTATGATTAGAGGCTGCAGGACTGAGTCAAGGAAAAAGCAACGTAAAAACTGCTCCTAAACTTCACCCAATCACTTTTAAATGTGATTAAGTTTTCCTTTGAATTTAATGCTTTTGTCCTTTCAGAGCAGAAGGAAGTTATCTAGTAAAGGTAAATGATTGCTCTTGTTAGTATTTGTGACAATGTCAGCTGGACTAAAATAGAGCACTGGGGTTTAAAGACATTACTCCTTATACATGTTTGGATTTCTTATCCCAAGGCTGCAGATGCCTGAGACATGCTGCAATACTAGAAAGTCTTCTACATGGAATGTGATAAGCTTTTTGCAGCAAACTATATTGTTTTCAAATATATTTCTGTTTTCTGTGTGAAAGCGAATAGGGAAAAGTTGGTCAGGTGTGTAGAATGTTTTTCTGGACTTGGAGAGCTGGGCTGGATGCACATTTTCATATGGGGCAGTTCAGTAGCATGGGTGAAGATGTAATAGATACCTTGCTGCCTCTCCAGGATGATTTTGACTGTCTAGCAGAGTTTGATGTGCTCTTCTATGGAAGAGGGACGCACACATGACCATTTAGAAAGGCCACATCACAGCTGCCATGATTTTACACTCTGAAATTACAAAACTTGCCAATGTATTTCAGCCTATTGCCTGTGTCTGAATTGATCATTTGGAAAACCTGATATTTGCAATTTGATCTTGTAATGGTTTGGGTTGGATGAAGCAGCTTATAATAGTCATGCTCTGTTTCTCATTTAAATCAGTGCAGCTTTTTCAATCAGATTTCTAATGAAATGAAGAAATAGAAATTTGCTTTTAGTTTTTCCCTTTTGGTGAAACGTTCTTGCCAGCAGGTCAGTTGGCAACAGCATTTACGACAAATTTAACTTAAACATGTGCTTAGATTCTGTTCAGCAACTTACTTAAGGCCAAAATTTCACAAATACTTCAGGTATTTCATTTGGCAAGCAGAAATCTGAAGATGCATTTTCAAAGCACACCAGCAGGTCTAAATCATGATAACCAAAAAACCCCAGTTCAAATCAAAATTTTAAAATTAATTCTACAGCAATCTGACAGGTAGGTAAAATCTGTTAAGGGGTGTATGTGTGTGTGTATATTTTAAAAGGACAAAATGCCTTTGTCAGCCATAATTTTGATTAATTTCAGCTATAATAGTGAAGTTAGCCATCTCTCTTTTATTATTATGTAATAGTGAATTTTTGGTTTGTTCAATGGAAGAAACTCATGGGATGTAGTACAAGATTTCCTGAGTTTCTGAAAAAATTTGAATTAAAGCTAAATAATGATATTGAGCACTTAGAGTAGCACTCTACAAATGCTAGGTCATTTAACTTTTGTGCACATATGTAAAGCAAATCAAAAGATAATTATTTATTCTGGTTTTTTAAAAAGGGACTACCATGTGTGTACACAGTGCCACAGAAGGGAGAATGTGAAGAGAAAAATAACCACCTTCCTGTCCTGAGTGAGCACCACATTACAGCCTTTCACTCAGTAATATCATCAGCTTTACCTTTTTGTTCTGCCCCCAAACTGTTTCCAACAATGAACTTAACAGAAAGAAATACAGACCAATGCAGTCCTTCAGTTTCCTTCAACCAATTCCCTGTGTAATATGCTCTTGATTAGTTCACTTCTAAATAAGTAGATTTTCATAGCTGTGATCTATTACAAGAGTAATATGCTTTAAAAGTCTATCTGTTCACAATTCTGCATCATAATAATAAAGTCTCATGGAGTAAAGAGCAAGCTTTCTTTTTCCTCTGCACTTCATACATCAGTGCTCTCTGCATGTTAATTTTGAGTGCACAATACAGCGACATACAGCTGTTAAATCAATATTACTGTTGAGTGGAGCTGAAGACGTACAGAAGTATCAGAATCATACCAATAATTAAAATGTTTTGTAATTATAATTACTTAAAATTCTTTTGATGTCTAGCAAGAGCACTTCATTCTTTCAGCGTACGGGCAAAACACCAGAATAAACATAATGTTTCTGATATCAAGATTATAAAGGTGTTACATAAGCAAGACAGGTGTGTGGAACTACTGGAATGATAAGAAGTATTCCTGCATTGCAGTAAAAATTTCTGACATTTTTAAAGTTTTCCCTTATAATAAGAGAAATATGTGCTGTCTTCTTTTTTAAAATTTTCTGGACATGTGCTCTACCTAATGACAGAGTATATCCTTATAAATTATTTTTATTTTGATCAGAGGGGTTAAAAAATGATAAATAGAGCTGCTTACCATTCCATTGTCCCTTTTTCTGAGATTTTTTTATCTTATATGAACCCTGGAATATGGCCTAAGTATCTAATTATAAAATTAAACCTGAATCTTATCATTTGGAGAAGAGTCTAAACCCAAGAATGTGACAGAACCCCATGAAGAGCACTGATGTTTAAGTCATATCTTTTATTCTGCATGGAGACCAACAGAAAAAATATTTCTTCAGCATGAGCTGTTCAGTACTTCAGTGTCTACAAGGTGATTCCCAACTCAGCACTACTGTCCCAGATTTGCATTATTGCTGCATAGCTCATCTCACCCTTAGATTGTCATCTTAACATAAGTATCTCGTTTCTTTACATTGCCAGTTTGGGGTACAGGGCACCTTCTGCACTCTCATCCTCCTGTTCTGCTGATCCCCAATACTCAGCACTGATGGGGTCCCTACTGAAACTTTTAGCTAACATCACCTTTGCAACTTCTTAGTGTGGTACCAATAATTCACATGCAAAGAGTAGACCAGAAGACCCCTGTCAGGCCTGAACATTTTGGAAGACACTTTTAAGTTCAAGCCTGCTGAAAAAAAGCTCCTGTAGAATGGATGAAATTCCAAGGTGGAGGTTGGGACTGCAGTTTCCAGAACTGTTTGGAAACACTTAATCCATGTGTTTTACAAGGAGACACACAGATGTTCCAGCAGGTCAATGTTGTGTCACTGAGAGCAAACTTGGACACAGATATGTCCAATAAAACTATTGATAAATTGATATTTTAGAAAGAAAATAAAGTTTTAGTGTGGTTAAGTATTAACTTCCAATCACAGTAGAAGATGGTTTCAGTTCAATATGTATTTCATGGAATAAAGAGTGCATTCTGGGATGAGAATTTTCTCAGTGGTTTTGGGGTTTACACTGTGTATCTGAATCTGTGCTCTGAGCCCTTCTTGCCTTGCTGGGCCTCTTGCTCCTGCTAATTCATTCCAAAGAGGGAAAAACTCTATCAGGTAATTATGGCAATGGGACACTGGGAGAGAATTTAAAGAATCTTGGCAAATAACTCCTCATAACTTGCAGGCTCCAGAAGGAGCCTCATAAGAGAAACCTGCAGGCCCTGCTACTCTCCTGCACCTGCTTCTCCCCAGCTCAATTAGGAAACAACAGGGGCTTTTGTATTGTGCCATTCCTTTATCTCCTTGACATTGCTAAGGAAAAGGTTCAGTGGTTCTCCCTGCCTGAGAGTTGGTGCTGTGGAAGTTCTCATGTTTGGCTGCTTGTGCTCTCTGCTGCTCAGACATGCACACTGGACAATCCAGTTTTTCAGTCCCATTTCTACATCTGTTTATAAGGCCTACAAATGTCAAAGTTTCCTCTGGTTACAACTTAAAAGCAATAATACAGGCACCTAGAAATAACTGAGGTGACACACTGGGTCACACTGGAACTGGGAAGGTTTTTCTGCAGAACTGCTTGTTTGATCTGGATTTTCATCATCTGGTTGTAGTTTTCTACTTGAAATTTTGAGTTTGAAAAACTCAGTAGTCCAAGGCTCTGCCAAAATTGTAGTGTGTCATCCAGTTTCACACTGCAAACATAATGTTGCTCATACAGTTTGATTACAGGACAGATGTCTAAATAAAAATGTGTTTGTTTCATATGGGTTTGAATGTCACTTGAATTTTCCCACAGACCTGAAGCAATTTCAAGCACTCCAGGGGTAGACCAAGCTCAGTTCTGCTGCAAACATTTGCCTTGCTTCAAGCTGAGCCTAAGTTGGGGCTGGAGGCATAATATCTTATTTTCAGGAGCAAACTCACAAAACACAAATTTTCTCTATTTTTAAAGCACTACCATATGAAAAATTTTACTGAATTTCTGTCTTTATTGAAACACAGAACTTCCAGTGCAATGAAGCTATGTTTGAGGCCGTAGAGCAGCAGGACCTGGATGCTGTTCAGATTCTTCTTTATCAATACACCCTGGAGGAACTGGACCTGAACACACCGAACAGCGAGGGACTCACTCCTTTGGATATTGCCATCCTGACCAACAACGTGCCCATTGCCAGGACCCTTCTGCACGTTGGGGCAAAGGAAAGCCCACACTGTAAGTAAAGAACACAAACTGACTTAGATAATTTCTTCAATGAGATCAGTTCTGCTGTTAGTGAAAATCAATTACACGACACACAAAAATTGCCTGGTTTTATCATAAAGATGATTATAACAAGAGTGCTGGAGGATATTTGCAGCAATATCTGCTCGTTGAATACGTGCTCAGTAGATTTGTTCTCTCTCTCTCAGATTCACCAACTAACCAATCATGTTGAGCTTCTAATGTGATTAACACCGGGGCAGCTGGGTTAATAGCAACCTTGAGAAAAAAATCTTTAAAAATATGGCAACAGAAACTCAGTGATTCAAAGATCGTGGTCTGAAATGCAGAGTTTGTCATCAAAAGTGAAAGGATGATGGGTAGTCTAGACTTTGCTTTATTTTTATTATCCTTTTGATTCTGGCTATGCTGCCTTCAGGAGGCTGGTTATATTGAAACCTATCACTTCCATTCCCCACAGAACCCTCACTACTGGTCTTCAAATGGCCTCAAATCCCACTTAAATGAGAATTTCAAAGTTCTACAGAACCAGAGAAGACCTATACACAAAACAGACCTTCTCACTTTACTGGAATACCAATATTGCTTATAACTACATATTGTAGTTATAAAACATCTTTGTATTCCTTCATGGGGCTTTTTATGCCCAGTTTGTGGGTTGGAGGGTGACTAACCAACCCAATTAATCAACCATATACCATGACACAAACTCTGACGCCTTATGTGGGTCTAAAAATACCCCGATGTAAGAGAATTTGTTTTAAACTGTCAATGCCTATATTTAGGACATTCCCAGCAAGGCTATAATGAGACTGTGTTTGAGGGGTTCGGCCACTGCAGACTCTGCCATTAATTTGAAGTTAGTTAAATTAACAACATTTAGTGCTGGCATGTCAATCTCAGTGCTCCAGGAAATTGCACCTTGAGGCTACTAACATTGCCAGTTTTTTCACTGGAGAGTGTGTGTGCATGTGCATGTTGAGTTTTTTTGCCAGACCCTCAGTGTTGGTACACCTTTATTGCTTTTCTATATCCACAGCACTTATATTATCATTTATTCTGGCCTCCTTTAACCTTCCCTGGAGGTTTTTGCATAGTGTAGCTGCTCAGTGAAAAGAGTTTTTTAGTTTTATATTTATTTGTTTATTTTTCTGTCATGGTTCATGACTGAGGCTTTAAAAAAAAGTGTGACAGCATTTAGAGTACATGATTGACTGCTGAAGCAACATTCATTAACCATGACAAATCTAGAGGAAAACACAGTCTTGAGTGTTCTAAACAGCAGTAAAAAAGACTAAACTAATTTTTCATTGACCTCATCTGTAAATAAATGCAGTCTGATGGCGAGCAGGGGCAATCATAAATTAGTATTCATTTCCTGTAATTAATGCAAACATGCCTATGAACACAGAGAATATGAATATATAACCACCTCATTTCCATTTCAAAATATACCCACCAAATTTCCACTTCACTTATCTTGATTTTTAGTTTTTCTGATTGAAATAATGGATGAAACATTCCCAGTAAAAAGCAAACGATCATTTTGTTTGGATTTCTTACCTGAAAGGTTTGCAGTGGCTGTTTGAGAGTGAAATGCAAAAACTTATTTTCAGCCCTCAGAACAAAGGTTCAGAGCATCTTTGTGCATGTCTTCACTCTTGTGGAACTGATGGCAGTCACCTTCTTTTTTGTCCAGACTTTCTGCTCTGGTTTTCGTACTCAACAAACCCTGTTCAAATTAAATCCTGTTTGTATCATCTCAGGGCTGCAGGAGCATGATCCAGCACCCAGCAGGAGTATTTTCATTCTGCTGTGGTGGGCAATTGAGCAAGACTTCTGCAGGCTGAATGGGAGGGTAAAACCCTGACTCACCCAGTTTGGGGACTGGACACAGCATCTCTTAATGTGATTAGAAGTGTACAAGACAGATGCACAGAGCTAGGAAAAGGTGAAATGGAAGAATTCCTCATTCCAAGTGCAAACAAAAAGCTTCCTTCACAGAAAACCTCTGCTCTTTCACTGTATATATTAGCTGTAGTGATTCAGCTGAAATTTCATTATAGCCTCTAACCTAACTCTGTAGAAAAGAGAATCTGGAGGACAGATAGTTTCCATCTGTATCACCTGGATTTCTGCCTGGAACAGCAGCAGATAAAGCAATAGAAAGTAAAACTATGATCTTCATCTCCACATGGAACTCAGATTATATAAATCTCAACAGGAACCCAACATCTTTTATAAACAAAGTAACTAAGATCAGAGAGTAGACCATTTAAAATATTAATTTAGTTGGGGAGAAGACAAAGTGATATCTTTTCAGTTACTATCGTTTATCATATACTCATGGTTTGGCTTGTTCATGTGAACCCAAATAAAAATAAGATTAAAATTCCCACTGGCTGATTGGACATCAGAGACTCAGCAAATGTGGATCTGAGCCTTGATTAAACAGATAGAGCCAGATCCTTAGTGAGAACTTGAACCAATGCCAATGCTCAACCACCTGAAGTTCTGGCACATAAAATCTCCTTCCTCAGTCCTGTTGTGCTATCAGATGTGTTGCATGTTTATTGTAGGCATGGATCCAGGAAACCCTATCACCTCTGGCCTCCCAGTAAACAACAGTTCTGAGGATACCAGCAGGTTCCAGGGAGCCTGGCCATATGTCCCTGATGTCCATATGAAGAATGATCAAACTTAAGAAGGCTGGCTTCAAGCCAGCTTCTGAAACCAAAGTCTTAGAGACAAACATTCTTCAAAAACAACTCTTTGGATGTCAGAGGTGTTGAGTAATTCTTTGCTCTCCCGTGGCTGTAAAGATCCCAGGCCACTTTTCACATCAGTAGGGTTATTCTTGGACTCTGCTAAACTCTGGCTGTCATCCTGTTATGAGAGACAAAGACAAAAGTTAAAATGAGAGGTTCAGGCTGGATAAAACAAACATCTTTTTCAGTATAAGGACAACGAAGCAGTGGAACAATCTCCATCCATCCTGGAAAGTTTTCAAGACCAGACTGGATAATACCTGCAGTAACTCAGTTTGACCTCTTGGCTGAGCCTGTTTTGAAGAGTATTGGTCTAGAAAAGTTCCTTTCCGATCTAATTTGTCCCATATAATCCCAGTTTAGAAAGAATGCTTTCATATCCACATACATATATACTCCTGTCATGTATATATGTATATCCACATACATATATACTCCTGACATGAGAGTCTTGGTGCTTTATATGGTACAGTTTGATGTTTTCAGAAATGTCTGCTGCTCCTGACTTGTGCAAGTGAATGATGGGTTCAGTCTGTGTGAGACTCCTGCTGTTCCTGTGAAAGACTTGGGGCAACCAAGAGCCTGCCTGTCTCTACTTAGCAATTCCTCACTATTGCTAAGAGAAGCCACAGTGCCAGAGCACTGATTATGGAAAAAAGAGGCCCTTTAAATTAACGCTATCTCAGAGCTCTTCTGCAAAAACACCGAACACCAAAGTGATTTTCTGTGATTTCAGAATTCCTTCTCTAGTGCACTCTTTCCTACATATTAAAAACTAAATCAATACCTGCATTTATTTTCAAATTAAACATCTTTACAAGTCCTACTTTCTAAACTGCAGATTGAACAATTTTAGGCTAAGAGCAACTCTGAAAATAGGACTTGATTCACCACATTTCACTGTACAATCAAGGGGCTTGTTTGGGAACTTGGGCTAAAATCAAACCTATTCTAGTTTGTAACCTATGTGATCTTAATTTTCACCTTGATGTAGCCCACAATACTTCACACAGAAAATCTGAACATCTAAACATCAAATTAATATTATTCTGAACAGTTAAACATCAAATTAATATTATTCTAGGCATGGGAGGAAAAAATCTCCATGTGGCAAGCTGCTCACTGCCTGTCAAAGGACTAATTAAATTCTCTGGACAAAACTGTGAAAAGAAATCAATTCTCTACCAGCCGTGGACCTTAGGCACAAAAAATTCTTAATTTTGCCTATCAGATCTCTTCTTGTTTGGTGAAGTTTATATATTGTGTTTGTAATCAGTACAATATCCTTTTTTTAAATGTAAGTTTACAATATTATACTGAAGCAGAGGTTAGAGAGCAAGGTTATTATTTTAGCTTGGTTTTCATATTTGATTTACAACAGATATGCAATTTCAGTCTAATTAAGACAATTCTAAGCATAGGAGAAATACCTGAGGAAAAAATTTGGCAAATTAATTCATGTGTTAATGACATTTAAGTGTCCTAACCTTTAAGGAAAATCAAAATAAATGCAATAATACAGAAACACTGTCAGAATACAACCTGACACCCCGTTGTTCAGGGTGCAGGTAGCACTCGGATTAAATGGTGGCTGCAATTCTCCTGGAGCGACAAATGTGGTTCTGTTGAAGTGGTGATCCTGTAGAAGGGCTTGATTTTCCTCTGAAGGTCCAGAGGTGGTTATGGAGACTTTGTCCTCTGAGAATCCAGTAGAGAAAAGGCAGCAGTGGTGTTCCAAACCTCAGATCATATCCGGGTAAGAATGCTTGGTATCTCCCCCTGGGCGGAGCATCTCCCAAGGGGATGATGTAATTTTATCAGCCATGCAGTGACACTCAATGGCCCATGAACAGAAGAGACACTCAATGGCCCATGAACAGAAGAGATCCCTCAGAGTTATCAGGGATGAGTCATGAAGGAAATAAGGAACTCTGCCCTGTCTGGTTCTAACAGCTTATGAAGATGGTGATGGAATACACACTTTTGAGTACATTTTACATTGTAACCTAAGATGTGTTCTGAGCACGGCCAACAATTTGCCAAGCACTTCCTATTTCCCTCTTTTCCTGGCAGTTGTGACCGTGGAGAGCAGGTCTGTGCACCTGAGCACGCTGGTGCAGGAGGCCCAGCAGAGAGTGATGGAGTTATCGGTGCAGGCAGCGAGCGAAGGGCTGGGCACGGACAGCGCCGAGCGGGAGAAGCAGCTCAAGGGCTGGGAGTGGAGGGCCAGGCTCTACCAGCGCATGAAGGCCGGCTACGAGCATGCCCGTGAGTATGTTGCCTTTTTCTCAACTTGGAAATGAAACTTGAGGTAATTTTAGTAAGGAGGTAATAGAAAAAGGGACCTTTATTTGAAGGCCTTCAGGGGCAGTTATAGAAAGATGTCCACAAAAGCCCACCCCCACAGGGATGATGTCCACAAAAGCCCACCCCTACATTTTTATTGGTTTTAGGAAATTAGCACAATGGATAAAAGGGAGGATGAGTGGTGATGCAATTCCCCCCACCCAGGTCAAGCCCCTTCTCTGGAGTTCCCCCCTTGGCACTGGCTGTGCTCTGAACATGAAATGGATCTCAAGGAGTTGCTCTCAGCCTTGGTTCCCAGGAAGAACCAAGAACCCTGCACCTCCTGGAGCTTGGAGCTCTGGAATGTTTTGTCTTTGTTTTTTCTTGCTGCTTAAGGAAAGGCTATGGAAAAGCACTGGGTAAACTAGCTACTAATACAACAGGCTACAGAGCTCCAAATATAGGTGTGGAGAATACAGGGAACATATAAAACAAAAAAAGGCAAAAATGACATCAAGTACAAGGAAACAGCAAAATTCCAGGCAGGAATCAGCAGCTGAGAACCCTCTCCAAAGATGATGATCCGCACAGCACTGCTGTGAGTGGGAGCTGGAGGAGGTTGGGATGGGGAAACTGAGGCACAGAGGTGAAATGGCCTTTCCAAGAGGGAGAAGGAAATCACTGTTAGAACAACAAAAGTACCAAATATCTGAGAGAAACAAGCACATGGCTCCTTAAGTTGTCTAAAATTAATACGACATCCAACATACCAACTCTTCATTCAGGATGCAATGATTCTGCCCTGCTTATCTCTTTTCACATTTACTCCTGGATCTCATTTAACATGTTCAGAATTTAAAACAGGATGCTATAAAACAACATATGAATAGGCGGGAAAAGGGATGGAGATGTTGGCCTTTTCTCTGTTGTAATTTGATTATTTTTCAAAAGAACTTATTATTTTGGAATGGGATTGTTCTAAATATTTGATCAAGCAGTGAAATTTCATTTGGCACATAAATATTGTGAAAATTTAACCTTAATTTTGATAAGCACTAATCTTAATTTTGGTATCCATTTCATCACCACAGCCACAAATTGAGTCACTTTAAACAGTTGTACAAGTGAGTCTGTATCCAAATTAAATGGAATTTGGGCCCAAATGAAGGAGTAAACAGGCCTGAATTGTTTCTAGACACATGGATCTTTTAGCTGTATCCTATGTGATGGAATACAATCATTGCCATTAACATTTTAAAAATCATCTTTATATAAATGTACTCACAAATAATTTTTGCAAATTTATTGTAAGTTAAGGTTATTTCTTCAAGACAGATGTAATACTCCTTCTCTTAGATACAAAATACAGGAAATACAGAAATAGTGAAAGTTAATATACTGACTTTTAAAATCAATCCCAGCAGTAAGTCATGACATTTTTGTGCTTTCTGAATTGAGTCTATTGATATTCTGCAAATTAAGCTTTTTTTCCCCTTTTTTTTTTAAACAAAAATGTTAGATCCCAATTGACAACTGCATTTTGGGGCTATTGCACCAAAACAGTTGTGAAATTTGCAATTTTTGAATCCCAATAACATAAAAATGTTTTCTGGTTTTTGATGAATTTGAGTTTGTTAGTGAAACCATCAAGGTTTCATTAGCTCTTTGTGGTTTTGTCCTTTCCCTCTCCTCTTATCCACCCCAAGAGATTTATAGGGGCTTTTCATTGACATAATTAGCATGGATCTGTTTTATTGGGTTACATATATGCAGGAAGATATTTTTAACCAAAAAGGAGCCAAAAACCATGATAGAAACAAATGGTGTCTGCAGGATATTGTTAGTAGGGTCACTAATTAAAATGCTCAAAAGGCAGAAAACACAAACACCTACAACCCAAAGCTCACAATTGCAGGGTGATTTTCAGTGGGTTCTTTGAAGACTCAGGAACATTGTTTGAATAGGATTTGTTGTGCTGAAGAGCTGATGTTTTCTCTTCTCTCCCAGGAGCCCCCGAGGCGCCAAGCAATGTCTGTCTCATGGTAACGAGCAGCACATCACTCACTGTCACCTTCCAAGAACCCCTCAGTGTCAACTCAGCTGTGGTGACCAAGTATAAAGGTACTGGATTTTGACATCTCTTGTTCCCCTTAACAATGTAAAAAAATTTGAGGGCTAAGTGGCAAAGGTATTTATATGCAAGAGGTTATATTATGATGCAAGTAGTGTTTAAATGTAATTATTTTCCCAGTAAACAGACATAGAAGTGGAATTTTCTTGAAAGATTACCCAAGGACAAAATTTTTATTAAAAAAAAAAGAAAAATAAATTAACCAAAAGCTTTCTCCATGAGTGCTTTGAAGAAGTTTGCTTGACTCACTGTGGTTAAGACATCAGCTCAATGACTGGGTTGAGATGAGCAGTTACAAAACACAAACTAACTTTTGGTGCCTGTGGGCTCCTGAAACCATGTGTATCCTTGTAAAAGCCAAACCCACACCACCATTCCTTAAAGGAATGCCTCTGGAAGCTGAAACTTCTGGCACAGGCATCATACAGCCCAATTAATTAGCTATTCCAGGGCTGCCACATCATTCTTGGAAGAGTGATACATTTGGGGTGGCACCAGTTAGTTGCAAAGTGGAATGAATAAGAAAATGCTTCCATCTGAATAGCCCTGTTGAATAGAGATGGTTTTAAAACAGAATTTCTGTTCCACAGGAAATTCCAACATTAAGCAAAGAAGCAAGTTTTATTGAAGATTAGAACAAAAATTAGAATTTTTTAAATTTCCTGTTTAAAGGAACTTTCAGGTTTTCTACAATCCTTGGAACAGTAAGTTCTTCAGTGTTCAGCACCGCAATCCACAGCCTCCAGCCTGCAGTGGGAGCAGGAATCCTCCCACAGGTCCAGGGACTGGGGATCTGCAGCCTCCTTGGCCCTGCCCAGGGGAGTCAAGGAGTGGGAGCCTCAAAGTCCCCTTAGTTATTTCCCCCAGTTTCTCCCTTCATGCTTCCTGCTGTGTTTGTTTCTTTGTGTTAATCATTGAAAACTCCTTTCAGAGGTGCCTAAACCCAAAGTTCCTATTCTCACAGGCAGCACTGTCCTGGCTGTGTGGTGGGGAATGTTTCATGTTTCCATGGGGGTGTCCCAGGGATGGTTTCAAGAGGAGAAATTCAGAAAGATCCCATCCCTCAAGGGTCCAGCAGCTCAGGGAGTGTTTCCAAAGGTGGGACAGGCAGTGCACAGGCTCCACTGGCACCAGCACAAGCTCCCAAAGCACTACAGGAGTTTATTTTGGAAAGGGTACGTTGTCTCTTTCCTTCCTCCTCCTGCTTCCAGTCAGATTCCACTCATCACTGGCTAGGCCCAGCAAAATAATTTTTTGCATTCTACGAAAAAAAAACCCAAAACCCAACCTCCCAGACACTACTGAGGCCATCACAGTGATAATGCCCTGACAGCCTCAGTAGAAGGCAAATTAATGTATTACACCTAGTCAGCTGTGCAGTGTGCAGGAAGTGTGATTTTCAAAAACATCAAAGCCCTTTAGAAGCCTAAATCTAATTTTCAGCAATGGGTTGTGTTGCCAGGAAACTAAATTTCATTTAAGAGCTTCCCACTGCCTGCTTTACTCATGAAAACAATACTTGGGCTCCTAAAACAACAAAGTTCTCTAGAAAATATCAGACTGTTCTTCGTAATAGTTGTATTTTAAATAATCCTGAAACATTGTCCACCCTCTAATTATAATGATTCTTGGTATTTTCACAGAAAATCACATTCCCAAACAGAGCTAATTTTTAAAAATAATTCTGTGAAGGCTGCAGTACTTTTCTCTTGGGTATTCATTTGGGTTGAGTCTGGTTTGTACCATGTCAGTGGTGTCCTGTTTTTGATAAACACATCATTCAGAGAAATTTAATCCAACCTGACCTAACTTTCAGACCAGGTAGCACTGCCCTGTATTTTGAATTACCCTCACTCATGATCATTTTATGCTTTATCAAGTTGACAGTTAGTCTTGACAGAATATTCTTTTTAAATCCTTTGTCCCAGGAGACTTGTATATTTATGGTTAGATAAAAAGAAAGATCATTAATAGCTCCTTTTGGTGACTTTCAGGAATTAATTAAGCACTGGTTGTAGAATTGTTTATTACATTATGGAGTGAGATTCTTTGTGCTACTTTGAGGGGTCATAAAATGAACCTTTCAAATGATCACTTGCAAGAATTATTAGAACCAGCTAACAATTACTAGCCCTGAAAGGAGAGCTTGATAACAAAGTGTATCTTTTTAGTCAGATATATAAACCTCCCGTCCAGAAAACCACTGAAGCATTTTGCTAATTCAGGAACAAAAAAAAACCAACCAAACAAAAAAACCAAAACAAACAAACAAAAAAGAAGATATTAATGTGGGGGTTTTTTCCCCCTCAATACTTTACCATTTCTTTTTCTAAGCAAATTAAAATTCAGGAGCATTTGCACCAGTGTTTAGGGAATACTTGCTCATTAACAGAAACTAATAATGTTCTTTTCTCTGGACCTGAACCGTAGGGAATAAAAACTGACATCAATTCTGTTTGGCTTAGTTTAGTTCCCTAAAAACAGTGAAAAACTGCCAATTCAATTTATCCTGTGTCATCTTTCTTTTTCCTTTTCTTCTTTCTTTTTTTTTTCCCCAAAGCTTTATTTGCCCAAATGTTTTTTAGAAACTGGGCTTGGAACATTATCTAACTGTCTGCTGTTTTCCTGTGTGTGATCTTTTCCCTTGTTAGCAGTATAACTTACAAATAATCATAGAGGAGAATAATACTTTGCACTCACTCTCTAACCACTAAAACCATCTCACTTCATTAGGAGATTTAATTTTAACCACACACGGTGAATGGGTATTGACTTTGGTGTCCCAGCTGGATGGCAGCTCAGTGACTGCATTCTGTTCAGCCATTGCTTTAAGGAGCCAGAGTATTCTTTACTTCCTCTCCTGGATTGTTGTTTAATGTTGCAGGCACCATCCTAATGGCTCCCTTCAGCTTCCCTCTGGAGAAGGCTGCAGCGTGGTGGTGGCTGACGTGAAATGATTCCTAAGTATATTGTAACTTAGTAAAGTGTTTTGAGGCTGGAAGCAGACAGCCATGGCATAAATCAATAATAAAAGTAATAATCTGCTCCATGCTAAGAAAGACTCCAAGCCAGAGACACCTCACCCCAGCCAGTTTTAGGAAGGATGTGAAGCATCACTGTAATATTGAGGGGGAAAAAACCCTGCCCTTGGCTAATTGTGCCCTAGAGCCAAACTTCACATCCCACCATGGAAGTACTTAGGACCTGCTTTAGTTTTACATCTTTGAAAACACAATCAAAACCTTCCGGTTAACATTCAAAACATCTTGCCACAGTTTGAAGCCAGGGAGAGCTTTCTGTTTACACCAGCACACTGGTACTGCAGGATGTTTTGTTATCCCAGAGCTGCGGCACTGAAACCATCTCCTAAAACCACCCCACAGCAGCACCATCAGCACTCAGACAGCACTCAGCTCCCAGGAACACCCACCAGAGACAGCAGCAAGGGCTTGCTGGGCTTTAAGAACTCTTGTCTTTCACTAACCAGCTTTTTTGGGTTTGCGTGTTCCACATAGCACATACACATAAAGAAAGAGGGATTTTTCAAAGAAAAAAAGTGAAAGTAATGTTAAGTAATTTTGTCGCATTTATTTTCTGTGGATTTTAAACCTGATAATTATTTTGCTTTTACAGTGAATAAGTACAGATAAACCTCTTCTTACTGCATGATTTTTTTTCATCCATTTCCCATGAGAAGTAGTCATAATAATGCTGTGATACCAAAGTACAGGATAAGGAAGGAAAATGGACACAGTGTTGATCACTACCTACTGGAAAGAATCACCATGCAATGAAAAATCTCTGTTTATATTTTATTTACAATTTTTAAACTAACATCTATATTCCCTTTTGAAGAAAAAAAAATGAAACAGCTTGTATAACCCAAGTTGAGCTAATTTATTTTAGAGCCTGGAACTATTTATGTTTGAAGAGAAAGGAAGAAAGACATGTTTGATATAGCAAACAAAGCTAATCTTCTCTGTTTGGTTGTAGTTGTGAATGCCAAGTTATTTTCCAGATAGTGATGCTGAGCTGTCTGGGCCACTTTAGCCCGTGTTACCTTTTTGTTTAGTTTGGTCTTTTAGCAGAGTATTTCATGTTTGTTAGAACTACCCAGCTGCCTTCCAGGATTTCTTTTGGATGAAGAGAAGATTTTTATTTTCAGTCAGTGTAGCTCTTTAAAACACGAAACAAAACAAAACAGGTTGGCTTAGATCAAGAAAGAAGGAGTCATGTTTTGCTTAAATTTTGAGAAAAGGTCGTTCCCTGCCTCCTTTCTTCCAAAGCATTTTGTGATCCATTTCAGATTTTTTTTCTTTTTTGGATGAGAATAATTGTCTTTGAGTCACTGTTTCAGTCCTGACTGGATATGCAGCAGCCCCAGGGTGTTGCTGTCACAGGGCTGCATGAAAAGGGTCAGTGCCAGTCCAGAACAGACCAGTACAATTTACTGCTGTCACTGGGAGTCTCAGTAAGGGATGGGGGAGCTGCCTTTGCACTCAGGGTCAGCACCTGTGCTCAGGAATGAGGAGCCTGGGCCTGTGTGAGACCTGCCCTGGAGCTCCAAAGTAACCTGGATCTGGGATTCTCAGCTGGCTTCTCACCAAGTCAATGGAAATTTACCTTAAAGATTTCAGTGTGAAAAACCTCCAAGACTTTACAGGAGTGATCCATAAATTTTGTGTGATTCTGCATGTTTTATTCTTGGGGGTCATCCTTTCACAACCAAATAATCTCATCATTTTGTGTGGGCTTCTGCTTGTCCCCATGAACACATACAAACAGCAAATACCACATTTTTTAATTTGTGTTTGATATGTTTATCAAAAGTTGGCCTTCCATGTTTGACCAAGTTTGGATTTGTTCCACAGCAGGCTCCCTGCAGTGATCCTCAAAGACCTAAATATACAGATATATTGCTATATCTCTATATCCATATCTACATATATCTTTCTCCACTTTGGTGGCAGCTATCTGCTCCCATAGCAGTGTCAGAGTGCAAAGCAGGAGGCCTGTGCTTTCTTTGACTTCTAGAAGAACCCTGGTTATGGAAATGAATGCTTGTGGAAGCAAGTCTTATGAAAACAAAGTACTTTAATAATAATACCTCTGTCTCTCTAAAGTAGATGCTGTGTCACTGCTTGATTCTGGTCCAGTCCATAGCGGAATTGAGCAGCATTCTGCACTTGGTCTTGAACCCTTTCCACTTATTATTCAAAGTTTCTTTGTGTATTTTGAAATTCATTCTCTCTTTTTTAAAAACAGTTCTTGCTCCATAAAAAGAAAAGAGAATACATTTCTTTGTAAGACATTTGAATTTATCCTGCTGAATAGGTGTGGTCTGATATTTTTTACAGTAGTTCATTTATGGCATTTTATTAGGTCTCCCAGGCACTTTATTTGCACGTTACATTTTGGTAGCTAACAGGACTGTGCAATTTGACTTCTATTTTTATGCCTAGCCAGTACAGAAATGTATAAAAGTTAAAACAAACCTTTCTATTTCTAGCTCCTGTCAATGTCTGTAGTATGTGCTGGACTCTACATAAAATTTAAGACCTTCTATTATTTAAGTTTGTTATGTATTTAAAATCACCTTTGAACATGAATCATATATTAAGTGATGGTGTAATTAACTAATGTGGCTAATCAAACACTATTTACTCAGCTGAATCATTCTTTCCTCTTGCTTTGTGTTTTATAAGGATTTTGAACAGCAGCTCAGGATGAATAGCTATGAGAAAACCCAGACATACAGTCTCTACTTTTGTCTGCCTTCATTTCTGAGGAAAAAGGCTCCTATCATGATGTTGAATTTTAGACACTGCTTTGTCTTTTATGTTTGCTTTGACTTACCAAAATTATTGAGTTTTGGGGTTTTTTTAATGGTTTGTATGTGGCTGTTACAGCTCCCATTTCATAGGTATGGCACAGAAGAGGTGAATTCCTTGTAGTCAGTGGCAGGACTGGAACTCAAGACCTTCAGTTTCTGTCTTGAAGGAGATCAATGATTTAGCAGATATTTTGATTAATGGATTTGGGAATGAAGACTTACTGAAGACTTAAACAAAAGCAGAATGTCTTCAAAGGGTTTATGGCAAAGTTTCCCTGCTCACAGCTTCATCTTAAGTCTTCTCTGGCCCATCATGGACTTCCTTGGACCACTGACAAGCATCAAAGGTCTGGGTCTTATTTGCCTCCCCAGCCAAAGCCTGATCCTGTTCTAGTAATCAGATCTGACCCCCAGAACTGATGCCTGTCTGTAAATTTGGAATCAGGTCTTGGGATCTGCTGCAACCTCCTACCTCGTGTATTGAGCATAAACTGCAGGGTTTCCTGCTGCGTGAGTGCCCAGTTAGTTCAGGCATGAGCACCCCATCAGTCTGTGCACAAGCACCCAGTTAATTTACTAATGAGCACCCAGCTGGCTCCCCCACGAGCTCCTTCTTACCCCAGTTCACACCTGAGCACCCACTGGGCTCACTCCTGAGCACAGTGATGGGCATGGATGGCAGTTTCCAGGAGCCAGGGTCAACTGAAGGAGTGGGAGGAGGTCAGGAGAAGCCATGTGATGCTCACAGCTGGCCTGGCCACGTCTCATGGAAAACCCAGCAATGTGTGAAAGCCACAACAGAGAGAAGGGAAGCTGACCGTAGGAGAGCAGGAGGACAAGCACATTAAGTTCAGTCTAGGAAAGATGATGGGTAGATGTTCACTTAGATGTTTTTCTAATTATATTTACTTTCTTCTACTTTGAATGAATTATTAGAAATTTTGGTTAATTTTCAATAAATTAAACTAAGTAAAATCTCCCCAAATCAAGGATGGTTTGCCTGCCACACCTGTCTGCACTACTAGGGAAGGTGAAAGCTCTTTAAGTTACTGTAGGGATTATTTTATAAAGAAATAAAAGCCTTAAATATGTTTAATCAACATCTATGCAGCAAAGTCCCTCTTCATATCACAGAGGAACTAGAGAACAAGGAGTGGAATCCCATTAAACAGATTCCTTGAATTACCCTCTGAGTACTTCCTTCCGTTGTTCCCCACGCTGTGCAGTGCTCTGCTTTGCCTCCTACCTTGTGATAGATTACTTTTTTGAGTGCATTTTCCCAGCTGCTGATTATTAACTCTATTTCAATGCCGTGTTTTGGGCCGGAGCTGAGCCTGCCCGTGCGCGTTGTGCCGACGCTCAGAGCACAGGAGAGCAATGCTCCCACTGCCAGGGGAAGCTTGCAGAATCCCAGCCAAGCTTTTCCAGCATGTGAAGCCTCTGCATAAGAACCCCATTTATTCTTCAATCCCCTCTCACAGTTCTAGCACATGTTCTCTCCCACTTTTCCTTCCACAGCCGCAGTGGGGTATGTTTGTAATTTCAGGGCTGAGAAACAAATCTTGGCTGTTATTATAATCCATTGTAGCTTTCTAACCACTAGCCCGCATTGGAAGGCTGCATGTGCACCCACATGGCACATTTTCTTAGTTATTTATAAAATGTTAGTAAGAAATGTCATTTCACTAAGAGAAGAAAAAAATTCCTTCTTGTACTGGGATAGCTGGCCTTATTGCAAACAGATAGAGAATTGTTGGGATTTAGAAAACGCTAATCAAATACTTGAGAAAAAAGATCAATTTTCTTTTTATATTCTCTTGGTGAGAATTTTATTAAAATTCAGTAAAAATAGTATCTTATAAATCATTTATATAATGCAGATTTGCTTTAAGATGAACTAGTCATGAAACCATGATCAAGCAAAGATGTGTCTTTGGCACCCAGCCTGCTGTCATAATGGTTCCCATAAATGTCAAGACATAAAATAGAGTATTCTGGCCTGGGTCAAAGGAACATCCAGAAACAGGGCCACAAGAAAGGTTATTTAACATCATTGGTTATTATTAGCAGGCGTAAAACGCAAAGGAGCCCAGAGCTGTTGGGAAGAAGATTTACTGCAAATAAAGTATTTGATTATTAAAAGAAAAAATATCTGAAATAAGTAATGTGAAGATTTATAGCCGTGGAAGTTCCAAATGAAGATGTGCTCTCTAGGAATAGTCTAGATATGCTTTTTTTGGTACTGTCTTGCACTGCTCTGTCTTGCTCTGCTGAGAGGCCCTTAAATCCCCCTCCAGCTCTTTCCTACCACACCACAGCAGTGCTCTGTTTGCCTCAGGTGGGCACAGAGCTGTTTGTTGCACCTTTTTTCATTTCTCTTCATCTTTACTGATGCTTCTCTTTGTACTAACCCAGTACAAAGAGCCTTGGTTAAGTTTACAGAAATAACTGAAATGATAGATAAGATCCAAAATAATGAACACTAGTATTTAGAGAAGTTTGGAGCATAGGTTTTAATTTGAGCTGTACCTAGAAATACAAGTCCCAGGCCATGACTGTGTTTTAACTTCTGTGTTTGCACAAACTGCTCAGTGCCAAACATTTGTTTTTTCCTAATGGAAGCATTATGCTGTCAGTAGTCCCTACAGCTGGTATGGCTTGTCTTTCTCCTATCACTTCTTGGAGGATTTCCAAACATGAGAGAACAGCCTGAGCTGAAAATGTGAAAAAATTGGGTTCCTTTCCTAAATCAGGCTGGACACAACAGCTGAAAACAGCAAGGAGGAGCTGACCAAATACTGCAAACAGTGTTCTCTACCAGAGCTGGTCTCTACACCAATAGACTCCTGCTTTTCACTAATGTTCAGGTCTCTTCACTTGTTCGATAAATATTTGTTTAGGGTCTTTCATCCTGGTTTTATTCATATGAATGGCAGAGTTTAATGCCCTTAAATCCAGCTGCTAAGACATTATAAGAGTAAATAATTAAAATTTTTTAAAGATCAGCAAGCAGAAAAAGATGGCATGAAGAAATTTCTGGTGGTGATTTCTGTTATGTTTTCTATTTCAAAGGAAGCTAATAAATAACACAGTTATTTATTTGGAGGCCCTTGGAAACACAAGATGAGACCACTATCAGCCCTGGCCCTGGACATGGGAGAAGGGGAAGGAGACAGAACCTTTGCTGCTTAAGCCTTCCTTAAAAGCTTGAGTGACAGAATGACTGCCCAAGGTCACTCAGCAAGTCAGTGGCAAAGGCAGGAATAAAATCCAGAATTCCAGCTCCATTCACTACTCTGCAGACCCCAACAAGCAGCAACAGAACTCCTGTCCCTCAATCTAATTAATCTCCTCAGCAATTCAATAATATAAGTGCAAGGAAAAACAAATGTCAAGACAAGAAATAAATTCTACTGTGGCTCAAGCTATTTACTTGACTCAGGAGAAGGTGCTTTCCTGAATGAATCTACAATAGGGTCAGAAGGTGGTTTATGTCTTCCCTTTGCCCTTTATCTGTCTCTCTGTCTCTCTGAGAAGCTGTTAAAGGCATGCTCAGTATAACAGAAGGATTGTGAGTGGAAAAGAAACAGGTGAAAATAAACCTCTCCCTTTATTTTAAAGTGTGTGAATTGAGTATTTAAAAAAAAAAAAAAAAAAAAACAGAAAAAAAAACTTGGCCACAAGTAAGTTACATAACTTAAGCCAGTCTAAAATTATGTGCCAGCAATTTACATGAGTTTTATGTAACTGTTTATACTGCTGTTTATTTAAAAATTACTACTTATCTTGGCGACCGCAGCAACACATCGTGCATTTGGTAGCTCTGGAATACAGGGCACCTTCATTAAAACACATAGTCACCAATATATTAAACACACAAAAAAACCCTGCTCTGACATAACATGAAGTGTCAGATGGAAAGCCGCAACAGCAAAGACATTCAGCGTTCACAACAAAGCAGCCCTTTGGGGTGTTCAGAACAGGACTGGAACATGCTCCATCCTTAATTCACCCAACAGCTTTCAGGTCCTTTACAGCACAGTTGGTGCAGTCTACAAGACCAGCTCCTGTTCCTGGGCTCTTATAAAGGACCCTCTTCATCCTCAGCTTTCTATACTTGAGCATGTTTATAATTCAGCATTTACATGCTGAGGTGAGGCAGCCTTTTGTTCCCTCTTAAAGTCCCAAGGACTTCAGCGTGACACAAATGGTTGGTAATTTCTGTTTGCTCTCTCCTAGCACTCTCCCTCTCACAAAGGAGGCAAAGATTTAGCTAAATCTTCATGATGGGTTGCTCATGCAAAATTAGATAATTTTTAGGTCCAGATCCTTCGCCAGGGTAAGACCATGAGTGAGTGGCTTTGTATTGGTACCAGGAACAGCTGCAGACATCCCACGAGGCCAGGCAGTGGGAGCAACACTGCCCTGATACATGGATTTTGTCCTTGTTTGGGGCCTTTTGACTGAAAAAGGTTCTCTAGCCCTCTTTACTTCATTTTTACCTCTATAAAATAGGAAAACTGGTATCTGTGTCCTCCTAGGAGGTTTCTAGCCCAATGAATCAGTATAGCAGAATATTCTGTATTATTTTTAGATGACCATTACAGTAGAGAGCTAAAAACTGGCAATGCAGAGCAGGAGATATAAACCAAAGTGATAAATTATTTCCATTGATTTGCATTTCTTTAAAGCTGCATCATGTCATCTTCTCACTTGAGTCAGTAAAATCAAGGGAGGAAAAAAGTTTGTTAAAATTATAAGTAAGCAAGAAAATTCCAAAACTTGTTATGAGTTTCTTTATGACAGATATACTTTGAAATGAGGGGGAAAAGAAGGCACTATTCCAACACAGCTGTTGAAAAAATATTTATTTTTCAGTTATGGAAATTTTTATTGAAACTGGGGGACGGGGTTTTTTTCCAAAAGTGAGGTTTCAAAATAAATATATTTGAAAATTAAGTTTTGAGCAAATTTGGATACACCATCTTGTTAGGTAAATATCCTTTAAAAGGAGGGTTCTCAACCATGATAACCATAACCTTATCCACAGGCAAATATCATATTCCTGTGTTTCAGTTCCATGGGACTCAGACACCACTGGCTAAGCTAAAAACAAAGCAAAATGCTGGCATTGCTGGCTGCATAAGGAGAGGCACAGCTGAGCCTCAGCTGGCAGCCAGTGAAGGATGGGATAGTGGGGGGACCAGGGGGGGACCTGCACCTCATGGCAGGACGAGCTCTGGGACACTGGGACACCCTCCCAAGGCAGCTGCTGTCCCTCGAGGGGCTGGGACATCCCAGTGTCACCCAGCATCGCTCAGGGCCTCACTGACACCAGCTGGGGCAGCAGCTTGCCCTGGGAGATCAGAGCACAGCCCTGTGATTTACTATCACAGAGCCTCTCAAACTTCCCTGCTGCTCCTGACACAGCTTTGAGGATCATGTCAGCCCATTCTCTCCTTGGAAACTCAGTGTCTGTCCCTGAACTCAGCAGCCTTTGGTTATTTCTGAGAACAAGCTGCCGTGCTGTTGCTAGTCACACCACCAGAACTGTGGTGTTCCTGCTGGTCACAGGCTTGCAGACAGGTAAGATTGCAATCCCGCTCAGATTAAGGCACTAACTCCTCTTCAGACAGTGTGCCAGCATCTCTAAATGTTGGGAGCACTCCTCTGAATGCCAAATGCAAGTAGAAGGGGACCCACATCAAGGACAGGGCTGCAGTTTGTTTGTGTAAGCTACCCAAATTTAATTATGCCTCTCAAAGTACCGGATTACGTCTGGGCAGCCTCCAGTCCATGGAACAGATAAAAATTTGGGAGGATCACAAGCTGCTTAGAGCTACTTCTCTCATCCTTGGCTTCTGCTTTGTGCTGCCCAAAGTGTGGCCCAACCACTGTCCCTCTCTTGGAGCAGGACCCTGGGGCATGCCTGGGAATTCCAATGAAGGCAGGATTTGCTGGCAGGAGCTGTCCTGAGTGACACTGTCTTGCTTGACATGAATCCTTGGAAAGAAAAAGGGTGTCTGAAGTGACTGCAAGCCTGTTGACAATACATCCAGCAGCTTGAGCAGGGTTTTCCCTTCTGGTTTCTCCTTCTGGAAAACAGAAAACATGTCTAAGTCTGCAGCATGTGTACAGTGTCTGCAGCAATTTAATACGAGTGGAGTTAGAAACCTTGAAAATCACGGTTTACAATGGAAACTCTGACAGGCCATCAAGTTCAATGTTGCCTTTAAGTATTCCTATAATTAAACTGTCAACAAAACCCTACAATACGGTACTGCAACAGCCTCTACATTTTCCTACTAATGTGCAGAGATAGCTTCCACTAAAGGTGGCAGTAATTAGGTATTTAAAACCCGTGGAAAACTAGAAAAATACACAGTGAAAAAATTCAATGAGAATATAAAAAACCAATCTTCTTTTCATTGCAGCAAACACAAAAATGTTGCAGAGCATGCTGTGCAATCATAGAAACAAAGTGCAATCATAGAAAAGGAGAGATTAGGGGAGAAGGGAAAAATGAGTTGTGCTATTGATACTTGACTGTTTCAGAAAAATGTGTTGGCAGTTAAATGTTATATATGCTGAACAAGAAATTCTCTGAAGCCATTTTCTTTTAACGTGAAAATACTGGTATGACACTGCCAGAAGATGAAAATTCCACATGTTGAAATTAGAATACCTATATCCTCTGATCTATTCTAAATTATCAACTCCAGTACTAATGAATATACAAATAAAATGTCTAAAAACTATTTTGTGAATAGATTTTAGGAAATAAAGAAAAGCTTTATATTGAATTCTTTGGTGTAAATCCAGGAAATTAATGAGATTTCCCAGTTTCTACTGTAGAATAATTCAAGAGATTAATTTCACTATGGTTTTGATAGGTTTTCCTGGAAGTTTGAATCTGAAGGTACAGGTCACTAAATGCCAGAGGTATGACTCCAGGATTAACCAGGATGGCACCTCTCATTAATAAGGAATAATTTAAGAAAAAAGGCTGGTTTCCTGCCTGCAGTCATCTGTTCCTCACTTGCACATATCCTTTTTCCAAAATCTTCCAGTAGTATTTTATGCGCAGAATAATTTTTTCAAGTACTGAGGAAGAGTATGGACAGCATGACAGCTGATTGCATAACCCCTGAGCTCAGCAGGAACAGGAGTGACAGGAGCACTTTGGTGAAGGTGTCCATCACAATTAGGGCTGAAGGAAAGATGGGAGGGGTCTGTCAGCCCAGCAGCACTCCAATCCCTCTGAAGGTGGATTCAGCTTACCAGGTCCTGGTGGAGCTCTGTAATTGCAGTGACCAGAGCAGCAGCAGGCCTGGCCAGGAGAGCCAGAACCTCTGAAACCAACCAGGAGGCTCCAGTGAGTGTCTGGTCCAAGGAGAATATTTCTATCCTAATTAGCCAAGGGAAGTCTGTGGGCCTGAGGAGCCAAAAGGACTCTCTGCCCATGCCCACCTGGGAAAATCCAATGCAAGTCATTGCAAATCCAATGGTTTTTGTTGGTTAGGATGTATAAACTGCCAAATGGCATTAACAGGTCCAATTCCTTCACCTTTTCTTTTCCACTGCTTCTCTGTCTTTAAAAAGAAATTGCTTAAATGAGCACAATGGTAACTCAAAGTAATTTGTATTGCAGTCTATTTTTAAGCATTCTTTCCTGAAAAGCTTTTGAACAATATTTTGGGTTTATCTCCCATACACAGAGATATAATTTAATCACTGTGTATTTGCTATACATTACTGTTGAACATGACTTTTAGTACCCACATGGACTGGGAAACTGCTAGGAGAAAAGTTAACCTGTGAGTGATTCAAGTCCTTTAGCTTCTTTGCTTGGACTGGTACCTGACTTGATTTTCTCCTGCTATTTGTTTCTAGTGGAATGGAGCTCTTCAGAAGACTTTTCTCCTTTGGCTGGTGAAATAATTATGGATAATCTTCACTCTTTGAGGTGCTTCATCACAGGTCTCAGGACGGTGAGTTCCAGAGGACTCATTTAGACCTTCATGGCCTGGTCCCCACAGTGATACAAAGAGAACTTGCACCACACCCTTGGAAATCACTGCAGAGCCTTTCTTGTAGCAACATGTTCCAGTGATTGAGCACAGTATGTCTGGTAGCCATAATCCAAAAGTCACAAAGGAATAGAACCAGTTTTGAGTTATCATTCTCAGGAGAAATTGGGAAAGACTGGAGCAAAAGCTGCTGTTTTCTGGATCATGGGATAATCAGTGCAGAGCAAAGGCTCTTGAGAAATCTAGACCTGACTCTGATGACCTTCTTCTCCTTCTTCCAGAAATGCACATGTTGATGGCAGTCATTCTCATTTTTGTTATTTGTATTTGTATATCTATTTTACACCAAACAGAATTGGGTCTTAAACCTTGTCCTCAAATCTTTGTAGTATGTTTCAATTGATTATGGTGCATTTAAATTATTAAAACTATTTAAGCTGGAAAAAAAATCTTTGTGAGGCACTGCTTTGCAGTTGTTACAGCCAAGATTTTGAATCCAGTGATAGTTTTGACTCCAGTTGTTTCTATTTGCAGGGCCAGAGATATTATGTCCGTGTCTCGGCATACAACATGAGAGGATGGGGACCTCCATGCAAATCTACTCCTGAATATGCTTCTCCTTCAAGTAGGTGGGCTTGGTCTGGCCTCCAGTTTGCTTAATGATGTTGGAGTTCACAATGTAATTGTCATGCCACCTGGGAGTGAAATAAATAATAAAACTCAATTCTTTCCAACTCTCAAAAATTAAGCAAAATAATAATTGATGTATATTTATGTCTCAGCTTTTATTCTTCTCCAGTCCTTTGACAGAAAATTGTTTTCTAGTCATTAGCACTTTAAAAAGTTAGAAATATTTTAATCTTCTTTTCTCTTAGTAGAGTTCTGATATATGGAACTTCATTTTTCAGTACATTAATAGATCAAAACCTGATTCTGAGCTGCTAGAAGCAAAACACTTACAAGTATCTCATGTAGTTTTATGCTTTACCTTGTAGCATTACAGATCCCATTCACTGGACCACTCTTACAGCATCCTGTACATAAAATATTCCAGTGTGGACACACATGGTAGTAGGATGTAGCCTGTAAATGTTGCAGAAATGTCAAAAAGAAAATGTTCCTTATCCAACCTCTGGCAGTCTTCTCAAACTTCATTAGGGCTATGAGTTGTCATTTGTAATTTTTAATCTATTATAATCACATTGTATTGTTAGTTGCTTTTCCAGACTTAGTGTTCCCTGCCAAACTGGCTCAGTGTATTACAGCTCCCCTTGTGTTGATTAATGCAGTAAAGTGGGACTTCTCTTTTCTATTGCATTAACACTAGTTTTTATTAGGCTAATGTAGCAATTTAATAACCTTGCATGCTAATGCGAAAAAATATAACAAGCTGTACCTACTCTCAGCAGTCATAATGGAGAGGGTTGGATAAATAAGGCTTTTGCATTACCATTGTCCCATTTTGCTTCTTTTTTTTTCTTGTGCTTTCTCCAGAACAATACCAGAACTAGGCTAAAGAAATATTCTGCTTGAGAACAAAAATGGGCTACAATAATGGGGAAAAATCTACTGTGGATAACTAATAACTTGGTAATGTGCAATTACCTTGACTATAGCCAGGTGTAACTACACAGGACTTGGCCCCAGAAACCCAGAATTTACATCAGCTGGGGGACAGATTCTTTCACAGTAGCTGCCAGTTAGCCAAATATCCCCAAAGAAGGAGCACTCCTGGCAAGACAGGTGGTATTTAAGACTGCAACTTTGTATGATGTGAATTTTGCTTTCAGCATATTGCATTCTCTTCCCTTTTTATAGTCCCCTGCTATTAACCTTCTGAAATCTGACATTATGTGCCAGCTCCAAAGTTTTGGCGTGTGAAGGAAATCTTCCTGCAGATTTCAGTGGATCAGCACAAAAGCCATGGAGAGAATTCTGTTCATTCCCCTTGTACAGTATCTCAGGGTGCTAAGAGTACAGAAAGGTCTGTAATTGCTGGGTTTAGGGCCACATGCTTAAGCTTTACAGTGAGATCAGCAGAGCCTAAATGCAAATCTTTTCATTAAGTAAGACTCACATTAGAAAGACAAGATGTTATTTACCATTGCAGTTACTGGGGGCAGAATTTCCCTATTCACATGACTGCCTTCACCACTGGTTTTGAAAAGCAGAAGATTTGTGCTTGGCAAGGAGGCAGCAAGCTGACATTACACCAGTGCTGCATAAAAAATATGGCCCTAAGCTAAAATTTAAATGGGAATACATTAATGCTCTACAAAGTTGTCTGTATCAGCAGCCATGAGAATATGCAGGGAAAGGAAAGCTTCAGGGCCTGATGCTGGTCCAATCCCAGAGCACCAGGCTGGTGACACTCTTGGACATGCGTCTGTGTGTGATGGCAGGGAGCACTTGCCACTTCCCTCACACACAGCAGCAGCCTGGAAAGTGGTGGCCAGCATTGTGCAGCTTCTCTGTGAAATCCCAGTAGACAGAAACATTTCTAAGTTTATTCATGATCAGGTGAGTGATGGACAATGACAGAAGCTGGTCTGGTTTCTGTGTCATTTTTAAGGTAGTCAGCAACCTGGAGGTTCAAAAAGTTTGGAAACCACTGAGACAGAGAAATCACAAGGTTGTTTGAAACTCTACCAGTTTCAAACACTTTGATACTGGTGAGTTCCAGCTGGTCCCTCCTGGCTGCTCACAGGAGCTCTGAGGACATTTTCCCCACACTGAGCAGTAAATGCAGCTGACCCTGATGCCTGCAGCAGCACAGAGCACACAGGACAGCCCCTCTGCGGCTGTCACACTGCCCACAGGCTATCAGGATACCAAATGTCTTCTCTTTCCAGCCTTTCATGGGGCTTACTCTGGCTGCTACACTAAATGTAAATAAACAGGTATTTATATCCCTGGCATAGTGAGCCCATTGGAAGGAATGCTTGACTCCAAACTTGCACTAGAAACTGGATCTGTATATTTAGTGAGTGAGCAAACTGCTGGTGGCTATGAGTACGTACGCAGCCTCTGTGCCAGCAAGATGGGAGCATGTCTCCTGTGCAGACAGATCTCTTAATACCTTGATCCACCATTCCTTTGGGCCAGGAAACTGGTGCAATGAGCTTTTCTCATTATAATCAAAGTATTAAAATAGCCAAGTCTGGAATTAAAGAGCTCCTTTCTGATACACGCGGTTTCTTCCTATTTGTGATGAGTTTGTTTTTTAAAATGAAGCCTGAGATTCTCATTAGCAGCAAGTGAGTGAAAACAAAGTCTGCTGGTGGTTGAATGTGTGTGGGACAAATGCAGCAGGTTTTTGCCTCAGGAGTGCAGTGCTGAGCAGCCCATGGCTCCAGGGCAGGAGCTGCCAGCGTTTGCTCAGGCCTCTGCTGGGAGCAGATCTCCAGAAGTGATTTTACTCCAAGCATGTTTCTCTGGCTACAGAGCGAGCTCTGGGGGTAGGAAGATGTTCATTCTCTGCTTTGCAGAACTGTAGGTGAGCTGTGGAGCCTCCTGGTGTCGGCAGGAGTGGCAGAAGGAGCATTGTGTGACCTTGGTGAGGGGCTGAGTGCCAGGACGGGCTGAGAGCCGCCCTTACTGTGGCACCAGAGCCCATTCATGGAGAGAAACAGCCATGGTCAAGTCAGTCACTACAGAAGCTTCTCAGAGCTGCTTGTGAGCTCTTTGTTAATAATCATTATGATTAATCACCCAGCTGGCACGAGGCAAAGAAACCTCAGTGTACAAGTAACAACAGACTTAGAAACAGCTCCTGCCTGCCGAGATGTAAAACTCCTCTAGAGACGAGAAGTACCAGAGGCAACAAAATATTTTTAGAGCCTCTCCTGCACCTTTGTGTTTCATTTCTGTTTATTTCCTTTGTTCACCAGACTGGAAAGACTGCAGTGGAAGAGAGCCTCAGCACAGGAGACACACGGAGGCCCTGGAAGGGCTCCTGCAGCAGGTCCGAGCCGCGCACCAGCACCACAGCTGCCGAGGTGAGCAGGAACGGCTCTGCTGGGCTGGAGCCTCGCTGGTGCCTTCACTTTTAGCAGTTTTCTAACTAGGTCATACCTTCTCATTCACCAGGAAAAGAAAGATATTAATATTGGCCCATCTGGAATCACTTTAGCACACTATCTCCCTCTTAACCCTTGAAATTAGTTGGATGAAAACGTCGGAAGGCTGCAATGTGCACACACACAGGCACAAGCTTTCTCTCTCCATACCCTACACACCTACTGATTTGTTTTTCCCCACAAATTAGTTTCACAAGGGATTCCACTAAAATGTTTCAAGGAAGGCTCTTTTATTTTTTCATATAAAGAAATACTTTAGACAGTTAACAACTGGTTTGGATCAAAAGGGAGGAATTGGCTGCCTCCAAATGGAAGATACTAAGTGGATGGCATGCCAATCCATAATGAAAAATACTTGCACAATGCAATGGGAAGATAAGATTGCTACATTTCAAAACAGAATGGATCAAAACTAGGAGAGAGTTCAAATCTCAGCCAATCTTCATTCATGAGAAACAGACTGTGCCTTTAATAGCTCAAGAGCCAAAGCAACATCTTGGCATTCTTTTTAGAACCTATATAAAAACTCCTGTTCTATATGTGTTGTTGAAAAGTACTATTTATTTTCTTAAAATAAACTTCTAACTGGAATAAAAATTGCAAAGGGACTTACTTTAAACAGAAAAGTTAAACTATCATGAAGTTTTCATTTTTCTTCACCTAGTATGACTGATATGTCAAGTTGCATCAACCAATTTAAAATCACAGAAATATTTTGAGCTGAAATCATCTGGTTGAAATGAAAAGATGCAGCCCTTGTTGCAAATTTGTAACCATCACACTGATCCACAGTCTGACACAGCCCATTGTAACCATAGCAACTTCAACTATTCATCTATGATGCTTGGAAAGGAGATATTGCAAGAAAATTTTGTTTCTCTAATTAAAATTCATGCAAACATTATCACTTGCAGGTGGTCTTGGTACTGGAAATACAGATGATGTATTCTATCTCTTACATGGATTTTGTGCTATTTAAGAAGGGATTTTTTGTGGTACAGTTTTTCCTTTCTAGAACTAGTGCCTATCTCAGCTCTTTCAGGCCACCTTTCAAGTCAACAGGGACTAAGTGATGGAATATCTGAAAATATTCTTAGCATAAATTGTTTTACTGACATAGCAGCCCAGAACAAAAGCAGTTATAAGCATCATACAGAAAACACCTCCTTTTGACATTCTGACACCAGTGCCTGCTTCTTATAAAATTTCACTGCTCCTGAAATTAAGCCCAGTGTCAAAAAAAAAATCACTTCATTGTTGATTTCCTAACACCTTTTCCTTGAATAATAAATTACAATACAGAAAATGTGTTCAGTTCAGAACATTTTCTTCTGTGCCTGAAAGGCTGTGGGACCCCACACTGGAGTCAGCTTGAGCAACACCCTTGCCTCCAACCAAATAAAAATCTCATGATTGCTCGTAATGCTAGCATTACACAGTAGTACATTTTGGATAAATCAGCATGGTATCATCATAGGAGAACCTTTGGAACTTTCCTTAAATATATGATGATGTCAATCCCTTTTATTTCACTAATTTGGTAAGAAATCGAAACAAAGTTTGCAGGAAAAGTAAGAATTATGACATCACTTTGACTCAGAAATTTTATTCTGATATTTATCAACCTCAGTGGAATCTGAAGTGTTTGATCAAGGATCTGAGATAAGCTTATCAGAGAACCCCAAATAACAGCTTTCACTTGATGTAATGCAGAGGCTTGATTTCTATTCTTAATTCTATATTAGCATGATGGACTGACAGGGTGGAAGTCAGCCTGGGCCTGCTGTTTACACACAGGCTGAGGAGCTGCCCAGGCATTTTTCTGTTCTTTGCCATGACTCCCTTTACCACATTCCAGTAAATGCCAGCCTTGGGATCTCTGTTTGCCCCATCTGTTGTAGCGCTGTCAGTAAACAGCTGGACATTGTTTGAGGAAGATCCTTGACTCTGCCTCCAGTGCTGATGAGCTGTGAGAGCAGAGCCAGGCTCTGCAGGAACCAGAGCTCAGTGGGAGCAGAGCTGGGTCCATCCTGGTGCCCCACAGTGACTCCTGTGGATTCAGTGGGAATAGAGCTGGATCCATCCTGGTGCCCCACAGTGACTCCTGTGGATTCAGTGGAACAGAGCTGGGTCCATCCTGGTGCCCCACAGTGATTCCTGTGGATTCACTGGGAACAGAGCTGGGTCCATCCTGGTGCCCCACAGTGATTCCTGTGGATTCAGTGGAACAGAGCAGGGATCAGTCCTGGTGCCCCACAGTGATTCCTGTGGATTCAGTGGGAATAGAGCTGGATCTATCCCGGTGCCCCACAGTGACTCCTGTGGATTCACTGGGAACAGAGCTGGGTCCATCCTGGTGCCCCACAGTGATTCCTGTGGATTCAGTGGGAATAGAGCTGGATCCATCCTGGTGCCCCACAGTGATTCCTGTGGATTCACTGGGAACAGAGCTGGGTCCATCCTGGTGCCCCACAGTGATTCCTGTGGATTCAGTGGGAATAGAGCTGGATCCATCCTGGTGCCCCACAGTGATTCCTGTGGATTCACTGGGAACAGAGCTGGGTCCATCCTGGTGCCCCACAATGATTCCTGTGGATTCAGTGGAACAGAGCTGGGTCCATCCTGGTGCCCAGGCACCTCCAGTGCCCCACAGAGATTCCTGTCCCACTTGTGCTCCAAGGGCAGGACAAGTGACAGGAAGGTGGAAAAACCTGAGAGCCATCAACCTGAATGGTCTGAGATTATCTGAACAATGCAGGCAAAAGCCTCAGAAGCTAGAGGGGCTGGAGGACAAGGCTGTGTGCTGCTGCTCCTGCGGGATCTGGGAGGGGACATTGCCCACATTCCAGGCAGATCTCTGCCCAAGTCTGTTCATTCAGGCTCTGCCTTCTGCCCTGTGCTCTGCATTGCAGGCGCTGGAGAAAACAAGCTTACAAAAATACCAGGAAGAATACACTGGAATGTACAGTGAGTTTAAGAGCTTTTGGAATTAGATCAGCTGTTGCTTTTGAACCTGCTCTGTGATATGATGAAATCTCTGAGGGAATTACTTAGGAAGCTTTGCTTTCATATGTTTAATCTTCTGGAAAACCCTGATGATTATAAACAACAGTCATCCATTTGTCTTCATAATTCCATGCTACAGACTATCATAACTGACTTAGAACAATTGTATGTCCTGGCAACACTTCAAATATATTTTTAAGTATTTTTTTTCCTTTTAGATCTTTCTTTCTAAGCAATTCAGAGTGGATTAAGTAATTGTGTGATGCTTCATTAAGAAAGGAACCCAGCTCTTCAGTAGAATTCTTACCAGATATTTTCCTTCTGAAATTCAGTTGAAATGTTTTTTACTAGACAAGTCAGAGGTGAAATAAAAATGTTCTCATTTTAATTTGATTCACAAGCAAAGTAAATAGTTTTAATTGCATTTAGCAAAGAGAAGGATCTCTAATTCCACAAAGCATTTAAGATGTTTAAATTATATTTTTTTTGTGAGAATATACAAAAGTAGACTTGAAAACCAAGCTGTAGACTGAGAAGTTCAGGTTGAGAATTTAAGAAGAGACCCCAGATGCACACAAGTTTGAAGGGATGGTTCTTATTCTTCCAATAGGTTGCTTTTAAGTATGGGTTGCAGTTACGTAAAAAACTGCAAAGAAATCTTTATAAACCCTCCACCTTCAAAGAGAAAGGCTGCCAATGTCATAAATACACTTTCTTATTTAATTGTTGCCTATTTCAGACCAGGTTTGAATGCCTCTGATCTAAATCTAATCACTGGAAATTCTCCCATCTTGGCTGCTATGTGCTCACTCCCAGGCTTCTATTAAAAGAGCTCACAGCTCAGTTTCTGTATCATTTGTTAATATAAACTTACTGTGTTGCTACTGATGCTTTTTTTATGAAGGTTATTCTATGTTATTTATTAGTTAATTAAGTAACAGACAAAGTTCCATTTCCTGCAGATCCAAATTATCCTCTAATCTCAGCTCCATGTTTTCTGGCTTCTAGACACACAATACTGTAAAATAAAAAGCAAACAGCAATATAGGAGAGTTTACCATCTCCATCTAGTTTTACATTAATTCTTTTGCTGTTGGCTTCTGCAAAGCTGGGGACTAAACTCAAACCACTAAATAGACCAATAACATATATTTCACTTGTAATGCACCCTCTTATTTTAATGCTGCAGTGTCTTGGTGCTTTATACAAAGTTATGTTGCTTTACCTTCAGTAATTTCCTCCTCCATTTCTTCTGTATAGATGGAGGGAATACAGAAGAAAATAATTAGAATGAAATTTATATTCCTAAATTGATCTTAACCTTGGAAGAATGAAACAGTAAGAAAGGAGTTTTTATGTAGCATTTGGTTTACATTACTGCAATACAGTGAAAAAAGTTCACAGTAAAATAACCATTATCTGAGGAGATATGGATGGAAATACAAAGGAATATTTTTGAAAGAGAAGAAAACAAAGTAGTAGTCATGGATTTGGATGAGTCTGTTTAAGCTGAAGAGTGAATTGGAGAATATGCCACGGAGAACAAGTTTGCACTGGAAAGACAATGGATGTGATGATCTAATAAGTCTCACACATCTGAACTGTATGATTTCACCCCCAACAGAACCTTGTTCTCTTTGTACTCGCTGTTCCACAGAGCAGTAATTACTGCTAACAATGTGTCTGCTTGCTGGGCCTTTCAATGTGCCAATCATGGTGCAAATTTATTCAGCATTTTAAATATGCTGAGCACTTCCACAGATGGGCTTGTGAAAACAGCAAATTTAGAGGTTCTTCAAATACTCAAAATTAGAACTCACCAGGGAAACACAGGCAGGCCCCTCCTATTCTGCACCAGAGGTAAGTGGGAAATACTCTGAGGACACCTGAGGAGATGAACTGCAGCTTTCAGCAAGTGGCTCTTCATGAGTCATGGGTTTTCCCACTGGAGAAGGGTGTCCCTCAAAAAGGGTGTCCCTCAAAATGTTTCACACTTCAGTCTGGATGGGGATCCATGCTTCATCCAAATAAACACTCAGATCCTGGAAAAGGGAGATGCACTTTCACAGTGACATTTTCTGTTTTGTCTTTCTTTTCATATCACAGCAAATATCTGAATAATTAACTCCATTTTTCAAAGTATTTCTGCTGTTTCTCTTGCAACAACATTAAACAGCACAGACATTGCAAAAACCAAAACCAAACCCAAACAGTATTAAATGCCCATTGCTTTCAAATCCAGGTATGAACAGCAACTGCCAGTACATTATAAAGTGCTGCTTGTCCCTGATTGCCACCTCTTGGTGTCCCCTCCAAACCTGCTCAGGCACACAGGGGTTCACAGCTGTTACACAGAACTCAGGGCTTTCAATGCCCATGGGAAGATATTTCCTTGGTTTACAAGGCCATGCGTGAGAAAAGACATTTAGTCAAATTCATCAAAGTGAAAAAAATGCAATGTATGAAAATTTAACAATATTTTTCTTAAACATAGGGACAATTTTATAAAATTCTTCTATTGGAGAGCTGGCTCAGAGATGCTGGCAGGCACACAACAGGTCTTAACCTTGACATGAAGTGAACAAAAGAATTTAACACCTCTTCCTTGGACTCAGATTACTAGGGAGCAAGGGTAACTGTGGAAGCTCTGAGACAATAATGAGAGGAAGTTGCTGTGATGGAGAAAAAAAAATCCAAGCAACAGCAGATGTATTTAATGTGATATAGAGAAAGATGAGGGTTAATCTGGTCTCCTCAAAGCTTTTCCTTTGGTTTCACTGGTGATGCTGGGATGTCAGTGTCAGCCAGTGCCCCAGTTATTCACTTCTTAGAGGCTTAAGCTACATGTGGTAAGAAATTTAGAAATTACAACACCCTAAAATGTTGACTGATGATTCAAATCCCTTCTTGGGTTTTTGAGACCACTTGTAAAATTCCCATCCTCTCTGAGCATTAAGAGTGTGTAGGGCTGTTTCAACCTTGCCTCAGAGCAAAACAGCTTTATCTTGTCTGAGTTTGCAGCAAGTAAGGAAATTGTCTGCTGCTGTGTATCACTAAGTTAATGAAAACACCATCAAAGGGTTGCATTTGAGCATCTTTCTAAATGTTGTCTTTTGAAAGGAATGTAATGGGCACTGACTGAAATTTAGTACTGTGGTTCAAGAAACAAAGGTTTTTTTATGAGACACTAACTGAAATTTAAGAGCTGGGTTGGGTTTGCTTCTTTTTCCCATTTCAGAAAGTTCTAAATTACAAAATGCTGGTCGCAAGCAATCGGTTTCCAGAAGTCTGAAGCACCTTTTCCATTCATCAAACAAGTTTGTGAAGACTCTGAAACGGTTTGTCATTCCTTCTCTGTTCCAGGCATTCTGAATTTTGGCAGTTGTTGTTGTGTGTTAGAGAAAAGAACCTTAGAAATATGTGTGAATATGCCACTACTGATGAGACAGTAATTGGTCAGAATGAGCTGATAAAATCACAGATGTGTAGGACTGGTGCAGCTGACAGGAAAATAATGCTCCAGCTCCTACTGAAATCAATAGAATGTTTTCCTTGTTACTTTTGGAAGTGGATTCAAATTGTTACAGAGTGAAATATTCTGTGTAAACCCAAAGTGCAGTTACTGAGCTGTTTGAAAGCATTGCCTCTGTTGCTGCTCATTAATGAAACTACAACATTTATTCATTCATAATGTAAGGCACAGAGCTCAGATAACACTTGAATAGTCCGCTGGCAACAAGCTACACACATAGAACTCTGACATCCTCAGCTGGGTTTGCAGCCCACTGTGAGCCAACTCTCAGCCCTAATTATTTGTTTTAGCAAATGGAAGTTGCTTATTCTGGATTATTTCTTCTTCCATTGCCAGGAGTGTTCAATTTGCATTTTCTTCTTTGTATTTTGATAAGGTTTTGATTCTTTCAGAAGAGCTCTCCAGAGTCTTTAAATTCCCTGCAGTAACTACTTAACATATGTAACTAATTGTGAGGGTAAATATTGAAAGGAATGATCTCTATAAACAGGTTTGCAGATATGTTAGCCAAATTACACTCAATTATACCAATGTAAATCCATAATAACCCACCTGATTTCAATTGAGTTACTTCAGATTTGCTCTGAATAAAGGAGGGCAGAACTAAGCACATTAATTATAAGTTTTAGTAAAATTTCTGATTTCTAAAGGGCATAAAGTCTCCATTGTGTACTGTGTACTGTGGCAAAATTCTCACTGAGACTGATGTCAGTGGCTTGCAAAGATCCGTAATCTCTTAGATTCACGTAGTCTCACATCATCTAAAGTGATAAACTTCCCAGATATTTTTCAGAATTTACTGACTGAAGGTGCATGACCTTATATTACACAGAAGTTTAGACCAGATGATTCACTTTGTCTCATCAGAACTTGACATCTACGATTCTTTGACTAAATTTGGCATGGATGTGAATAGACATGAAAGGTGTTTGATAGTGTTTCCTTCTCTCTTTAGGGGACTCTACTTATCTGTTATACTTTTTTACAAAGACAATTTGTTAGTAACCAATGAAGATCAAATCCCAATTGTGGAAATCGATGACTCTCACAGTAGTTCAGTTATGCAGGATTTCCTGTGGTTCACAAAGGTAATGGGAGTCTCATTTCATCTACTGCTTCTGCAAATGTGTTTCTAGCAATGCATAGGCCTCAGCTCATCACTCTGAATGTATGGAATGATGTCAGTAAAAAGCTGAATGATGAAATGCTCTATCACTCATGTTAAAGGCAATTTTCACAAACCAGTCATGTGGATTAAATCCTGACTGGGCCACTGACAGTGATACAATTAACTCTTAAGGTATGATCCTAGATGAGTGATTGCTATGTGGGTACTTACAGGTTTTATGGACATTTAGAGCAAGGGCCTAAAGAAATAACCAGGGGTTTTAAATTTGGTATTGTGGTTGTGCCATCACTCAAGTTGTCTCACACGACTTTTCTTATACCACAAAGAACAGTAAATCAGTTTTGCACAGCAGTCCAAAATCAATTGAAACAGGTTCATGGTGTTTACAGAATACCTCCTGTGTAAGTCAGTATCTGTGCCATGTTTATCCAGTCAGCTGAATTGTCATCTGCAGAAACACAAAATGTGCAGTATCTACTGATTTTTCAAGTCCAAATTGCATTTTAGTATCACTTCTGCTTTTGCAAATGCCGAGAACAAGAGCTGGTTGAAGTGGATGTGTTTTTGCAGCTGTCGTGCATGTGGGATGACATCAGGTGGCTGAGGCAGAACATGGCAGTGTCTGTGTCCTCCTCCACTGCTCTCCAGGCCAGGCAGAAGATGCTTTCAGCAGCAGCACAGCTACAGGTGGGTCCCATGGCACATTTCTGGCTGTTAGCTCAGTGACTTTGCTCTGCAAGGGACAGAGCTGCCAGCTGTCCCTGGGACTGTTCTTTGGAGCAGCAACCTCATCTCCAGAGAAATGAGGCACTGAGTCTCTCCTGCCAGGAAGGAAGGAGTTTATTATAATAGAAGTAAAGAGCAGGAATAGCAAAGGAAAGAAACAATAGGAAAAAAGAACAAAAGAAATAAACAAAGAAACAAATATGAACCAGTAAATAATGACCAGGCAGAGAAGCCTGTGAGTTTGCAGATTGAGAATTCAAAGTTATAATCCTAGTATTTGCTCTTGATAGACTCTTATAGGCTTACTCATTATTAATTATTAGTCTCTTAATGAAGCATTTAAAGTCTGTTCCATTCCAGCCCCTTCAACAGATACAACCTGAGTGTTACTGAACAGGTCACTTAAATCCTTCTGTCTCAGTTCACTACTTGTTATGCAAACAGAAATTACACTTCTCCAGCAGAACATTTCTACCTTTATTGCAAAGCTTTGAAGTTGGGTTAAGTTGGGTTTCACGACAACATGAAATCTCTAGATGGCAGGCAGACACTTCCATTAAAATAGTTCCTTTTGTGGGAAAATACATTTTCAAAAAGCTGTGTGCATGGTTGTTATGGAAAAAGTATATCCAGGCCTCACTTTCTCCTACCTTTTGTTGAAGCCACCAGAACTTCCCAGAAAATCAGTGGTGCACTGCTGGCATTGCTGCAGTGCTGGACACTGCTGGACACTGCTGGTCACTCTGGCCACACGTCCCCCAGGCTGGGTCACAGGGACCTGGTGTGCAGCCCCCCACTCACTGTGGGGCCATTGCTGACAATATGCATGGGGGAGTTTGTTTTACACCTTTTGGTGGATGCTGTGCAGCCTTCCTGGGCAGCCACCTGTCTGGACTGATTTCCCCAGCGTGCCCCAAAGCCCAGCCTGCTGAACATTATTGGGGAACACCTGTGTAAGGCAGCAGCTGCTTGTCATCCTTGGAGCTGTCACTAGGGGAAGTTTTAACTGGATCTGCTGAATGTTCCCCCCCTGGGGCTGGCTCAGCTCAGGTGGCACAGGTTTGGTTAGCTCAGCTCCATCCCCCCCGTGCAGATCCCCTTGAACAAAAATCTGCCCTGGGAGACACCCAACATCCCCAGGGCATCGTGGTCTTATTGGCTACCAGGGAGGCAAAGTGCAGAGCTTGAAACACAGAGACACAGCAGTTATGCCCATGTGGTGTATTCCCTGCTGAAGTTTTGCCAAATTTATTGCCCCAAATGTCTGTTCTGTTTGCTTGGTCCCTGAGGAGCACGGGGATTGTCACCCAGCTGCCAACGTTGTGTGGCCTCATGGGATCCACCAACAGAAGGATCTCAATAAAGTTCATATGGTTGAATACTTTTTATTGAGGCAGTTAATAGACTGACTCTGCAGGAATTCAGGACAGAATGGAAAAGATCAGTGATGACACAGCTGCTCAGGGACCAGATCAGTAGAGCGAGAGGCAACAGGGACTGCAACTTTGCCTGTTGTTACCAGCAGACAACTAGAGCAAACAAAGCACAAGTGATGGTGTAACAAGCTAAGCAGACACAAAACTTTTTAGGGCATGAATCAGTCCCATATTGATATTAGTGGGTCCCCCATTCCCTGTGCTGGAATGTCATTCACAACATAGTGACAATAAAGAACTGTTTGTTTTCATCTGGGCACATTCATGTGCTGCAGTAATTAATATGACAATGAGATGGCTAAGGACTACTGCCAGGATCTGCCCCAGCTGGAGACACAGGGATTAGCACAAAATGTACACTCAAGACAGCCAAAGTCAGTCAGAGAAGGAGACAAACCCCAAAAGGCAGGGCAGTTAAAAAAGGCAGAGGAGATGGACTGTACAGACCCCAACAGTCTGCCCTGGAAAGAGATGCACAAAGCTGCAATAAACAACCTATACTGCCCAAACCCAGGCACTGTGCCGACTGCTGAGAGTTTATAAACAATTTCATAATATTAAAGTTGATAAGTAAATATTGCCTGCTAACTGCAGATAATTAATTTCAGTATAATCTATTGGTTTACAATGTCATTAAATTAATGTACAGCACTTCCCCAAAGATACAATGTGCTTCATTGTGAATTCAGTTTTCCTTTTACACTACCCTTCTCCCTATCCAGCTTACTGTAGATCTCTTGAAAAATCACAAAGTAATGAGCATATTTTAAATGTTATGCATTTTTCTTTATAACATCTGGGAATCTCTTCAGTGGCTGGTCACTGGATTGAGTGTGTTTGCACCTATAAGCAGATGCCTTACTGTGTGAGGAAAGGGATTTTAACCAAAATATATATTTTATGTGGAGTCTTTTTAAATTACTTTTCTTTAATCCTCACAGATTTTCCTGGAGAGCTGTGCCTTGGTAGTTTTGTGAGTTTCTGCCTGTTTTGTCTAGCACATTATTGGTATCTGAAGTAAAAGGATTCGTGTCTCTTCAAATCCTGTGCTTCACAAACACACTGCACAGTTTAGCTCCAGAATGATTTACATTCAGCACAAATATGAGGGTCTCTTGCTTTTGTTGCTGAAAATAATCTGAATAATTTTAAAATGGAGAACAGAGAATGGAGATTACAGTTACTTAACATAGAAAAAAATATTTAAAGTGTCTATTAGGAGTGATTTGAGGGAAAAGGAAGAATTTTATATGATCTCTGACATTTGGTTGTGGGAAGGTTCAGATAAGCACCCAACTCTTAAGCAAGTTCAAATCAAAGAAATCACCAGCAGACCAACAAGTGCTTTCAAAAATAGTATCTTTCATCTTCACATGACTGGGCAAAACAAGGAAGTTTGGCCCAAATAAGTGAATTTCTTTGCAGTAAATAGGTGGATCAATTTGCCTTTTACAAAGGCATTGGGTCATAATAGTCTTTCTGAGGTTCTCCATTAAGCATTGGAGTAAACACTGCTGGACCAAATGCATCAGAGAATCCACAACTCAATCCACAAACACAGCCTGAGGGAAAACATTTCCTTTTGTCACTAAATGGTATGACTGTAAGGCAAGGGTTTGAGAAACACAGTGCCTCATTCTTAGTGAAGCTAACCGGAGTGATGTCAATGAGCACAAAATTATGTTTCAAATGATACTCTCCTGATATGTGATAAATAACTTTCATTTTGTGTTTGTTTTCTAGAATTTGCTGGGAACTCACAATTTAGGCAGAGTTTTTTACGAGCCCATCAAGGATCGCCATGGCAATATGCTGATAGTTACTGTCAGAGAAGTGGAGAGCCTGTACTCATTTTTTAACGGCAGATGGATGCAGGTATCCAAACTACAAAGCCAGAGGAAATCCCTCTCAACTCCAGAGGAGCCAACAGCATTAGACATCTTGCTCATAACAATCCAGGTAGTGCTTTGCTTCTCTTACTGTGTGTTATTTGCTTTTGTAAAGCCTGTGCCAGAGCCCCCATTTTTGGAAGCCTCTTGTAGAATTTTAGGCCTTAGTCCAGTGCCCAATAAAATTAATGGCAAGGCTCCCATTGAGAGCAAAGACTTATATTACTTCCAGTGGATCTGGGATCAGATCCTTAATATGCAAAATATCCATGAGATTCTAAAGAAATTACTTCAAAATCCTAGCAGAGAATTGTAGTTTCTATCAATTTCGGGAAACCAGGCTATGGAATTTTGTAGCAAGGGATATAAAAAAGCTTTAAAATTCTCTGGGATGTTCTTAAGCACCTATACAGACACTTCGAATTTCTACACTCTGTAAGATTTTTCCATCCAACCTTGAAAACTAAATCTAGGTTTTAAACTTTACTGTTCTACTTAATAAGCTTGTTCTGTGGGGTTCAGCGTTCCTTGGAGCCTGGTATAGCCACTAAGGAACCCTTAACTGACCATAACCCTCCTTTAATTTCTGCATCACATGCTCCTAGACTTGCAATTAGAGAAATGCCAAGGTCAGGACTGATCTCAGAAGCTGCTTGGCACACTCAGCTCAGTTCCCATCCCTGAGTGGGGGTTCAGAATTATCTCTGAGCACACATTAAACAGAGACAGTCTATGTTAAGATTAATACATGTTTTCTGTAGGTAACAGCAGCCAATCTCCCTAAAATTGTTGCACAATTACCCAAAATACAAGACAAATCATTGTGTTAGTCCCTTCTTTAGCACTGTCCATGAGATGATGGCTGCTGTGGTTAATTTTTGAATTAGAGGCACTTTCTGGGGCACAGACTCTGCTTTTCATACCGGGAAGTGACAGGCAATCAAAATATATGTTACCAGGTTTTAGGAATGTTAAAAAATTTCCAAAAGACAATAAAACTTACCTGATCTATGCTAGATTTAATGTATTACAATGTGTTAAAGGTGCAGAAAATTGTCAATCTGGGCAAAAGTTTTATATTAGGAAAAGCAAACTGCAGTCCTGATCAGATTTCCACAGAGATCCTAGTGGAAAAAATGTTCCCCTAATGGTTTACACATTCCTATCTAATGCCCACCCTTTCTTCTATTACTTGTTTAATCATCGAGTGGGTATTTTGTTCATGAAGTGCTTGTGAAAATGAGGGTCTAATTGCACTGGTCAGAGCCAAGCATAGCACTGGCAGATAATTTGATGGTTCCAAGAGTAAAGGCACAGGGCCAGGTGTCTTAATCCTCACCCACTGCAGAAGCACACATTTCTCAGGATGGATGGCAGCAGACATCATTTTTCAGGTAGTTTTGGAGAACTGCTATACATAGCTCTAAAAATGTCTCCTGGCCTCAGCAAATTCACCATCAATACTAATTTCCTCTAAGCTCTATTTGTTGATAAAGATATTTGTTCAGAAAACGCTGCCACTTGTTCAGTTTTGCAAACTACCAACCCTCATGCTGACAGAGATCTTCCTGTTGACAGCAGGTGACACAGAGCAGGTTTTGGAGAGATGTGGGCTGGCATCTCCCTGGGGACAGCCCTGGCTCCTGCAGCCCCTCTCTCCCAGCTCTGCCCCAGAGCTGCCCTGCTCTCTCTGTGCAGCCACCAACCAAACCCAAACCAGGGAACTGCTCAGCTGAAAAACAACTGCTCCTTTTCCCAAGTTGTTTTCCAGAGGAATCAGTTCCCTGACCTGGCTCACCACTGAAATGATCAGACAGGAGGCAGAGGTGGGGGTTATTTAAGCCAGTTTAAACACCACAGTTGCAGAAGATTGAAACCTCAGGTTGTCAGAGCCAATTCCTGCATGACACAGAGACCTTAGAGATCCTGTGTATGGCTTTAAGTGAGAAGTTGTCCAAGTGCACCCGAGCTACCAGAGATTATTCATATGCTTAAGCATGTGCTTAAATGCTTTTTGAATTGGGAACGGCGGCTGTAAAAACATTTGCTGCTTTCTGCTCCCAAACTCTTCTGCTTATGTGGAAAAAGAGAGGAGATTTTTATGTAGGACTGTTTCCCTTAAACCAGGACATACTTTCCTATCACAAACGAAGTCAGCAGCGCCTCCCTCCCGGCCTGTACCTGGGCTACCTGAAGCTCTGCAGCTCCGTGGACCAGATCAAAGTGCTCGTGCTGCAGAAGCTGCCCAATGTCCTGTGCCATGTCAAAATCCGAGACAACAGCAACGTCTCCAAGTAAGTGAATACAGAGATTTACTTACAGAGAGAGAGAACAGTTGTTTTAAGTTTGAAACAATTGATCAAATGCTAATGCCGAGGCAATTCTGCCATTGCAAAGCTGTAGGTGCAGCGTGGTTTGGCTCTGGAGTGTGGCAGAAGGGTTTGGCTCCAGGCTGTGCCATCCCAGAGGCCCTGCTGGGCTGAACAGGTGCACCTGAGCTTCCCCAGCACTCTGAGAACCTTCCCAGAGCACATGGATGGGGCCCATTGCTTGCTAAGGATGGTGTTCCATGGTTATTCCAGTCCTGCACAGGGGTAATGACCTGTTCAGAAGATCATAGCCTGCAGCCCTGCCTCAGCCTTCAGTGGATTCGGTGCCACCCTTTCCATGATTTTCACTGACTGTGGAGTGTTGCTGTGGGGAATTTTTCTGTTTATTCTCTTGTGTGATATCTGGTTTTTTTCACCCTAAACCACAGCAAACCCACAGCAATTGAAAACCATATTTATAAATGCAACCAGCCAGCAAACTTCTGTGCTTTGGAAAAGCCATTTTCCCCTTGTCCACTGCTCCCCTTATCCATTGGCAAGGGCCCTCTTTGTACTGCCTGGTCCTTGCCCAATGGAAAACACATTTTATTGATCTTTTTCTGGAGCTTTTTATTCTTGTATCATTTCAGCAACCAGCTGAGAATTTTGCACAAGGAAAAAGGACCTGGATATTTACATAGACAATAAGGATATCCAGAATGTAGTAGTGAATACTAACAACAATGTTGGAAGGAATAGAAAGGCAAATGCTTCAGAGTTTATAGCAATCCCTGACTCTTGAAGTTTCAGATCAGAACTTTATTTAGGAACAGATTATACCACAACTATTACTTGTCTTGTAGCGGGGTTTCCTGTACATTCTTTTTCTTTTTTAATGTTCGATGCTGGCTGCTATTCAAGACTGAATACTAGGCAGGGTGAATTAGGGACTGGATCCAGAACTATGATTCCCATGTTTATCAGGTCTCAAACAGAGACACATGGAGGAAAGCAGGAAGTTCTTTGGCTGCAGTCAGTAGAAGATTGTCCTTCACAGAGATCAAACCTCCTGTAGCCATTTCAAATGCATGTTTTTTAAAATATTGTGGTAGATGGGGAATGCAGAATGTGAAAGAGAAAACCTGGAGTGAGAAGCCTTAGTGAAATATTTCAAAGGCAGTTGGACTTCCAGAGGAATGTTCAGCCTGATGTACATGTGCTAGAAAAATAAAACTTTTCAAAGTTCAATCAAGATATCACAAGTTTAGAATGTTTTGGTATATGAGGATTAAACTATCAACAGATCCCAAATGCACATACACTGAATTCCTGCTTGTGCATTGAACTGTTGTTATATTTCTAATTTTAACTTGACTCAACATACAGAGATGAGTGGGAATGGATCCAAACACTTTCTGGCTCAGAATCTGTGGAAAGTATGGATCATACTTCAGACTGCCCTACTCAATTGTTCTTGTATGAGCTCCAGACAGCAGTGAAAGCTCTCCTCAAACAGATCAATCTACCTCTGCATCAGGTATTTGCCTTTGTGGGATTTATCACCTTTTTAATACCCCATTCTTAAGAACACAGCGAAAAGCTACAAAACTGTGCCACTGAAAAGTAGAGATTCAATGTCAGGGTTGCAAGAAAAGCAAAGCAGAGAAGTTTTGTATTCCATTGTTCTGAGGGGGAACATCTTCAGTAAAACAGTTCTTGTCCTGGACATGTGAACACTCAAGGATTAAGAGGCAAATTTCAACTGCCTGCTATTTTTTTCATCTTATAGCTTATTTGTGCAACTTCAGGCAGGTCCAAATAGGCACTTTTGCATGAAAATTGTAGTTTTGATCACCTTTACGAAGCTGACAAAGAAAAAGAGTCATTTTTGCAGGCAAGCACAGCAAGTGACAGTTTTTTGGGACACTCTGAGTGAGGCTGTAGGAAAGGCCCAGCAAAGACATAGCATTTTGCTGGGTTTTGCACACAGATGAATGTACCCCCTCTAAAACACAAAGTCCCAGACCTCCAGATTTCTGTGAGTGAGGAGAGGTGTCTGGCTTTACATTTAGGTACAAGAAATGCATATGTGAATAAATAAAGTCAGGAAGAATAATCTATGATGTGAAAGATCCATGAAAAAATAAGCTAAGAAGTTTGTTTCTTGTTTACATGAATTCCATTTTATTTTGGTCTGCAAAGGTAAAGAGGTCTTAAAGTAGAAGTAAATCATCTTTATATCACTTCAAGGTCTGTTTGTCCAGCTAGAAAGATGTGGTCTTAAAATAAATTAACCTGGTTCTACATTTCTTGATTTTGAAAGGTTTAGGCTTTGCTTTTAAAAAGGAATCCATCAGTGCTTCACCTTGTAGCTAGGGAAGAGCCAAGTAAGACTCAAGTAAATCCAAAATTAAGACAGATGGTGTGCTGCCTTGTGGTCAGTCACTCTAATTCAATAGGGCTCTGTACAGGTCTCTATATTACTGCATTTGCTTGGAGGTTATACCTTTTGTGCAACCTTTTTCTCTTCTTTTAGAGTTAGGGACTAAAATATTGAAATCACTGTGCAATATGTTCTTCAGCTAAGCATCTGAGCTCACGCATTGTGCCTGAGAGATGGATATCAATGTGACCTTGTAGTTCAACACAGATACAAATGGTCTGATGGCTCAGCACCAAGCTTTCATGTTAATGAATTGCATTTTTAATTCCACGGATTTATTTATGTATTTTTATTATTTTTGTGGTAACTAGGAGCAGGGACAGTGGCACTGGGGCACAGCCAGGGCAGAAGGCAGTGCTGCACACAGCAGCTCTGAGCAGCCTCAGGCCACTTCTGCCTGGGCCATTTTCTCTTGCTGCAGCACTTGTTAAACCTTTTCAGTGCTGTGTTGAGGGAGAGCTGCATATTTCTCTTAACCAACCCTAAATTGAATCTTAAATGTTTTTAATTGAATCCATTTTCATGTTTTCACATAATTATGCAATCATAATCTTGAAAAGCACATGGCATGTGATCATTTTCTGCCTAATAAGAAACATAAATGTTGTTTTCAGGGGGGTTGTGCCTGTGTGTGTTGTTTTAATGTGGAACATTGCAGCTTTAAATCTTTATTTTATGTAGTGACATGAACCCACATTTAGCCACCACCACCCCCCCCCCCGCCCCAAATATTTACGTTTTATAAAAATTCCGAGCTTGATGTTGTGCAAATTTTCTTTAATGTTTTATATCATTTGGGGTGTTGTTTATATAAGTGCCATGTTGTAATTCTCTCCTATTCCTTCCCCCGCGCGTGTCCCCGTACAGGCTAAGCACTTCCGTCTGTACACACAGGAGGTGTTGGAACTGGGTCACAATGTCTCCTTTCTTCTCCTGCTCCCCGCCTCAGACGACGTCTGCACTGCCCCAGGACAGAATAATCCTTACACCCCACACTCAGGATTTCTTAACCTCCCTCTTCAGATGTTTGAACTTGGTATAGTAGCTTGCTTCACCTAGAAATATTAACCCAGTCTCCTTATAATAAAATCACAAAGTTGTATCTGTTTTCCCCCTTGTCCCAGTGGAGAGTCAATAAATCACATGATGGCTTTGGCAACAACACTCCCTAGAACGGTGTACAAGTTACAGAGGGAGCAGAGCAGTTAAAGCATGCACTGTAGCCATCGTTATTGAAATGCAGAGCAGACAGCAAGGCCCACAGTCATCCACTATGTGTCTATAAGCTGCTTTGCAAGATGATGTTCTTTAAAAATCAGAACCAAGAGATATTGCACATGACACAGCAAGGCTGGAGTGGGACAGGAGATGCAAAAAACATCTCTCTAAGTTGTCACAAGGATAATTGCTGGTTCTGTAATGGGGATTTATGCAGATCCTGATTACAGATGGTCCTACTCAAGGTCTGACTCCTTTACAGCTTTGTGAAAGGTCTGAATAGATTTTCCCATATGAAGGGCATCTTTTTCCCTTTGATACCTGGAAAAATGCAGGAGACTGTCCTATTGCTGTGGTGCAGCAAAAGCCTGTTGTGAAAAATGCCAAAGCACTGGACTTGAATCTCTTTCTTTGGAGAGCACATCTGCTGCTGCGGCAGATTCAGCTCTCTTCTTCCACTGCATTGCTGACTGGGCAAGAATTCTCCAAAACAGAGTTTTCCAGCTGTTTCACAGAAGACATAAGATGCTTGAGCTTCAAGGTCCTCTATTTCTCATTTCTTCTTCTTTGGTCCACAGAGAAAAGAAAAGGTTCCACATAAAAGCAGCTCATAAAGACTTAACAGTTCTTTTTAGAAAGAATATTAAAATGTGGGGGCTGCTGAGCCTTACATGTCAGTCTGCTCTGTTTCCTTCTGGCCTGTAAAACTGGGATCTTTCTTTCCTCTGCCTTCAAGAAGAGAGAAAGATATGAGCCAAAACTGATGGAGTCAGTGCACCAGGAGCCACTGCAGGAAAGGCTTTAGTGGCAGCTGTGTGCCAGTGATGTCCCTGTCAGAGGTTTATGTGACACCATTACTTTCCTATCAGAGCCAAGTGCTGCTCAAATCATTTAGGTAGGAGGTTAGATATTCATGGAGGGTATTGCCTTGCCTGTGTTTCTGCAGTCACTACTCATCCATGACCTACCATCACCCAGCAACACAAATTTCATTTGGATCAGGCATTTGCAGCAGCAGTGGATTTATGGCACATGAGCCACAGCCCACTGTGGTGCTGTGACAGCTCTGGGGGTTTCTGCTGCCCGTGGGAGGACAGATGCCAGCTGAGCTGCCACACAATTATGAGTGGAACAGCCACACAATACATGGTGTAGTCTGCCAAGAAAAAGTTACCCCTTCAAAGGACAGCTAATGTAAGAGTTAGCTCAGTGCTTTGGGTCACATGGCCGTGGCTGCAGTGCCCTAGAGCCAGACTTTTATCTTCTGATGTGCCACCCTGAAGCCTGTTGGCCTCTGAGGATGGAGCACATCATTTCTCCTGGTGAGAGGGGCCTGCTGCCCTGCTATGCAAATTAATGCACAGAGCATATTAATCTCTGATGCAATTAATCTCCTCCCTAGATGTTGTGCAGGCTATTTGATTCTCATTAGGTGGAACACGGGCCAGGGGCAGGAGTGCCTCTCATTTCAGGGACACAGCCTGCATGGGATGGTGCGGTGCCACCAAACATGCAACAGAGCCACCTCCCAAAAGGCATTCCTGGTGCAACCCTCTCTGTTCTGCAATGTTGCTGCAGTGGGAAAACAGTTCATGGTAGAGAAAACAGTATGGAAAGCTGAATTTTACTTTTGAGTATTTTTTTAAGTAAGCAATCCTCAGGCCAAAGGCAGATGACATTTCAATATGACTTATTATATATGTATCCCTGATGTTCTATAAAGTGACTGTGATTCACATCTCAAATATTAGAAGCTTCCATTCCCCATTAGCTGGTGGCTACCAACTATATAATTGCATAACCACAAAAGACTACGTTGAAGTAACATTTGTTAAAGTAACATTAAAGGGTCTGACTTAAAACCACAAAGGCTCGAAACTTCAGCACTGGAGCCGAAACCGCAGCTGTAATTCACTCAAGAGTCCACCACATATGGCATATGTACTGGAAGACCACACACTATTCACACTGGATCCCTGCAATATCTAGGCATTGCTGAAACCAGAAGGTAGAATTCATTCTTTCACTCTTTTTTGTGAGATGTCTGTGTTAAGATTAGGCCTTTATTGTTAATGCTAAAAATGTTTCTGTGATTGGATCTCTCAGTTGAACAAACTCTTCTCAATTATTCTAATCATACTGTTTGTAAGGGACAAGTAGACACGGGACACTGTTTTCATTTCTTTTTAAAAATATTTTTTATGAGAAGAATATATGCATTTTACACCTGGAACTCCCTGAAAAATGCCCTGTCCCAGTCCAGGGGAGCAGCAGCAGTAAATCCCACTGGCACTCGCTGCTCTAACAGGGTCAGCTGTATGTTTGCATTTACTGCAGCACCAATGAATGGGGAAGTATTTCTGAAAACTTGCTCTCCCTCAGCAAATATGAGTACGTTTGCACTGCCATTTGGAGAGGTAACTGCTCAGTTTTGCCTGAGCAGTGGCAGGTCCTGGAATAATGTATCCTTAACACACTGGATAAATTGACATTTGCAAAGCTCCATGGCACTGTAGCTATGCTGTCTCTGTTACCTCTGGTAAAGAGGATAGTTCTGTGCTGCTCCAAAGTCACATTATACAAAGCAAGAGGTCATGTCTGAACTTTTTGTGTTACCCTTCTGCAGGAGAGTTCAGAAGATGATGTGTGGTAACACCTAAAAAAGTTTTAATTATTTCTCCCAAATTGTGATAACAGTGCAGTCCAAGAGAAAGTTATCAGCCTTCAAATTTTTTTGTTTCATTCTGAAACACTCAATTTAAGAAAAAAATTAAATATTAGTTTCATTTTCCAGCCATGTCACTACTTTCTTGATAAAAGAAATGATGAGCTATAAAAGCCTCAGAAATAGCCTTTCTGATTAAAGCCATCAAAGGCAAGATAGCCTCTGGAGCTGCATACTAAGGACCTGATTATCCCTTCACTTAGATGTAATTAGAAATGATTCTTTTGAAATCAGTGAAGCTACTGAGTAAATCCAGTGTAAATGAGAGGAGAACTGAAGCCTGTATTATTAATTTCTAGCTTAAAGAAAGCCATCCAGAGTTAGTTACTATATTTAATAAAATTTGTGTTCTGAACGCTAAGGATTTCATATTTCATAACCAGAATGTAACAATTTTCCTTTGCACTTGGTCTTTTCACAGCTCATTTTTGCTGTTACAAGGAAAAATTTATAAGCCTGTATTGCCGCCTTTCTGCTGTCATAGAGCTGGACTCTCTGAAAACCCAGCAGTCCCTGAGGGAAGCAATTTCAGACAGTGAAGTCGCTGCAGCCAAACAAAGACACCAGCAAGTTATAGACTACATACAGGTAATAGTCTGTTTCTGACTATTCCAAGGAGATTTTAAGGTGGCTTTCTTAAAAATTGCATGGGGCTGTAATTTGAAATCTAAATGGAGAATTATTCACAGACATCATAAAAAGAGCAGTTGTATCAAAAGTGCAATTCTGTTTTTATGAAATTCAAACCCAGAACATGCTTTCCTTAGTTGTTGCTTTTATAGAAGGATTTTTATGGGTAAAATCAAATGACAGTTATACTAGACTGTTATAAAGAAATGTGTCAGTCTGCTTGTAAAACTCCCTCCCATCTAACGTGAGGTAAGCTAGCACCATGTCTGGGCATTCATTTGTGTAAGAGTTTTTCTTTGTCTGTATGAACTGGGGACATTTTTCACCACAATAATTTGGCAATTAAAAAAATTTAAATGAAAATTCAGACTAGGTTGTGGAGACAACCTCCACCAACAATATCACACTCAGGAACACAGCTCTGCATTTCAGATGTCAAGCTGGCCCCAAAAGCAGCTGTGAGCCTGGCCAGCACCATGCAGTGGCACTGCCTCAGTCCTCCAGTGCAGGAGGATCCCCAGTGTTACCACACTTGTCCAATTTGCTTATTCTCTGTCCCTCATCCTGATTTTCCTCTACTGCTCCCAAATCAAGACTTTACCTACTCAACTAAGGGCTCTTTGAACTACCCTCCATTGTGCAGCACAGTAAAGCCTATCCTTTTGCAAATGATTTTGATAATTGGTTATTTATAGATAAAGCTCATTACTTTTGCAGAGTATATCTACGAGCATGGTTGACCTGTCTCTCTACAAGAGAGATGCAAATAACTTTTCAGCTCTATATTCTTAATATTCGTTATCTTCTGTTGGAATAGGGGCCAAGACACTATCCCATTGACAAGATGTTTGGCCCTCCATAGAACAAAAGGATAATATTTCTATTTATCTTTGTTCTGCATGCAGACCCCCTTTGCCTTGTCCACTTGGAGCTTTGGGCAACCTGCAGCAGGGCAGAGAGGGAAGATCCATTGTACTCCCACTCTCACACTCAGAAAATCTAGCTTTCTTGCAGTCCGCAGGAGAATTTGGAAAATTTTTACCCTTCACATAAAACCCAAGCATTTTTATATTAATATACAGGTACTGTATAGACAGTTCTGTGTTCCTCTTTTCCAAAGTGTTTGAGTCACATATCTATGCTGGGAAAATAGGGGAGAACATTTTAAACTTCAGTGTTTTGTGCTGAATTATTGTGACAGTGTATTAGGCTTGTCAGGTTTCCTCTCAAATGAAAACCAGCTGCATTCCACCTATTGGCAAAAATATCTCTGCCTACCACATACCACAATCTTCACTGGTGACCACAAAACCACAAGAGCATTTGTGTGATCCCAGATCTAAGACAGTGTTGAAGTCACTACACAAACCAAACATTGTAAAGAGCAAGGGACTCTATATAAATGCAGTTCTGAAAAGGAGTCAGAGGGCAACTGAAAAGTAAAAATTATTGAAAAAAACCCCAGCCAGAATGTAAGGTACTTGGAGTCTTTACCAGAATGTTACAGAGAAAGGAAAGAAATCTACAGACACTGAAACTAAAACTGAAGTTAAGCTGTAATTCATATCATGTAATGCTTCAAATGTTCCTAAATTGTAAAAGAACCACCGTTCATTACAATGTCCTGGGAGAAACCTAACAGGATTTGCATTTTAATAAACTGCATTCAGGATGGTTCTTGTTTGGGGTTGAGGGAGGATCACAGAAAGGATGTATAAAATCTCTAAAATCAAATAGGTGAGATGTTTGCTAACTGGAATTCTCTTCATGGAGCTACACTGAAGTCTTGAAATCATGCAGGATTATGAATTAATCTCTGAACCATTTGCTATTCTTATTGATGTATATTCTTAGCTCATATTAACTCAGTGGCAAGGCTTGCACTGACATCATTGGAGTCGGGATTTCACCTTTACATAAAAATGGCCATACTAGGTCAAAACCAAGATCCAGCTGCCCAGCTATCCTGCCTCCAACACAGCTCATCAGGAACTACCCCAGCGAATCTGACATCTACAGCATCCCTTGGGAGTAACTTTCACACTTTGAATATGCATTTTGTGAAGCATCTCCAGCTAAGAGAAGTTGCCTTCAAATATCAGTCAGCAGGCTCTCTGATCCCTCTGGCACTCCCCAGCAGACAACTGTCACTGCACAGAGCACCCCTCACTTTTGCCTCTCCATTACTGACTGAACTCTCACTGCATTCTTGCAGAATGTAGCTTGTGTAACTGCAAAGCAGCTTCCCTCAAGCACTGCAGTATTAATAGGAAGGCTCACTTGACATTCACTGTAGGAAAAGTGCAAGGGAAATTCTAGAAAGGACACTGCAGCAGGAGGGTATTTACTCACAGCTACTCTCATTTGATGGTTGCAACATTTGCTCAGCCATCAAAGATCTTGAATGGCTTGAAGATGATGTTTAAAGATGTTGAAAATGTTCCATTATCAAAACACTCTTCAGACCCACACTTAAACAGCATCTTTCCTCTCTGCAGAGATACTTAACCTAAATCCTGCTATTGATTTAGGCACTTGTCTCTTAATGCCATCAAAAGGCATGTCTTACAACTGCTTTTGTGTAGATTTATACTTTTAAAATGTATGGAGACTAAAATGGTAAGGAAAAACTGCAGTTTGGCTCATAGCTGTGCTTCTGCCCTCCATTTATGTATCTGCACATGTGTATGTTCTTTGATAAAAACTAGGTCTGACCTGAACAGTTGCTTTCACCTGGGTTTGAAAAGATGCTCCAGATCTCTCACTTTTATTCCAGTGCAGAATCAAACCAGCTTCCAGGTGTGCTATAAACTGATCATATTTTTACTCTATCAAAATACAATTTTCATTTTCTCTCCATGTCAGATTTTAGGTCTGGATTCACCCCTCCTAACTACACATTCATAATTGAGGTACCTCTTAACCAAAATCAGTTCAGACCTCCTCAATCTGAATGTTCTTTTGGGGGATCATGCTGCTCTCTCTTAGCAGTGACTACAGACTTGCACTTGAAAAAGAACACACTTAGGTAGAATTAATACTCATACTTAACTGTATTTTGTCACTATTATTTTCTTCACAGCAAATTGATGAGATCTGGAGGGACATGAGATGGATCACAGAGGCACTGCAGTATGCAAGATACAAGCAGCCAGCAGCAGGCCTGCCCATAAAGAAGCTTGTGGATCTTTCAGAAGAACACTCTCAAAAGAAAATGAGCTCCACCTCTTCACATCTAGACTGTCTTCCTTCACCTCCCCCTTCTCCTGAGCCTAGAATCCAGAGGAGAAAAGCTGTGAGTGGTAAGAGAACTTTTCTTTTTTTACCAAGCACTCTTTGAACTCACTTTTAATTATAACAGTTTTTGTATGTCCTTTCATAAAAGGAGTAAATTTTTCCCATACCTGTCAAGGTATTTTAACAATCATTTTACCAATCATTTGCCACTCAGTATACTGAGATCCTTCTGTAATCTTTACAATCATTTTTTACTTTCAGCTACTCAGAATAACTGCTCATCATCAGCCAACTTTGTCACCTCACTGTTCCAGATCATTTAAATGCACAGGTTGGAAGGGACAAGTGCTATCACTGGCTTCTCCATGATGTCCAGAATTCCAGTAAAATCCATCCATGGTGAAAGCTGACTGCTTCATTTTTTTGCCTACACCATCAATCTGCTCTTTCATAGGGAAGGAGCTTTCTCTCTGTCCCAATTTCAGCTGCAGAGCCCATGTTAAAGAACATTATCACAAGCCCTGCAGAGCTCTGACGATGGCTGTGTATTTATTGTGCACACGTTCAGAGTTTTGTTTGACTGATGAGACATGAGTTGTTAGCAAAAGCTATTGACCCATTCTCATCACTCATCTATTATTCCTCCCCACAGTTTTCATTAATTTGACAGAATCTAACTCAATTTTTTCCAGATTTTCCATTTGCCACCTTCTGTATCTCAGGTATTACAGCCATTTTCTTTCCAGGCTTTCAGTTTTCCTCTGTTTAGCAGCAATTTTTTCTCATGCCCCTCTTGCTTTGTTTTGATAGAGCAAATTTTAGTGCCAATTGTCCAGTTTAACAGATGTTTTCACACACCTCTCAGAGTTTTCAGTGTTTTAGAGAAGCATTTTGAATTACACAAATTACACAAAGAAGTACCCACCTCACTGACCATTATTACTTCACTGCATAGCCAGAAAATTAAACTGATGAAAGAAATGAATCACAGGAAATAAAGATGAAGCAAATGAAACAGCAACACCCATTTTGCTAACAGAATAAGGACTTTGGAGGAAAAAATAAACCATCATTCTGCTGAGATGTCTTTAAGCAACAAGTAAATGAAACAGCAGAAACAAAAGCAACAGATGCTGCATTAAACAACTGCCATGACCATTATAGTAATAATAATTTGGTGTTTTTTCAAATTGGCAGTTTTATACAGTTAAGGAAAATTAATACATCTATTCTGACTAGATTTCATGAGGTTAAAAGAAAAGAAGCCTGAAGAGGCTGGTGCTTTGCTTCACTCCATGATACAGTGGTGTTCTTTCTCAGCACCCCTCCCTGAGCTGTTTTTCCCCTGTATCACAGACCATGAATACAGAATAATCCTTGGCTCTGGTACAGTGCAAACTGCAGTTTTATCTTGTCCTGCACACCCTGGATTCATTAATACTGGGCTCTATGGCAATTTACACAAGCTCCAAGTGAGCAGTCAGCACTGTATAAAATCGATGTTTAATTCCTGGAATCTAAGATAAACTATCCATGGCAATGGAGCATCAATCTATTCTATCACACATGCCACTATTTATTATTTTATTGATCCCTCTGAAGCCCAAAGACAGCAGCAATTTCAGTGTCAGTGTGAGATGTGGTCCTCAAATTCGCATTTGAATTCTGTGTGTCTGTTTTGGATTTGAACACACAATGCACCTGATGGCCAAAAGGGCAGTTTTTATTTATCAACATCCATGTTGTGCCTTGTGTCTCTTACCACACTTATAGTTGCACATTGCTCACACTCTAGAGATATAAATCTAGAGTAACTTAATTGACATCTTAAATAAAAACAGAAACTGGATTAGAGATTTTCTCTCTCACAAATCTCCATGTCTATGAAATTTAGTGAAAGCAAGATAAAAGAAAACAGATCCTCTCAGAACTTAATCCCAATTCAAATTCAAGTTTTTCCCCATCTTTAACATAATAAATTAATTCTTTCTGGTTTTCCTAATTCTGCCACCACCTGTCTAACACATCTGTGACTCCTCCCTGACAAATCCTCCCTGACTGCCTTTGCTGTCACTTGGCCTATGGCAATTTCACAGAGGAAACACACAAACGTTTCCAGCACTGGAGATTTAAAATTAGGACAAAACCCACATGAATGACATGTCTCTGCTGAGCTTGTCCTGTGAGTGTTAACCAGCTCTCCTTGCAGACTCCCAGCCCTGCTCAGATGAAGAAGGCTGCTCCGAGGTGTTCCTCCCCACCGACAGCGACTACGACTCCAGCGATGCCTTGAGCCCAAGGGAACTGGACCTGATTTACTCCTCGTCCCAGGACATCTCCCAGCAGGCTGGCAGTGGCCTGGGTGGCAGCGCACCCAACGTGCTCCAAGCCCATGACCTGAAGCCCTGCCTGGCGCTGAGAGAAGGCCTGACAGAGTGTGGTGCCCTGGACACCAGTGCTGAATGCTGCACAGAGCAGATGAGCAGTCTGACAATATCAGTGCTTACACCGAAAAGCACGGACAAGTCCTCCAGCTCCAAGCAGCCACTGGGCTTTTTAGGGAAAAAAAAGTTGGGGAAACACCAGCATTACAACTACTTCAGCCGGCAGCACCGCTGGCTGCGTGTGCACAGCGAGACGCAGGCGGGCTCTCTGTCAGAGGGTGTCTACACCCAGCACCTGATGAGATCCCCAGACCTGGCTCAAGAACCTACCTCCAGTGAGCAGGTGACCATTCCCATCGATGGGTCTCGGGGCACCTTCGTACCTCATGCATCCAGCCTTCCAGAGGATGGCAAAGGCAGGTATGAGGAGCCAAGGCAGGATGTCCATAGGATACATGTGGAGCCTTATGAAACATTTCTGGATGGAGAGGGCAGGTCCTGGGCGATGAGCACGGAGGCTGTAGAACACACAGATGTGCACAGTGCTATGCAACAGATCACGGGGCCAGAGGAGCAGTCAGGTTCTGCTGTCCCAGAAGTTTTCAGCAGCACCCTTTAACCCCAGAATCCCGCACTGCTTCCCATCACTCCACATGAGATATGAGCATTGTGATCACAAAGGCCATACTTTCAAAACCACTGGTGAAAATCCAGCTCCTGAAATGGCAGCTTGTGCCACTCTAAGGAATCCTAACCTTTTGACTTCATCACCAGATTTCTGGTCTCACAGAGGTATCATCTTTCATGAAGGGAGCATTATCGTCACTGGCATCTGCAGCTTTGCAGGTAGACTCGTAACAGTCACCACATAACAATGTGCAATTGAGTATCAGGTTTTGCAGGTCTCTTCATTTCCATGTTTCTCTGAGCATGCAAAATTTTAAGCATGAGTGGTTCTGCCTGCAAGTTATCAGAAGTTGTAACATCCTTGGTGACCTTATGTTAGGACTGTGTTCTAAAGGTCTATTAACTTGTCTCCCACCACCTCCTGCAATTTTTTTTACTTTTCAGCTTCTCTTGAATCAATTTAGGTTGGATATAGCTGAAATACTAACGGGTCTAGTAAAACAGATAACCCAGAGTTTCTAGCCACTTAAAGAAATGAAAATTCTTTCAATGTATAGAGAATGTAATCAACACCATCTCTGAATGCTGTCAGAGCCTGACATAATTATTACAATTGTTTTTTCAGGAGCTTAGATCTCAAATTATTTAAGTAGCAAGTTATTCTAAAAGCTCAGGAGATGAACCTTCAAGGTCAAGAGAAGGCAGAATGAGGCCAGGTTCTAGACAAATAATATGCAGGGTATATGTGAGATTGAAGCAAAGTTTTTCTTTTCCCCACCAAACAAGAGCACATTTTGTTGTGCTGGCATCACTGTCACACACCCATTGAAAAGAAACACCCCTATTTTTATTCCTGAATATTCACCATAAACTCAAGGGGTATTTGATCACCATGTCTGAAGCTGGGATATTCTGCAATTCAGATTAGGAAAGTTTGGGATGAAGTTTCAGTGTAAGATTTTTTTTTTCTTTGGGCCCCAAATAAATACTAATGTGATAAGGAGGTTGGGATCTTACTGCATTGTGTAAAGGCAAATTACAGTGAGTGAGGATTTTGTCCTTTGCAACCACAATAAGCACTACAGAAGATGATCTCAAAAATTAAATCTATATTAATATGAACCCTAACACTGAAGTTACTAAGAAATGAACTAATGTGTAGAGAAACCCCAGCTGTTGCACAAGCTTTAATTTTCTTAAACAGTTCTTGAAGTTTAATTTTATAGGCCACATTCCTGCTGGTTAAATTCCCTCACTCCGTGTTTGTGTAGCCTTCTACCTTTCAGTTTTCCAGCCTCCAGGTGGATACATTCTAAGGCCCCCAATAAAGAGATTTGAGTTAAATAGTTGAGTTTACAAGTCCTTGAGGTAAAGGTAAGGATTTGGGCCCATGATCTGTGGTCCTTATTAAAATAGCACTTCCATAACCCCAGTGCTATTAAAATCCCTGCGAACTCAATCCATAAATTCAAAAATAAATGTTATTCACTATTTTATGCTTGGTCAGTATGTGGAAGCCAAGAAGAGTCTTTGCAGTGATAGGAAGGGCAAAATTTTTCTATAAGGGATTTACATTTGTAACTTCTCTTTTTGGGAGCAGGAGGTTAACTTCTTGGACAAAAAATACTCATTCATTACCTGATCCACAGTGAGGATGGAAAGACTTCCATTCACTCCCACAGGGTTTGGATGAGACCCACACCAAAAATTCCTGTGGGTGAGAAGATGCAGGGGAGGCAGCAGTGGCAGTGCCCATTTGCAGCTAGAAGGGCACACATTGTATGGAACTGGGGATGGGGAATGCCTGACTCACCACAGAGCCAAGCAGGACAGCCTGACTGTCACTGAGGGCTGATTACTTCACATTCTGTTTATTAGCAGAAGGCTTTTCACCAGGGAGAGACAAACAATGGAATGCTCCTGTGCAGAACCAAAATAATTGACACCGTTTTCCAGTATTCAGGACTTTGCCAGGGCTCCCCTAATCTATTTTGCCTCTAAAGAAAACTGCCATAAAACTATTAAAGAATAAAATAAGCATACACTGAGGCCCTATGTTTTTGCAGGAAGTGATGAGATAAAACAAGATGCTCCTAAATGAAACCCACCTCACTTTTCTTTGGCTCATCAGGGACAATGAGGGCAAAATGTCCAGCACAGAAGCACACACTGCTGGTGAGATAAGGATGTAACAATCTCTTGACTGCTCCTGCTGCTGGACCTTTCCAGAAGCAGTCATGTAGTTCATAAAGGACTGCATTCTCTACTTGAAGGAAGGCCTTGACTTCATCATAATCTTCTGTGCTGAGATGAAATTTGACTCTGGGGGTGCAAATACCAGCCAAAATCTATCCTGTCCTAGTTTTAACCTTGCTATGGCAGTAGTTTTTATGTGATGGCCAATGGGATGTGCTTCCTCGATCTATTGCCTCCAGACTGATGTTCTTCCACAAACTTTATTAGTCAAATTACTAAGTGATAGTTCTGGGTTTAAATACTTCTGGCTATAAAGCACTGACTTATATTCAGGTAAAAATACATGTTCTTTGTTCAAAACTGCTATCCCTACCAATTTTGGGTGTCCTTGAAAGAACAGTAGTGAACACCCAGAGATAAATAAATAGTAGAAAGCAGTGCCTTTCAAGTACTGCCATAATACAAATCACAATTCTTCTGCAGTTCTCTTAGGAACATCACACACACATTTCACAAGCAACTTCAGCAATTGAAAATAATCCTGGAAAATGCACTGCACAGCACTGTTAGCCCCACTCCACAGAGTGGCTCCACCAGTGACTCTTCTGAGTAGAGCTGAGTAAAGGCTCACAGTCCAGAATCAAATTAAAATTAGGAATCCAGGCCATTAATTACTGGGAGCCCTTTCTCCAGGCTGAGCCCGAGTGCCCCTCCAAGAGCTCTTGCAGAGAGCTGGGCAGTGCCGGGGCTCAGAGCCTGCACCACACCAGCTCCAGCAGACATTCATTCAAAGGTGCCTGTGCTCTCTTTGCATCACTTGAAGCTCTCCTCTCTAAAGGGTACTTGGGCTTTGCAACTTCTGGGTCTCTCTTACTCATCCATCTGGCACCAGAACTTCTGTCCTGCATTTTTCAGGGATTATATTTTCTCCTGCTCTGAACCCAGTCCCTCCTATTTCTAGCCATGACTTGGACTGGCTAGAAAAGAATACAGTGCTTTAATATTAATGACTCCACAGGAAGAAGAAAAAAATGTAGACTATATCTCCCTGTTTAGTGGTCTCAAACTTACCTGTTTCTGCTGGTAGGAAGTGAGATAGGTAAACTGCAAGGTTTACATTCAAAATTTCTTGCATCCACAGAAAGGCAGTCTGCAAATGGACAGTTTGTCTAGACACTTATGGCTCAAGCATTTATTTCCCATAGTTGTATGTTTTACTTTGTTTTAGAGACTAATTAAAAATTTGATCTTTTTTTTCATAGTAAGACAAAGAAATCTTTAAAATAATGCTTTTAAATATAGACATTAAAGGGGAAGAGGGGAGATGGAATATTTTATCCTGAACATTCACGTGTTTTGGAAAGAGACAGTGCATCTTTAAATTCTCAATTGTATAAAGAAATGCATTAAGTTGCTGGTCAACTCTTTTAAGATGTTTAAATGCATGGCTCGTGACTGTTATGTAAAATTTCAATACAGCCTTACAAACAACAAAGGTATAGTGTATTTGAAAATAGGGTACACAGTTTGGGAACTTACTCTGAATTTCTCTAAGGTGTTGAACTTTGCCATCAGCAAAAACTATTTTCAGTAAACAGGCCCTGAATTTTCAGACAATGGAGATTTCATCAGGTTAGGTCTCTGATTTTTCCACTACAAAAAAACCATAAGTAACTAGAATGCTTTATTTGTGAGTATAACTTATCTTTTGATCACATTAAGTGGAATTCATAAGGCTGAATCATGCCCAGAAGTGAGAAGGGAGCTGTTGGCCCCATATGTTCTTTGCAGAAAGGCAGGGCAGCATTCCCCAAGGTGGACCCTGGCACACTGGAGCTGGCAGCAGGGACTGGCCAGCAGGGCACCCATCCTCGAGCAGCCCCCAGAGCCCTCCTTTGGCTTAGACATTTCTGCAGAGCCAGGAGGGGTCACCTTGATCTGATCAGGCTCTGGAGCTGCCCATCCATCATTGCTGATGCTGGAGAGATCCCACCAGCTCAGGGTCACCTTTCCTCAGTGCTGGTGTCTGTCAGCTCTGACCCAGGAGTGATCCCACCAGCTCAGGGTCACCTCTCCTCAGTGCTGGTGTCTGAGCTCTGACCCAGGAGTGATCCCACCAGCTCAGAGTCACCTCTCCTCAGTGCTGGTGTCTGTCAGCTCTGACCCAGGAGCTGGTTCTCAGCCAGTTCTCAGTTTTGGGGTCAGTAAGAGCCAGGCTGCAATGCCTTCCTCAGTCTTTTCACAGCACAGCATCCTGGGCAAGATTGACCCCTTGCACCAGTCAGCCCATAACAGGGGAAGGTGTTACTCAGCTTGGCTGTCACTAGGCTACAGAAAACCACCTATGTAGCTTTTAAAAAAACTGGGAACAAACTTTTTATGTTTGTTGTTATTTTCATTTTCTTTCCTGGAAAAGCAATGTGAAACTGATCTGACATTGGAGAAGTTGGTGTGGCACTAATCTACCTTATTACTGTGAACTGTAGTAATTATTGAGCAGATTTGAAGCTGAATGCACAGAGTTTTTGTGGTTTACTTTATGTAAAGGTCCATTTGGGCACAGTCCTGTTGTCCTTGGGCCTCACTCCAGGTTCCTTTGCAGCAGTGTAAATCAGTAGTTTCACTGAAGCTGGGTCAGGTACAGACCATGCACAGACCAGCACACCCTGAGGCACAGTTCCATGTCACCTGAGACCTGGACCAGTGGAGTCATCATGAAAACAACATTTATGTTGGTGTGAAAAATGGTATGTGCAAGGAAGACAAAAGGCATTTGATCCCAGAATATTCCCCTGGAGGTGACAGGGATGGCTGGAGCAGGCTCAGAGAGTGAGCCCAGCACACTGTGTGACACCGGCTGTGCTGGGGAAGCCCTCACTGCAGAATTCACTATTGCTCCTTCTAACAGGGACCACATTTCTCCCCCATGTTATGCAAATGAATCCCCTTCTGAATGCAATGGGAGTTCCAGTCATTTTGCTGATAAAAACAAAGACTTAATAGGGTTATTGGGGACCTGGGGGAGGGGGAGAGGGGTTGTTTGTTTTTTCCCCTCCGAGAAAAAGTAATTTAAGTGAAATGTGCGAGGCAGTGTTTAATTGCTTCCTGCCTTGTTTGTACATAGCAATTTGGCTGTTTATTGGTTGTCTTTGCTGAGATTTTTATTGTAACTTGTTTCTATATATGCAACCAAGCGTATGTTAACGTTTAAATTTTGGTACAAAATAATGCACAATTTTATGTGCTCTAAAACTTTGTAAATATCTTGATGAACAATGTATGCTGTGCTAACTGTGAGCTTGGGACTTGACACAATATTTTCACGTGTATGTACCTGTGAATGGCTTGAAAAAAATCAAAATATATATTGAGGATGGCCACAAGCCAAGAGTAAATGAGTGCCGTATGACTCATGCTTCTTTAATAATTCCTGAAAGAGGCATGAATAGTACATAAAATAGACAATAAAAATAATTTTCAGGACTACAAATATTTTTTATAACTTCAGATATTAAATACTATTTTAGAAAAAAAAAGATCGGTTGGTAAAAGAAATCTTAAGTTTATTTGAGTGAATCATTGTCATAAAAATGTTCTTAACATAGATTTTTCTGTTTGATCTAATATCATAGAAACTCAGCTCTTTCAAGATTTAGAAGACTTGAATTGCTCTTGCATTCTTACCACTCCTGTGATCTTCTAAAATTATGCACTTCAAGTCTTCATTAACAAAGAAATGCTGGTGTGTACACTCACATGATCCTAAATACCACATGCACTTGTGCATAATCTTTAAACAGTATTTCTTGAAAAAAACTGTGTTTGACCATCATCAAATACCCCCATATGTGAACTTTACAAACCCTGGAAATCTGAACATAGTTTGTGTTTCTCCCTGAATTCCTTTATTTTTATTGGAAAGTGTCTTTTTCTAAGGCCAAGCTTTCAAATCTGGTCTCCAAATCTTTATTTTAATTCAGAAACCTGAATGAAATAGGCATGGCTTCCAGGTTTGTGGGTGAAAATACCCTCCCATAAAAGACAACAGAAACTGAACTTTTTTCACATATTCTTGTACACAAAAAAGCAAAGCAAGACACTTCTAATGCGGTGTGGAGCTGTGTTACTGTATGTAAGCAAGGGAAACAAGAACAAGTCAGTTCTGAATGTTGAAGTCACACTGGAAGAGCTCTGCTCTGGGTCACAGTTTATCTGCTTTCACAGAGGGACAGGTTGCTAAATGTGTTTTACAGTCAGATGATGCCATAACTGGAGTAGGTGTCATGGCCAAGGTGACAGAGCTTGTGGCAGAGCTGGGACACAATTTCCTGGTCAGCATCCTCCCAGCATCAGCCTCCTGTGCACATGTGACCATGTCCATGGTGACCATGGGCTGTATTTCAGCTCTGACATCCCAACTCAATGCAAGCTTCAAAAATAACAGCATGCCATTGGACTGATATTGGATATTTTCACCCATGAAAAATATTTTAACCAAAACACAGCCAAAGTTGAGTTAAGTGGCAGAGCAAAATAATTCTCAAAATGTAAGATAAAACATGTCTGTCATTTTCGCCACCTTGATTTTTTATTCCAAAACATTAAGATTGGTACCATGTTTACTAAGTTAGTAAAAGGAAAAAAAACCCACAAATGCAAGTAATTATTCATGTACAGTGACCTAAGAAATTAACTGGGGATTAGAGTGCAGGACAAAGCAGGATTTTTGTGTGCATGTGCTTCAGTTCCTCTCTCTGGTGCATTTTGCATGTACCATGCATTTTTGGAGCCTGGTTGTTTGTATGTTTTGCTTGCCCTGAGCTGAGATTCCCCTTTCTCCCAGAAGATCAGTGAGTGAGCAGTGCTGCTCCCCCAAACGTTTCCAACCCATCTGCCATGAAGGATGGTGCTGTTCTGTACCTGCCTCTGTGTTCTCTGCTGTTTTACTGAAAAGCTTTTAAACCAACTGGAAAGAAGTTACAAACTCTTCTGGGCATGTTTGTGACTCGCTCTTCTGACAGCAAAAGATACCCATTTCACTGTTCACTCCAGTGGATTGACCTATATAAACTCTCATCTCTCTGAACAAACTATTAACTTATTTTTTCATTCTGTCTTTAAATAAAAGCTTTGGGTTTTATTTGGTATTTTTGTTTGCTTTGAAACAAACACATAAAAAAAATCTTCATTTATAAGCTTCACTGTCCTCTTCCTCGGGCTGCTCTTCTCCTCCCCGGGTTGCTTTTTTCAATCTCTCTCTTCAAATATATCCTTTAGCAAAAGGCTAAAAAATGTTTTTATTTTCTTAAAGTTTTTAACTAATAAATATTCATTAATTGGTGCTAATTAATCAGTAGGACTTCTTTTTCCTACCTGTGAGAGCAACATCTTTTTATTCTGACTGTCCAATTCATCTTTATTATACCAAAAAGAGTCAGGTAGAATTATCCACTCTCTGCTCACACAGACACTCAGTTACAGAAATAAATGGAGCAGCAACTTTTAAGCCTTATAAACTAATATTAAAGAAATTTAAAGACAAACAGCCTTTAATAGCAGTAAATATATATGCTTCTTCTTGAAATATCAAAATCACTGAATTTGGTGATGTCAGCATTTTTTTACTGAATCTGTGTGATATTTTCAAAATAGATTCTTTCAAAATTTCAACCAAATATTATTTCACAGGGGGGAAAAAGGCAGTGCCAAAATGTTTTGTCTGGCACTCTTTGTTATCACTTCCTTATCACCCTGAAGCAAAATATTTCAAGTATGGATGCCTTAAATGGTGATAAATAATTCTGTAAGAGTTGAAACACCCTCTGTAAGAAACACCAGCATCTGCCACTTGTGCTGATTTTAGTGGTATTTGGGAGGGCCCCTCACTTCTGAAAACTGGGCTTTTTGGTGAAGCCCTTCATCACAGGAACGTGGCTCCTGTTCCCCACAGCTGTGATCATTTCTGGACCACAGAAGATTTTTCCACCTATGTGGGGGTTCTTCACAAGAACCTGCATGGCCTTTGTCTTTTCCCATACTGCTTTTTAAAATATTTGAAAAAGGGAAATATTGTTTTGTTTCTTTCACTTCTCTTTTCCTGAAATGGTCACAGAAAGGAGCTAAATTGGAACTCGAGCTCGAACAGTGGAATGCCCAACTTGCATGGCTATGCGTGCTTTGAACCCAGCTACAGCAGAACAAGGATTTTTTTTTTTTCAGACTTTCTTCTGGGGCACACTTGCTTCTTTCCCCCTTCTGTGCCTTGTAGTTCAGTCCTGATCCCCTGCTCTCTCGTGGCTCCATCCTGATCCCTCTCTTCCTCGAGTCTGAGTCACAAGAGCAACAACCCTGCCTGCTCCGACCTACTCAGTGCCTCAGCTGTTAAGGTAAAGCCCACGCTCCCAAGGGACTCACGTTTGAGTACAACCCCAGGATTGTCAGGGCTCTGGCTGGCAGTGCTGCCGAGGGGACAGTCTAAGGCTCTATTTTAATCTTCTGGAGCCCAGCCAAACACTGGAACGGAGCTGCCAGCACGAGGGGGGCCCTCCTGCTCACTGTGCCTGACCTCCCATCAGGAGAGGTGCTGGTGTGTTCCTTCTCAAACTACTAGGGCTCTTTCATTGCGCCTGACCTCCCATCACGAGTGCTACCAGGGATCCAGCTCCGACTACTGGGGCTTAACCCTGGCCCGGCTCCAGCACACGAGCCGCACGCTGCTCGTCTCCAGATGCGCTGAGCGTAAATCCAGACCCGGCTGCAAGCGCTGCCTCGGGGACGCTGCAGAGCAGCCACGGGGCGACGCCGACCGCTCGTCCTGCCTTAGAGAGCTGGGTGCACCCCCCGCATGCTTTTTCAGCTTTAGTTTGGGAGGATGCAAACCAGCATTTCAACTGTGTTTGTGGTCCCAGCCCGAGTCTGTGCCCTGCAGCTGGTTCTGCAGCTTGGCTTCAGATGCACAGTCCTGTCCTGAGTCAAACTGGCTCCACAGCCCATCCCCACAGGCAGTGACAGAGACCCGACTGTGCCATGGGCCGAAACCCATACACATCTGCAAAGCCGAGCATGCCTTCCCCTCTCCTGGATACCCAGAGAAGGGAATTTTACAAAAACCCTGGCAGGGTGATGCCCAGTTTTGATGCTCAGCACTGCAGACCTCTCCTCCAACACGGGCAGCAAAGCACAGCAGAGCTGTCCGCCTGACTTGCTCCTGGTTTGCCCGGCGTGCAGGACACCAGCCCATCCTGGCTTGTCATAAATCACCACATCACCCTCTGTGCCAACGTGACACCCTTGCAACACTTACTTTTCACTGAAAGATAAATATATTTCTACCAGCCTAAGTCAGTGTGTCCTAATTTACTTCGAGTGACGCCCGCCGGGTCAGTTCTAGAGCTGCACAGCTTTACACCAGATTTACACGTCGGCAGCCCGGAGCCTCTGGTGCCGCTGCGGTGACAGGGGGACAAAGCTTTGTCCTGAGAAGGCTCGGCTGGGGCTCGGTACCGGGCACGGGCTGAGCCCGCCCTTCGCAGCACCGATGTGTCCGGTGTGGCACAGCCCGGGTGTGCGTGGGACATCCCGGGGCTCACTGCCTGTGCCATGCCCGGTGTTGGGGACATTTCGAGGGCGGCTGCCCGAATGTCCCCGGTACCGCCAGCCCGTCCCCCCGCTGTCCCCTCACGCATGCCCAACATGGCGTCCCGCGGGCGCCGCGGCGCCCCCTCCTGGCCAGCGCCGGGCAGTGGCGGTCCCGCGGGAGAGGCGCCGTCCTCAGGGGAGCGCCTGAGGGGGATCCCGCAGCGGCCCCACAGGAGGGGGATCCAAACCCCTGCCCGTACTGCCCGCAGCCCTGCCCCAGGCCCGGCGGGTCCCTCCCCAGTCATGCTGAGGCTCATCCCGCTGGATCGCGGCCTCTCTTTGGGCACCGCTGTCGCAGGTGTTGGCGCTCGGGACTCAGGTGAGCGGCACCGGTGGGATGGGACAGCGGCCTTGGCTCCACACTCAGCGCCAAACCCAGGCTGAGCCCCAGAACGCGCAGCCATCACCGCCCGCCCGCAGCTCGCTGTACAGGACTGTGCGCTGCCCTGGGCTGAAAAAGGATTTCTGATAAAAAGCGGTCGGGAAGCACCACTCCAAGTCACTGGGAAACAACTGATGTGCGAAACTTGCAGCCGTTGTTGGTGGTGGTGGATGAGTTTTTGGCAGCTGTGTGTCACCCGGGCTCGGGAAGATGGTTAGCACGGGGATTCCTGGCAAAGCTGAGCTCATAAGGATCGCTGTGTTTGAGTGATTGCATCACCGCAGGTTCCTGAGTGACTTCAAACCCAAGATGCATATTTTAAATCTCCCCTGCTGTTGCTGATAATTTGTTCCATATTTGCCATATTACTTAGGACTTGCAAATGGGGCAGGGTTTTTTAGAACGTAAATGTTAATTGAATTAGGTGGCCATAGCCACAGCAGGCCGAGATCATCCCTGGTCCCTAATGCCATGGCAATCCATGGGTTTAACCTTCAGGGTGAATTTAGCATTATTGACTTTCCCTCAGCATTAATCCATGGTACTTGAAAAGAGATGGAGCTGTGTAAACTCAGATGGTAACAATTTCTGATTGAGCTTTGTTCTGGCTTTGGATCCCAAGGTTTTCAAAGGATGAGGCTGCTGAAACTGTATTGCTTGTTCAAATTTATGGCATTGATACATACAGTTCTGGACCTACCCAAAGACCACAGTATCTGCATCTGTCAAGGCAGGAATTCGGTAACAATGTTGGTAAAATAAAAGGCTGAATGCAACAAACTTTTAAAAGCACAGTTCCTCAGCTGGGGTTTTTATGGTAATGTTCTTCCTTAAAATCAATCTGCAAACTCCCCATAACCTCAGAAAAGGGGGCGGCTCAAAAGGAAATAATCTCATGCTCTGGTGTTCTGCATCCTGCAGAGATTGCATCCAATGTCCAGCATTGCATTGTTGAAATAATTTCATAAAATGACATTTAAGGGGCCATAGATACCATTTATAGATAGAATATACTTTATCATGTGATCATGGCTTTTACTTTGGAGCAAGTATGGAGTAAATAAGATCTGTGCTGTTGGGATGTGCAAGCTGATGGGACAGCCACTGTTCCTGGGACAGCTTTTAATTTCACTTTCAACATGCTCTACATTATTTGCTAAATCAATTTACAGAAAAAATCAGTTCAATCAATGTTTGATTTATGTTTTAGTTTTGGTAATTAATTTTAAAAACAAACTGAAGATTCATTTCAATGAGAGAAATGAATCTACCTGAGGCTGGTTACAGTCCAAGTAGACAATAATGCAGTCTTCAGCTTTCATGTTAAAAATCTCATTTGAAGTGTGAAATTAATGTCTTTTCCTGGTATTTTTCTTGCTAGACTTCTCCTCCATTTGTGGTTTACCCAATTATTTTAACTTTAATTCTTTGCCAAATGAGCAGATTTACCACATACAGATCCCTCTTAATGCAAGTAGTAAAGTATTTCATCCTGTTCTGGAAGTTAAGACTTCAAAAAAGGTCAGAAGGATCAGTAAGAATGATTCAGGAGTTGGAAACCATACCTTAGAGCAAGATACTTTGGCAACTCTTTCTAGTTCACTTAAACAAAAGGTGACTAAGAGCTATTAGTTCAGATCCTGTGAGGAGGGTTTGGATCATAGAGGTGTCCTAACACAGACAAGAAATTCCCTTCTCAACCCCAGTGTCAGGGTACTGGAGCCCTTTGGGGTGAAACAGGGAGTACAGTTAAATTTTGGAGACACTTGCTGAATATTGATTTGCCCTTTGCACTCTTCAGTGTGAAATTTGTGTGGAAAGAACCAAGTGTCCCCATCCCACTGTACACTGTTTTCAGCCCAATCCAGCCAGTGCCGCTGGTGTGGCAGTATCTCCTGTGCTTTAATCCAAACAGGAATTCTTTTGGTCTACATTGTTAACCAGTCTGAATATCCAGCATGTCAGCAACCACCAAAGTGAGGCACAGTTTTAGCCTCCATGTGATCCTCTGCAATTTATTATTAGCTTCATATTCTGTGGACTTTCATAACACACAGTCTCTGCCTTTTTGTAATGAAAATTGACAGCTGTGGAAAAAATGGCTCCGTCAGGCTGCAGCTCTTCCCGTGTGGCCTTGGTGTCCCTGTGGCCTCGGTGTCCCTGTCCTGGTGACCAGAGCCCTCTGGAGGGTGCAGAGGGCCTGGAGCTGCAGAGCACCAACACCTTCCTGCTGCTGCCCCAGTTTGGGACACGAGGGGCCTCTCTGCTGGGTCAGGTTGTCATCACTCAGCAGGGACAGCTGCCCAGATGGTGACCTTGCTGTCTGTGCCGTGCCCACCCAGGTGTGGGAGCATCTCATCCAGCTCTCCATGCGAACTTTTCCCCAATTTTTTGATTTGTCAATCCACTGAGACCTCTGGAAAGGACATTGGAAAACTATTGGAAGTGTGATAGTGACTTCAGTCTCCCAGCCTGGTGAATGCATAGCTCTGGTTCTACCCTGTGCCCTTGAGGCTGGCAAGAAGGCACAGATTGGAAGTGCAACTTAATACACTGTGAAGGTTCTTTTGGTGTAAATTGATGGGGGCACGCAAAAACACATGTAGGAACACCGAGGCTACAAAATAAATAAATTGGGACTTTCTGCATCCAGTTCTATTAAAAACTGGGATAGAATTTCACTAATTGGAAGAAGTGACAAATACTGAGAGTCAAGTGGCTCCAATAGGAGTGTTGGTTCTGGGAGATGAGCAAAGGTAAGACCTGCATTTTTGGATGCAGATTGGCAGGAGTGAAAGTTGGCAGAGCTGAGCCAACAGTGAGCTCTTTAAAAATCCCATCCTTGCCCTTGGAGTTCTCTGGGTACTGTGTTCCCTTGGGCTGTGTGACTGTACACAGCAAAACACCTTGAAGTACTTCCGTGCTGGGTTGGAGTATTGGCTCGTGCTCTTCTTCAGTTGCCTGTGGGCAGGTTTATAAATTATGTGCTGAGGCTTATTTCGTTTATGTGGTTTCTTGAAATATGCCTAAACTTAGGAGATATTTAGTCAGTATCTTTGCCTCTTTAAAAACCTTCTGCTGTGTTACTCATATATTAGTTTTTGGGTTTTACAGAACCTCTTAAAAACCTCTTGACCAGCAGATCTGCAGTGAAGGTGTGCTGGCCACAAAGCCCACCATCCTGGTGCCACCATGTGCTGCTTGTCAAGGTGCCCCTTCTTCCCTGCTTCGTCAACTGGACATGGTTGGCAACAGTGAGCAGTTAAGTAGCTAAATGTCTGTTCAAAGAGTGGCCTGCCAAGTTATCAGTGCAGGCATATTTTTGTAAAGAAATATGCAGCTCAGCTTGTGGTGACCATTGAGAAGCTGAGCTGCAAAAACATCAACACCACAAGGACACAATATTTTTCTCCCGCTTACAACACGGTCGTTTATTTTGGAATTCTTATGCCAGCTGAGGACTCCAGGGTGGTGACAGTAGAAGAGTTGTCCAGATGCCAGGGAAAAGAGAGAACTGTATATTGCTCCTGTCCTGAAATGGTAGAGGGCAGGGAGAAAGGCTGGGTAATGATTTGAAAGAATACATTCCCATAAGCTTTCCAAGGGAATCCACAGATTGCTCCCACCACAGATTCCTGCAGTACTTTGAAAATATGTACAAAATGAAATTGCTAAATGATGATTGCTGAATTCCCTGGTCTTCCTGTGCCCTTTGCAGAGATCTGCAGATTCAGAACAACCTTTCTATTAAGACAAATGACTGCCTTTCAAATTAGCTGGGAAAGCAACCACATAATAAAGTGATTGTGATGGGAGCAATCTCTGTGCCTATGGCCAGAGAGGTGGTGGGCTCTGACATCTGACCAGGGTGGCCAAGCAGCAGACAAAGAGTAAACAAGTAACTATAATAGAGACTTTATTTGGAGTTATGTGGAAAACTCAAATCACTGTGTCTTTCTATAGTGTGTAGAGACAGGTTTTTTTACCTCTTACTGTGGTACCATTTCTGTGTGGAGACAGCCCCTCCAGCTCTCAGCATTATTTAAAACTTTTAAATTCTCTGGCAGTTCACAGCACTAACTTTTTGAAAGAGACTGTGTTCATCAAAATGTAGGGAGCACAGTCTGTATAGCATTGTGCACAGTCTGTGCAGAAGTTTCTCCTGGGTCATATCACAGAATCTGATGTTTTTAAGCCTCCTTTTAAAAGGCTTTTTTCTGTTTTATCTGGAAACAAAAATTGAGCATAGGTGCCGAGGTACAGGTGTGCTGAGGCAAACCAGAAAATAGTTCTGTTTCATTCTCTGACTTCTGTCCTACCATCTGTTACCTCAAAGGTTTAACTTATGCTATAAATTTTTGAGGGAGCAAGAATGCCACCTTCTTACAGATTTGCACAACACCAGATATGGCTGGTCCATGTCCAAGCTTTTAGGTACAATGATAAAATAAAAATTAAATCTTTCAAAGGATATATTTTTTTTATACCCCCGTGATTGTCATGGGTGTGATGTTGTTTTATGGCTGGAGAACCAAGACATAGATGGTGTCCAGTCAAAGTTATCAAGTATCCCCTAATTATGGCTGTGCTTATTGAAACCACCTAAGAGCTGGTATTTCATCCCAGGACTTTGTGTTCAAAGCCCAGTTCCAGCTGGTTTGCACTGCAGCTGTTGTGACTGCACACCCTGCTATGAATGGAGCCCAAGCGAGGCTGCATGGCTTAAGTGTTGTTGAAAATGAGACATAGACATTAAGTGGCCATCTGTGGAAAGTTTTCAGTTGCTTTCATGCTACTGCACTGGGATTCGTGGCAGAACCCAGGGAGACAATTCGTGTTTCTGTGATGATGTTCATTTCCTGCAAGTGCTGCCTTTATCTTCCTGAACTCTTCTGCGTGGGTCAGATCATCTAATTACTGTAACAAATCAGGGAGTCCTGTTTCTGCAACAGTTTCCTTTCACTGTATATCCCTTGTCAGGTGCACTCACACTAGCACAGAGGTGAAAAAGGAATGCACACACTGACTGTAGAAAGAAGCGTGGGCAATAAATGGCACTTGCTCAGATAATGAAAAGCTGTAGCATGAAGTGTGGAAACAATTCAGGGCTGCTTCTCAAACAATAATGGCACATGGCAGAACATGGTCCAGTATCAAAAATGTGCTTCCTTCACACCAAGACAGTTCAGCTTCATTCCTTTGTATATCACACTTTTGACTAAAGGTATTTGAAGGTCCTCTATCCCCAGGGTGGTTATTCACAAGGCAGAAATAAAATAGTGAGAAGTATTACAAATTGATGAGTAACTTCCACTGTTATTAAATCAGAACATGCTCTAAAATCCATGAGGCCCTGTGGTCTATCCCTGCCAATATGATACTCTACAAAAGATAGGAACTGGTCCTCTTCTTGGTTTTGCAGGTTTGTGACCCTGGGCAAGCTGATTTTCTACTTTACCCAATTTTATGTTCTCAAGTTTTGTCTGTGCTATCTGTTGAGAGGATCAGGAATGCACACCCTGACCTGCTGTTCAGCACAAGCCCAACACCCACTGCAGAGGGATCCTGGTTACACTGCACTGACATTCACCTGATACATTTCACTGGAACAGCCTGGTGGCAGAAGGACCTGGAGGGGCTGAACTCAACAAAATAATCACTGAGCAAACACTGAGTACCCATAGCATGGTGCAGAAAACAGACTGGCTTGTATGAAATCTGTTGGATTATCTTATCAATGGTTCTGATAATAAATCTCTTTACAAGACTACAGCTATCCTTGTCTACTACTGTATACGTGTTCTTGATGTTTTGAAAATTTTCAAAGCAGCCTTTTCTAACATTCTCAGCCCATATTACAATAGCCTTATCTCCTTGTACAAAATGTCTCCTTTGCCTAGTGAATGATTTAATTTAAACCAATCAAATCAAAGTCAACCTTTATTATGAGCAGCAGCACGTGGCACTGCAGGATTTTAAAGCACTGACAGGGATGTCAGAGCTCAGTTTTCAGTTCTATCATAGATTTGTGCCACCCTCTCTTCAGTTCAGGGGGTGACTGGCTGCACCTCTCTCAGCAATGAGCCATGCAGCCCAGGTGGAGACCAGTCAGGTTGTCCTGGGCTTTGGGAGAGAGGGTGAAATGGGCTCCTTTAGCCAATCAAATCTGCCTCTTCCCACTGTAGTTTTGCCACTGGTTTGAGCACATCAGGGTTCCACTAACTTGATGAACAGGACTTGTGCCAGGACAGTGGTTCAGTGACAGGAAGCTGTTCTGAGGGGTTTGTTCCCCTTGAACGTTCATTGGCAGCTGAGGATACCTGTGTGTACAAGCATGCACACTCCCGTCTGCTGCTTTTCCATCAGCTAGGCAAACAGGGAGCACACGGAGACAGAGGCTTGATTGCTCTTTGTTGCTGTCTTTTGGAAGGCTCTGTTGCCCATTAAAATGCATGTGAGGTTTTTCTGTCACTTCACAGGCTTCTTGAATTAAACCCCTTCCAGCATCAGGATCTAAGCTGCAGGTTCAGGCTCTTACCTTTAAAATCTGCGATTTAAGTGCCTTGTATCTACCTGGTATAGCTGTTGAACTAATCAATTAACACTCTACTATTTACATTTATCCTTCCAAGCTGACAGATCATGCACCACTGGCATTGAAAAGGCTGAATGATTTGCCCCGGTTCATGCTTCTGAATAAAATTGACAGCTATGAGATGGAAATGTTCAGCTCGTGTTTTAATTTGCTGCAAGAAAGATTTATCAGACAGAGGTGAAGTCTTTGACCCAGTTTTGTCCTACTGGGGTCTCTATGTGCAAGCTACAGACGGAAAGGAGGAGTCCCAAGCTGACATTTTCAGGTGTCTCTTGCTCTCCCAGTTACAGCCAGTGGGATTTTAGGATCACTCAGCATGGGGCAGCAGCCTGAGCAGGGGTGTGCAGGGCTGCTCAGGGATTGCTGCAGAGCAGGCTCGGGGCAGGGGGAGGCCGGGCACTCGAGGTGCCACATCCACGCTCAGGGAGCGCTCAAGGAGCAGAGGATCCCTCAGGGTGCCCCCGGCTGCAGCCCGAGAGGCTCCGCCGGCTCCAGGAGCCGCTCAGAGGGAGCGCGGCCGTGAAGCGCAGGGCGGGCCGGGGATGGCACGGCCGGGGATGGCAGGGCCAGAGGATGGCACGGCCGGGGATGGCAGGGCAGGGGATGGCAGAGCTGGGGATGGCAGGGCAGGGGATGGCAGGGCTGGGGGTGGCAGGGCAGGGGATGGCAGGGCTGGGGGTGGCATCGCCAGGGGATGGCAGAGTCGGGGATGGCAGCGCCGGAGATGGCAGGGCCGGGGGATGGCAGGGCCGGAGATGGCACAGCCGGGGCTGGCAGCGCCAGGGGATGGCAGGGCCGGGGATGGCAGCGCCGGGAATTGGCAGGGCCGGGGATGGCAGCGGTAGGGGATGGCAGGGCAGGGCTGGAAGCGCCGGAGGATGGCAGGGCCGGGGATAGCAGGGCCGGGGATGGCAGGGCCGGGGGATGACAGGGCCGGGGCTGGCAGGGCCGGGGATGGCAGAGCTGGGAATGGCAGGGCCGGGGAACGGCAGTGCAGGGCTGGCAGGGCCGGGAGATGGCAGAGTCGGGGGATGGCAGGGCAGGGCTGGCAGGGCAGCGCTGGCAGGGCCGGGGGTGGCAGAGTCGGGGGATGGCAGGGCCGGGGATGGCAGGGCCGGGGATGGCAGGGCCGGGGAATGGCAGGGCCGGGAGATGGCAGAGTCGGGGGGTGGCAGAGTCGGGCGATGGCAGGGCAGGGCTGGCAGGGCCGGGGATGGCAGGGCAGGGCTGGCAGGGCAGGGCTGGCAGCGCCGGGGGCCGGCGGGGCTGAGCCGGGCCCGGCCCAGGGCTGTTCTCTCTCCACGCAGGGAGCCGGCGGTCCGCGGGCCTGGGGGCAGGGCGGCTGTCTATTTTTAGTGAGGGTTTTATAGAGTGGATCCCTGCGGTCTGGCTCCACACTGAAATATTGTCCTAGTCTCAATGACATAAACACAGGGCCAGCCTGTGATCCTGGCGCCAGCTTCAGCTTAGGGAATGTGAATGAAAGTACCAGTGGGGTCCAGGCAAGGAGAAGAAAAAAATCCTGACTGTAATTACAAATAAATCCCAAACCCTTTCGCTCTCATGGCTCACTTAGTGCAGCAAATAGCCTCTGATTCTCTACAAATAAGTCCCAGCTTAGTTACTGACAGATCTACCAAGAGGCAGTTAATGGAATAATGACTAAGGGAAGCTTAGGGTAATTCACAAACAGTTCCCGGTGTTGGAGGGTGATTGCCCCCACCTCGCCCCCCTCCCTGCTCCCTCCAGGTCCTGCAGCGGTAGCACCAGGCAGGACCGAAACCTAAGCACACCAGGGCTCTCTTCGGCTCCTCAGGGAAGGCTGCTATTTATTTGTTTGTTTGTTTATTTATTTCTTTATTCGAGAGATCTCACAGAAGAATGATGATTGGCCAACTCCAATATCTGTCTCCCCAGGGAGAGCAGATTAGATTATGGTCTGCTGAGCAAGGTTATTCCCACCTTCTTTTTTGATGAGAAAAGTGGGGAGATCTTTAGTGAAAGTGGCATAAAAAACCATCCCTGCCATGAGATGTTTTAAATGCAGCATTCTTCCTTTTGCTTCTTTTTCTGTTGCAAAGGCATCTTTCTTCTTTGAATGCCTTGTCTGGGCCCGTTTCAATACCTCATATTTGAGTTGAAATGCTCACTTTGCTGACCAAAGTTAACCCTCATGTTCAAAGTGGAGAGAACTCTTGTGGCACTTCCAGAGTGGTCAGTGCAATGCTCTTTTTTGTTCGATTTTGATTATTTTGTGAATCAGAACAGGATCATGCGTCTTTGGAACACTACTCTGTCAAGAATAGGAGAAGTGGGAAGGCTGGGAACAATTGCACATGTATAGACACATGTAAAGAGAACAAATAGTACTCAAAATATATGTCATTGTGTCTGGCATGTTATTGAACTGCTGATGTGTTTATTATGAGAACAAGTACTTCAAAAGGTGATGTGGCTTCAGGACACATGCTAGGCAGCAAAGATACTCAATGGAAGTGTTATTTCAGTGATGCTTGAAAGAAAATCATCCTGACCCATGTCCATGCAGGAAAGCCTAGCTGGTTGTTAGTCCTGGGATGGGTTGTTTTTTAATTCCTGTGCCATCCTGGTCTTTCAGAGTATCTGTGTTCAAAGGAGGAGGATAACAGTCACTTGGTAATTTTCTATTTGAAAAAATAACACCAAGTCCTTATTCAGGCTTATCAGGGAACTTCACTGTACATAAGCAAAGCTGTGCTGTGAGCAAAGCAGCAATTTGTGACTTCTCTGTGTGCTGTGGTGCTTTTTGTCTCATATTCCTGCTGTACCCTCCTATACCCCTGTCAATTCTCTTTTAGAGACTGTGGTGTTGTGGGATGTTGCTCAATATCCAAAAGTTTTTAACTCTATCCTGTAGTTGATGTTTTGTGTAAACTGCAGTAAAGGAAGGATATTAAGAAAAAGGGGGGAGTCAGGGGACAACGAACGACCAACATATTTAATGAGGATGAGTAAACACACCCAAGATGTAACTGTAGATATAAGAAAAATAAAAGCAGCTGGGGGGCTTCTGAGACATTGTTTGTCTTGAAAGTGATGAGAAGAGTCACCATCAAAAGACTTGTTTTACTACAGTCATGCTTCATTATGGGCAAGGAGAGTGTGGGGAAGGGGAGGGGCGGGGGTTCCCTACGTGACCAGGTTGCCAGAAGAGAGAACCTAACTCGTTTGCATGGCCTAATTAATCCCTGAACCCAGTCAAAGCCTGAGTCAGAGGGAGAGAGCAAATGTCAGATCTGTGTCTGGGAAGCCTAGATTCATTATTTTACTCGCCTGGGTCCCTTTGCCTTTAGACGCAAAGACTTGAAACTCCCAAGCCAAAGAAACACACCCGAGATTGCTACTGAACATCAGCAGGTTTGAAGTCACTCTCAGACACAAATGTCTGTTTGTGTATTTGAATTAATCCCATAACCCCACGAGTGTGCCTGTTTCAGCATTTGTGAGAGAAAGGGGAAATCATTCCATGTGCCACTAAAGGTACAGGTTTCTTTGAGAAGTCTCCTATTGAACACAGAGCTTTTCACAGCCAGCCCAGCCACTGTGGGCTTGTGTCTTGGGACATTTTGTAGTGGCTGCAGAGATAATGCTATGCACACAACTCTGGCTGATCACTGTGATCCACTTCTTTTTTAAGGCATCAGATTCCCTGAAGAGATAAAGCATAAGAAGTTGGAAAGGAGTGATAATACAAAATTCTGGGGAATGGTATGCAGTTTAATCTTTTTCTAGTTACTAAAGCTCCTTCATCCTCGTACATTTTCTAGCTGGAGCAAATTTAAAGAATTTCTAATAATAAATTTCTGAATTTGTGGGACCTTCTGCTGTTGCACTGATTCTTGAGGCAAAACCCTACTCAGAAGTTGTTTTATATACAGGCTAAATTCTGCTCTTTTATTACACCATAGCCAGGATACTTCTTGTGAGCATAAAGTGCAGCCATTCTAGACTTAGTGCAGGATTTCTGAGTCAGTTATTTTTGGGATCCTGTTCCCTCTGGCTCTCTGATCAGGATTAGACCCTGCCTCTTGGACTTTGGACTTCCACAAAACCTGTGAGTCTCTTGGAACCTTTTACACCAGAGTCTGAGGCAACATTTACTGAGTGCAGGGGACCTGGGCGCTCAGGACTGAGTTGACAGAAGTACTTTTAAAATAAGTTTCAGTTTTCCTTCGTTCATAACCAATGGGGTAAAAATGATGTAATTGGATTTATTTTCCTCTTCACCCCCACTGGAGCCAGGAAAATGAAGTAGTTGAGAGAAAAGGGGTTGTCATTTTCAGTCAAGCAGTCATTCATCACATAGCATTAGACAATTAGCAATAAAACATTTGAAGGGCTCCATTGGTGCTAAAAGGGCGAGGGGGTCTTTTTAAATATCAGAGGTGAGAAATGTTATGTATCAGGGTTATTCAGTAGCTGGCATCAATGAATCACTCCCATGCACACAGGCCTTGACTGGGGGAGGTTGCTGTATTTTTCGCTTCATTGAATCTTTGTCCCTCAGTTGTCTTTAGCGTTTTGTAAAAAGGAATAGTAAAAACTTGGTTTATCTCAATAGATGTTTCTCTTAATGACCAGGCTGGCTACAATGAATAAATACATTCCTACCTGCCATGTCTGTATAAATGTAATATGTGCTGCCACAGGGAGTTTGTTTGGATAAACAGTATTGCCTGTGTGGAGATTCAGATCCCCTTCAGGAGCCATTGCTTGTAAATATAAGTGTCATTTTTTAACATAAAAAATGCCTTGGTTTCTGTTTCATCTTTTCCAATTCTCCCTATGGCTTCCCTGCCTGTAATGAATTGCTCTGCACACTGTGAGATGCTGGTCTTTTCTCTTGACTGCTGAGATGTTGGAATTTGGCACAAAAAGTAGCATGTTTTGGTGGGGTAGAGAAGGGGGAGGAATTAGAAAAACTTTGGGTTTCCTCTGTTGCAAACCTTTTGCGTAAATAAATAAATAAATAAAACTAATTCCTCCAAGTGGGGTTGTAGCCAAGAAAACTCTGTTCTGAGAGATCCAGATTTATGGCAGAAAACACTGCTGAGAGAAAAAGCAAGAAACAGAGACAGTGGAGTTCCACCTCCCATGATATATAGAGCCAAGGGAGGTATAAATACCCGTCACTTCCCGGACCCTCTTCAAAAAAAAAGACAAACACCCAGGATCCTGTCTCTGGCTGGCTTGCAGCAAGGCGCCCTCATAAAAGCTAAGATAAACAGTTTATCAGCAGATGAATGCGCAAGCTCTGGTCTAAAGACAAAAGTCTATACCTTAGGAAAAATGCAGAAGCAAGAAGAGAGTGGGCTGAGAATCAAGGAGGCACAGTATTTTAGGAGAAAGAATGACATGTAATCAGAAAAACACAGCAATTCTTTAAGGACACTTTTTCTTAAGGCAGTGGATACATCTATGTGTAGTTGTACTAAAAAGACTAAGAAACAGCTGTTTTTTTATTTGTGGGGTATCCTTTTTTTGGGGTGGTTTTCTCTTCATTGTTTTAATGCATTAGTCATCTTAGGATTTACTCCACTATAAAACACTCATCCCAGATCTTAGTTTCAATATATATTATTTATATATTATTTATCATTGTAGATACATGTTCTTGGGCAAATGTATCCTTCCCTGTCTCCATTCTGTTGGGATTTCAAGGTAGATTTTTTTCTCTCTCAAAGTATGTTTTACCTTCCAAAGTTTTTGATTCAAAACTGTTTTCCTTCAGAGCAGCTGATCACCTGCTAACATTGTCATCCTCAGCACAATCCTTATTCTGTGTATCAGGAAAGGGGCAGGGAAATTGATGAGGTACATTCCTCATGAGGGAAGAGGGACAGAGCACCACATTTCAAAGATTCAGCAGGACCTCCCTGAATCTTTCCACACTAAAGAATGTAGTTTCAAAGTAGTAGAATGGTGATTTCCTACCTGTGGTACATGGATTCCAGGGAAGGTCATACATGACCCTTGATAGCTCATAATGTAGATTTGTCATCTGATATATTTGGACTCCGTAAAATGGCTGCAAGCTGTTCATCTCCTTTGGAATTTCTTTAGTGTTTCAGTTTTTAAAGAAAAGGTAGAGAAGAATTTCCTTATAAAATTTATACAGGTGTATAAAGGAAGAGGAAACTAGCAGCTTGCTAGGACCTAAGACTAAAATTGAAATGGTTTTAATTCAGTTGTTTGCTCTTTCAAACACAGGTTTCCTCTACAATTTTAGTAGAACAGGAGACTCTTCCCTCTGCATTGTTCCACTGATACTGGTAGCATCTCATCAAACTCTCCAACATTTCCATAAAGGACGCAAGGATTAGCATTCCTGCTCTACAGATACGGAAAGGCAGAGCTATGAAATGTGCTGCCCAAAGCCATATGAGAAATTTGCATGACAGCAGAGCAGAGGACTCATTTGGTTATGCTGTTGCTTTTCCCTTCCTTTCCTTAACAATCATTTCATGCCAATGGATTTTTTAAAATGACAAGAAAAAGGCAATGAGAGCATGACTTAAATATTCTTTAAGTATAAAGGGAAGCAAGAATAATTCTAAGGAAGCCTCCACTCCTAAGGAAGGCACAGCTTTGCCAATCACACCTGGCATCCTTCTTCTTCATCCCAGTTTTCCAGTGTTTTATTACCTTCTGTGATTCCCTCTGCAGTTTGGAGTGGTGCATGAGACCACTGCTTGCAGACCAGACTGATTTGAAACCATGGGCTGCATTCAGAGGGACGTCCCTGAGCCCTGGGTTGGGTGAAGTAGGTCAGGCCATTTTCTGTCAGTAGATTTAACAGGAAACAAGTCTATTTTGAATTGTTCCTTGCATCCTCGCTGCTGTGGACTGAAGTAAGCTGTTACATAATGTGTTTGCAGAGCTGTGCCTGCAGAGCCGTGCAGGCTGCATTCCTCTTCTCTCCTCATCAGCGATGTCACCCTGAAGAAGTGGCATCTTGCTCTTGGCCACACTGGCTTCCTGTGCGCCTTGAAGGTTGTATTTGCTTTGTCTACTGAAAAAACAGATTTTTAGTACTGACAGCACTCCAGAACCAATAAAACTGAGGCAAAGGGAGTTGTTCTACTCTGCTTCATGCATCACTGCCAGTAGAATGACCAGCTAAGGCCTCTATGAGCTGCTGGCCTCTCTCCCTATCCCAGGAAGGGCTGGCATCATACACAGATCCTGGATCATGCCCTTTACCTCCAGGTTTCATTTACTGCTGTTCTCAGCAAGCCTTGGAATAAACCACTTTCTTTTCCCTCTGACCCAGAGGCCTCTGGCAGAGTTACTGGCAGCTCTTTCCCAGTCCTGCTGTCAGCCACGCCACCAAGAAATTCTTGGGCCACGAGTGACTTCTGTCACTTCTACTTTCCTCAAGTTTTCATGGCCGCTCCAGGAGCTCAGTGCACCTGAGGCAAGGCAGACATCCATGCTTGAGGAATTACTGAGCCCCAGCCTGCTCTGCTCAGAACACATCTGGGGCTTAAAGAGGGACAGAGAGGCTTAAAGAGACTCATTCCAGAAACATTTCATTGTGCAGGTAACTCACTTGAGGAGGAAAGGTCTTGTCTTCCAGTTCTTTTTAGAGTCACAATTTTGAATGTGGAATCTTAAATATCTGGCATGGAATAGATTATACAAAGGCCTTATTGGCTTTGCTTTTTAGACTCAAGATTAAAGAACTGATTTCAAATACCAGCTGAGGGAAACTTAATTTATTATTAAAAAAAAATTATAAGCAATAGAATGAAACTTCTGAATTTTTGCTTCTGTTCTGTTTCTGAGGTGTAGCTTCTCACTTATATCGAGGGACAACTTTTATGCCAAATTTCAGCAATTAAAGTTTACCAGGGCCTGGGTGAAGGTGTAGACCTCAACTTGCAGGTGAAAAAAATTGTAATAAAACTCCAGCAGATCTTTGACTGACATTGTAGCAGCAAGTGTCACTGTGAGGCTCTTTCACGGTGTTGACCTTAGATTAGTTTTCCATCTTTTTCATGTAATCTTTTTTCACTTATGTATTATTTATAAAATGCCCTACATGTTCTGGAATAAAGCAAAGTTAAGAGTTCTTTTAAATTGAAAATTGGGAATGAAACTAGTTGAAAAAATATCATTTTTATAAAAATCACCCAATATTGGTAATATGATCTATGTACTACTTTCATAATGAACCTAATTTTGAAGTTTAGATTTAAACAAATGCATAAATAATTTAGGTGAAATGGCTTAGCTTCAGTCCCATTAAACTTAGGCTCCTAAGTGCCTAAATAGCCTTCAGGAGTGGGATTCAAGCACTTCAGGAAATTTTACTCAAACCATAATAGATCCTTACAGCCATACAGCCATACTGCCCGCCACGCCGTGTAAGTGCTCTTTGCAAGACAGTAATTCTGCCGAGGAAGTGGCATTTAGTATCAAATTTTAAATTGTTTTATGCATTTCAATTGAGGCACTTTCCATTTTTCCTGTATGTGTTGAGGGCATAACTGGAAATTGCGTTTCTGATGAAGTCTTAGCGAGCTCCCTAGAAAATCGCTAAGCAAGTGCTCCGGAGAGAGCGGCGGGGCCGGGCAGTCTCCGGGAGCATCCGCCATGGGCGCCGAGCACCGGGCTCGTCTCGGGGGGCCGCAGCTCCGTTCGCGGGGTCCCACCCTGCCGCAGCCCCCGAGCCGCCTCCTGCCGCCCGCGCACCCCCGGGGCTCTGCCCGCGCTCACCCGCGGGGCGCGGGAGCCGCTTCCCGAGTTTCCCCGGCGCCGCGGGCATCCCGCCGCTCCGCGCCGTCCCGGTGCCCCCCGGCCGCCCGCGGGCAGCCCCCGGCCCGGCGCGGCGCCGCCAGCAGAGGGCTCGCTGCGCCCGGGAAGGCGCCCGGCGGCCCCGGCGCCGCGGGCAGAGCGTCCGCAGCCGCCCCGGGCGGGCAGCGCGCCCCGCGCCCATGTGCGCGCCCGGGCAGGGCCCCCGGCGGCCGCGCAGCGCGGGCCGGGCCGGGAGGGCGCGGGCAGCCCGCGGAGCACCGGGACAGCCCGCGGAGCACCGGGCCGCGCTCCTGCGCGGGGCGGGCGGGAGAGGCCGCGCTCCGCGCCCACGAGGAGAGCGGCGGGGCGAGGCCGAGCCCGGAGCCGGCGGCCCCGGCCCCAGGAGCGGGCGGCCGGCCGGGCGGAGCTGCCGGCGGCTGCCCCGGGCAGGGCAGCATCTCCCGGGGCGCGGCGGCTCGCGTGAGCGGCGGCGTGCGGAGGGCGGGGGGAGGCGGCGGCTCCCGCCTCAGCCTTCCCCAGCAGAGGGTGCCTGCCGGTGGGAAGGGGGAAGCCGCGCTCTCCTGGACTTTTGTGGGAGTGGGGGTTGTGTTGTGTGTGTGGGTTTTAAGGGGGGTGGGGTGGGTTAGGAGAGAGTCTGTGGTTTCCATGGAGATGAAGCTGAAAGTGCAGGAAATTTAAAGGCTTTGGGTCCTTGCAAAGCAGACAAACTGGTGCCAACGTGCGTGGCTGCTGTTGCTGCTGAGGAGGCTGCTTTGCAAACGGCGGAGAGGAGCGGGGAGGAAGAACCGGCAGCTACTTCTTCCACACGCACGGGCAGACAACGAGGAGCGGCAGCAACAAGCACAATTCGCAACAAAAAGAGGCATCTCCCGTTCCCGGGAAGGGCGAGAAGAAGCAGCAGCAGCAGCAGAATTTTGGAGCGGCTTCACCAGGAGAAATTTTATAGAGAAGCCTGCAAGAGAAGAGTGTTTGCAGGGGGCTTGTTCTCCGCGCTTATCAGGGGGCTGTCTTTGCTGGTGGTGCGGCGAGTGGAGATCGTGATACCCTTCAAAGACGAGCTATTTTGGATATCCCCGTACAAGTTTTCTGATGCATTTGCTTGCACCTTCTTGCCTTGCTGCTTGGTGAATCCAGCCCCCCTTTCCCCCTCCCCCCCCCACCGGTCTCCCAAGGATGGATCATTCCCAGTGCCTTGTGACTATATACGCCTTGGTGGTTCTGCTGGGTCTCCGGCTAGAGCAGGGCGCCTGCCAGCACTATCTGCACATCCGACCGGCTCCCAGCGACAACTTGCCCTTGGTGGATCTAATCGAGCACCCGGACCCTATCTTTGACCCCAAGGAGAAGGATCTTAACGAGACCTTGCTAAGGAACCTCATGGGCGGACACTTCGACCCCAACTTTATGGCTGTTTCTTTGCCCGAGGACCGGCTCGGAGTGGACGATCTAGCTGAGCTGGACTTGCTGCTCAGGCAGAGACCCTCGGGAGCGATGCCCAGCGAAATCAAAGGGCTGGAGTTCTACGACGGGCTACAGCCGGGCAAGAAGCATAGGCTGAGCAAGAAGCTGCGCAGGAAGCTGCAGATGTGGCTTTGGTCCCAGACCTTCTGCCCGGTCCTATACACGTGGAACGATCTCGGCAGCCGCTTTTGGCCCCGGTATGTCAAAGTGGGCAGCTGCTACAGTAAAAGGTCTTGTTCAGTCCCCGAAGGCATGGTTTGCAAACCTGCCAAGTCCGTGCATTTAACGATCCTGAGGTGGAGGTGCCAGCGCCGGGGCGGGCAGAGATGCACATGGATACCCATCCAGTACCCCATCATTTCGGAGTGTAAGTGCTCTTGCTAGGGCTGGCACTTCCTTCGCGCCCCTTCTCCAGCGGACTCACGTGGACCTTTGCTGCAACAGAAATAAAAGACATTTGCTTTCTGGTTAACGTTGTAATGCACTGTAACGTGTAGGAGAATGTATATTGTGTGTGTATATATGGCACCGGTTTAATATACTATTAAAAGGTCAGTATTATACGTGAAATAATCAGCGTCTACTGTATTTTCAAGACTATTACCCTGATCGTTGCTAATGTATTCTTTTTTTTTTTCTTTTTTTTTTTTTTTTTTTTTTTTTTTTTTTTTTTTTTTTTTGTATTTATATTCCAGAGAGAAGTTGCTTCGCTTTGGCGAAGTAGGTTTTTTGTTGGGTGTTTTTTTAATAAAAGGATTAAAAAATACAAACCAAACTTTTTGATAAGAAAACTGATAATATTTTCCATTATTCGGAAAGCGTGTGTGTGAGGTTTTTTTTTTCTTTTTCCTTACGGACTTCAGATTTAAAATAAAAATGAATAAACGCCTAGAGCACAATGTTATTGTAAATAGAGAGAACAGTTCGAATGACTTAATCCTATGTAAATGAAGAGTATCTGCTATTTATTCTTTATATCCTTGTAGTAAAAGTGCAGTGCAGAATTAAAGTCAACCACTAAAACACGAGCCGTTTGGATTCTGTTTGCTTTTTGGTTTGGCCGCCGTCGGGGGGGCTTTCTTCTCTCTCCTCCTCGTTCTCCACGCTCAGCAGGACGTTTCGTGGTGGCAGGGGGAGGTGGGAACCTGCTCACGACTCTGTTAGGGGGGCTCTGCGGCACCCCCACGGCCGGAGCGCCGCGGGCTGCGGCCCCGCGGGATGGGGGCGGCCGGCGGGGGGGTCCCTGCGCTCCGCTCCGCGCTGGCCCCGCGGAGCCGCTCCCGCGGCCGCGCAGCCCCGGCGAGCTCGGTGGCAGCTGCTCGGGGATTTTTCTTTTAACCGCTTGACATTTCATTTACAACGGGACACGTGTCTTTCACACCTACCATTGTGGTGGGACACTGCTGAAACTTGACCCCTGGGCTTTGGGGGGTTTCAGCGCAGACACGTTATTAGCCTGATCCTGTGACAGCCCCGCGCACCGCCCGGACCGGCCCGGTTAACTCTTTGGGCTCCCGCCAGCGCCGGGCCATCGCCCCCGTGCCGGGCTGCCCGGGGCTGCGGGGCTCGGGGACTGCACCCCGTCCCTCCAGCCTCCTCTCTATAGGCAGCCGGGCAGCACCGTGCCCGCAGCCGCGGGACAGCGAGCTCTGCCGGGGGACAGCGAGCTCTGCGGCCCCCCGTGCTACCGGGGGACAGCGAGCTCCGCCGCCGGGGAGCAGCGCCCCGTGCTACCGGGGCACAGCGAGCTCCGCCGGGGGACAGCGAGCTGTGCTACCGGGGGACAGCGAGCTCCGCGGCCGGGGAGCAGCGCCCCGTGCTGCCGCGGGGTGCCCGATCCCGCCGCCGCCCGCTCCCGGCCCGCCCCCCGGGGCCGCCCCCGCCCGCTGCTCGGTGCCCGCTGTTCGCTGCCCGGTGCCCGGTGCTCTCGGCGCTGCGGAACGGAACGGATCGGCCCGGCCCGCCCGCAGCTGTCCCGCGGCTCCTCGGGACCCGGCCCAATTAGGAACGTGTTTGACTTTTACGTGCTGGGAGAGCCGGCGGTTCGTATCTCATAGATACCAACTGCGAAAACAAACTCTTCACGTGTTCTTCGAAGGCTCCCTGACAGTGCAGAAAGCCTTTTCCTTATTTATCTTGGAGCCAAAAAAAACCTTTTTTTTTTTTTTTTTTTTTTTTAATTTCTCCTTCAAAACTCGGAGGGAATCTATGCTAATCATTTAAAACCCGTGAGTCTTTCATTAAGACGAGCCAGCCCTGCTTTCTCTAACGCTTAGTTCGGTATCTCCGAATGCATATTCATTCCCTCGCTCAGTCTCTCGGTGCGTTTTACCGCCCGTCTCTTTGCTCTAATTTCAATAGTTTTGGGAGGGGGGAAGAAAATCAGATCTTGGGACATTTAGGGTATTCATTAACCTAGTGAAGAGGAACAGAGGCATTATTACTCACATAGAAGGCACCCTGCCCCCATGTCTATCTAAGGGTTCATTGTAAAAGGATTAAAAGTTAAAGACCTTCATCTTATGATTCTTTCATTTAATCTTCGTGGCGCCTGAAAGACATGCTGGATGGATGATCACATTTAAAATATTCCTAATGTCGGCTACCTTAGGACTCCAGGCAGGGCAAACAAACGTAATTTATTTCCAGAAGAAAGGGTATATTGAGATGTTTAAGTTTATGAACCACCATTACCATGTATATTTGTTAGGTTCTGACAAATACCCAAATAACATTAAAATCAGCCATTCATCACATATGAATTTATGCAAAACCTTGTATGCCTGGGGCCAATATTTTTTTAGACAGAGTTTCACTTGCAAAAAAAAAAAGTTTATTTAAAAAAAAAAGCAAGAGTTTTTCATGACTGGTAAACACGAGAATTATGTGAACAGAAACTATTTCATGCTGGGATGGCAGCCAGGGACTCGGGAATGTCAACAAAAGTTCTCCGAAGGTTGAAAATGTCACTGGATTACAATACAAGGTCCTTTGCCCCATTAGCAAACTTTGCTAAAGTAATATTCCCACTACTTAGCGAGGGGGCTCACCCAGTGATTTATCTGTCTGTGATCCCAGCAATGGGGCAGACAGGGACTTCATCTGGAAGCCACCTCTGACTGCTGGCTTCAAGATTTAAAATTTTATATGCATGCAGAGCTGAGTGTGTGCTGGTGACTGTTATGTGAGTGTAAAAGAAGTGTGCTGTTAATGTAGTCTAAATATTTATCACCAGATCTGTCTTAATATTAATCCAAGGGTCATTGTCATCAGAGAGTCATGTGTTACATACATGCCTTCTCAACCAATAACACCTTGTTAATAAATTTATGAGAATATTTTGGGTTTTAAAAAATCAAGTTTCACCATTCATAAGGCCCATGATTTTTATTTTTTTTTTAAATAAATAGCTAAATTTTGTCAGCTGGTAGATCAAAAGTAAACTAGTAGTCTTCACTGTTGTTTCTGGTCAGGTCCACTTTCTGGTCCTCCTGCCCTAGTGTTGAAATGTTTGGCTTGTAGTGGAAGTGTTTCAAGCCAAACAAATAAAATATCTTTCTGATGAATGTTTCTATGCAAATCTATTTAATATTAGATTTTGTAATATGTTTTTATAGCAAAATTGAATTATAGCTCTTTTAAATAAAAATCAGTTCATAACACAGCCAGTTTTTCTTTGCTGATCTTTGTAGTGGCATCATAAGACTGCAAAAAGACCACTGTGGGGAAGGATTAAGGGAAAAGTTTAAAGTTTGCTTTTAGATACTCTTCAGTTTCTTATTTTGCAATTTTAGTGTCTTAAAGCATAATAATGGGAATTTCAATTGATTTCTGTGTCTGCCATAGGCCCAGCTGAGTCATTTAACCTGTGTGCTGCAATTGCTTGTGAGGAGCACAGGACTTCATCTTCTTTGCCACTGTAGCCAGTTGTTATCAGAATTATCTGTTCTCTCACACCTCGTGTTTATTCAAAATCTAATAAAGTTGAATCCTGGTGTTCAAGGGGGGTTCCTCTGTGACAGTGCATTTAGCATCCAAGCCATTGTTTTTGTCAGTGCAGAGCAGTATTCTATGTATCATTCTCTAAAGCTTTATACTTCTGATTATCAAGGGAAAAGGTAACTTTTAGCCAAAGTTGTGATGATGGGTAATTTAAAAGTGCTAAGAGAACACAGTCAATAAAAGCACAACAAAGTAAACCAGAGTAACTTGTCCAAATTACCTAATTCAAAATTAGTTCAGATAGTGTGAAGAATATGAACCAATTAGGAAACTTTGCACATTAAAGTGTTGACTCCTCACATACATACTTAATTGAAAAATCTATTTGATTTCTTTTATAATTTTCAAAATACCACAAAGATGAGTTATTGACATTGCATGAGGGCACCGTGGAGTCATCACCAAAATAACCACAGCTAGAAATTAGAGCTGTAGTATTTGGGTAAATACTGGACAAGTTTTTCTTCTTCCATAGTTTTAATAGAGAAATAATCTTAATTTATTTACATCAACATCTTGAAAAAAATTCCCAGCAGTTCACTTCACTGGGCTGTGATATATAAATGTAATCTGCACCACACTGGCTGGATCTTGGACACATTAAAGAGAAGATATTCCAGCTTGAAGATTTGCCAGGAATATTCCTTGAAAGCTGAAATAAATATAATGACGTCATCATATAATGTAACATCATAGCTTTCAAGGTGAGCCAAACCAAAGGTATGCTGGCAGGGGAATGTTGCCACCTGGTAGATCCATGCTAGGAATAGATATGATTCTCTCATCCAGCAGGGAGGAGAGCAGCCACACTCCCCTGGAGTGCCCACAAGGATGCTGCAGTCTCTCTGTGCCTGCAGGTCCAGTGGGAGCCTTGCTGCACGTGGGAGCTGCAGGATCTGTGTCAATGCTCCCTTTTAAGAGAGCGGCTCCAGCAAATTTGAAGAGACCTTTTCATTCCCTCTTCCCTGCTCCCAGACCAAGCAAGAAGCTCCAATGGTTAAAAGGAAGGGAATGAATGCATTCACTTGAAACAACTGTTGGAATGGTTCAGACGGGAACAGAAATATTCAGCAATCAACATTAAAGACTCTAAATCCTTGGAGGTGTTATTGCAGGATCAGCAGCTTACAGCCCTCTCTGTGAATCCTGGGTACCAGTGTATTACTGCTAAGTCCCCTGCAGCCTGTTCCCTGAGGGGAAAGCAGCTGCCCTGTGTGATGTGCTTCTGAAGAGTCTGAGAGAAAAGCTGCTGCAGAAAAATCTGCACGGGTGTAACGTCACAGTGAGTCACTTTCCCTCCTGAACTGTGGGACAGGAGTGCAGAGATGCCACAATTTAGCCTCTGACTCTGTTGGTGGATGGCATAGATGGAAACCAGCTGAGAGCTGATGCTGTGGGAGCTCACTAATTGTAGTTCTGCCCTCTCTGGGTTATATTCATGGGCCTTCGAGCATCCTTCTGAGTCAGCGCTCAATGACAGACCAACCTGTGCATGCTCTGAGCTCCTGTCAGCCTGGAGATGTCCTGGAAAGCTTTGGAGCCATCCCTGTGGGGGCCTCTGGCTCTGTGTGGGTGCTCCCGTCCCAGAGCCCAGCTGAAGGCAATGACACCCACTGAGAGCACACAGATCCTGGCACTGACTGGTCTGGGGTCTGCTCTTCACCCAGGACAGACATCTCCCAGCACTCAGGTCTCTCCCGTGGAGAATCCCAGAGTAGTCACTGCATCAGATAATCATAACAGAGTTTGAAAATAGGTTTCACACTCCCTCCTCATTGTTTTCTTTTCCTCATGAGAGGGGGAGTGGTAAGGCTCCCATCACAAAGAACGTTACTCAGAACCAGAACAGATCTTAGGCACAACACTAAAAACCTGTATGCAATGGAGAAGGACTGGGTGGCTCGAGGGATTGGTAATGGTATAAAGAGCTTTTCACCACTAGGCTTCTGGCTCTGCTCCAGAGGTAGTAACTGAAAGCCACAGTCATCTGATGCCTGCAGAGTGGGCTCTGTAGAATGAGTTGTTGGTCTCTGCATAGATCCTACCAAGCAGGATCCAGATCACAAAGCCACCACCAGAATTGTCATGCTTGCAGGGATTCTCAATCCAAAGTGCAAAATGAAACAGGAATGAGGATGCTTGATCTGTGTTTGTGGTTAGTAGCTTAGCAGTTTGATTGTGATTGTGATTGTGATTGTGATTGTGATTGTGATAGTGATTGTGATAGTGATTGTGATTGTGAGGAGTGTATTGTTGATGGGTATTTTTTGTTTTGTGGGGGAGCGATTAAATTAGGAGAAGGTAACCAATATAGCCCCTTGTATTGATACAACCCTAATAGCATTTTCCTTCTGGCATAGCAATGCCTTTATTTTTGGCCTACACCTGGCAACTTCCTACCTGGCCTGGATGCAAACACATGGTCCAGAGGAAGACAGAACAAACAGAAGGGCCTGCTGTGTTAATTGGAGTGCCTCCTGCACTGGGTGGTGTAAATAGCTTCATAATAAGTGCATCTTACACCTACTGGTGCAAATACCTTATTAACAGCAGTGCAACTTTCCAGGGCTCAGGGTAGAGGTTACCCTTCCATAGGATTCCCAATCACACAGCTCTGAGCACACGCTTCTCTGAACAATTTCAGAATATCCTTGCCAGGCTGCTGTGTTGTACCTGTGCAATAAAAACAATCCAGTACCTATCTCAGCAATAAATAAGCTGAGTTTAACTTGAAGTATTAGAGAAAACAAGTACATAAACCCAATATATATTTCTATAAGGGCCAGTGTAAACATCAGTCCTCTGTTTTAAAATGAACCTTCTGGTATTCCAGGCACTTCATAATATTGTCTGGGAGTGAAAAATGGACAGAAAATAATTTTCCCTCACTCCCTCTCCTAGTTTGCTTTGGCCATTTAGGCATTGCATATCTAGCCAGGTTTATTTTGCTTTTTGCGTGGATATGTTCTCTAAGGGCATTCCATTTTTCACACAGCACCAGCATGTTGAATAATATTGCACAGATATTATTGTAAACATGCATAAATTACTAGAGAGATTTCATAGCCTGGTGAGAGGAGCTGAAATACTATCTCTTAAAATCGGGTGGACTTCCAAGTTCATCATGTCCTTTTGGAATAAGTGGGTAAATTTTTGTTTTGTAGGTAATACTTGCACAATAAATGAGGTCATTGACCTGAACCTTGAAGCTCTTGTAAATAAGCCTCAGTTGGAGGCAATGCCTAAATTACGTCTCAGTGCTACATCTCCTGGCCTTGGAAACACCCAGGTATGTCTCCTGTCTCTCATTGTATCTGCTCCTGCCTTCATGAGGGTGTGAGAGCCCTTTCCACCCAGCATTCACTGGGTCTGGGGGGGTTCACCCTGGCAGGACTCCAGGTGCCCACCAACGCTGCTCTATCGCTCCTCATCTGGATGGCAGGGGGAGAAAATACAACAGGAGGTTCTCGGGTCAAAATAAAGGCAGGGAAAATCCCTCACCAATTACCATAACAGGCAAAACAGACTTAGCTCGGGGAAATTCATTTATTACCAATCAAATCAGAGTACTGAGAAACAAAACCAAACCTCAAAACACCTCCCCTCCACCCCTCCCTTCTTTCCCGGCTTAAATGCACTCCTGATTTTCTGTGCTTCCTCCCCACCAGCAGCACAGAGGCTTGGAAATGAGGGCTGGGGTCAGATCATCACGGGTCCTTCTGTTGTTCCTCCTGCAGAGAGAGAGAATTCCTCACACTCTTCCCTGCTCCAGGGTGGGCTCCTCTCTCCACGGGCTGCAGGTCCTGCCAGCTCCAGCACGGGCTAACCTAAGGTTCAGCTTGCTGTGGGCTCCTCCAGGGCTGCAGGTGGGTGTCTGCTCCACGGGGACCCAGGGACAGCCTTCCTGGCCACGGTGTTCACCAGGGCCTGCAGGGAAGTCTCAGCTCCTGGAGGAGCCTGGAGCACCTCCTTTCCCTCCTTCTGCACTGACCGGGTGGCTGCAGAGTTGTTTCTCTCCAGTATCTCACTCCTCTCTCTGGATGAAGCAGCTGGATTTTTTGTTTCCATTTCTAAATGCCTTTGGCCAGAGGCTCTCCCGTCAGGGCTGACGGGCTCAGCCTTGGTGCGCCTTGGAGCTGGAACTGGCCCTGTGGGACATGGGGGAAGCTTTGCAGTGAAGGCATCCCTGCAGCCCCCCCAGCTGCCCAAACCCGGCCACACAGAGCCAGCACCGTTGTGTGTGTGCACAGTGGAGTTTCTGCTGGGCTGGGAACTCTAATAAAGCTCCCTGAGCACTACATGTAGAAGGCATTAAAGCTGGACCACCAGGTTGGGAATAGTTACACTGCACTTCAGCTGTCTCCAGAAGTGCACAGCGTTCTGCCCCGAGCCAGCAGAGCCTTGAGCACAACTCAGCCAAGGCCTCACAAGCACATCCACACAAGGACTCCCTGCTCACCCCAGAGCCCAAACGTTCTCACTTGGGGCAGCTGAAACCTCAGCACCCTGCAGGGCACTCCCGAGGGGACCCGGAGCAGCTTGGGTGTTCAGGGGAGGGCTGCTCTACCTAACCAGGAACAGCTGAGTGTTGTGGTTTGTATAAACTGTTTGCCATGTATGTGTGGCATGTGGCAGTAAATGAAACACTTACTTTAAAACTTATTGAAGTTCTTTCAGCAAAAAAATTAATGTGAGGTCGGCTTTTATGCGTTGTTTCAAATGAAGCAGAGATTTATACACCTTATTATCCTAATTTTTTTCCAGACACTGCCCTGAATATCTCTCATATCTTATGGGAAATCAAATATCAGAGATCACTCCTAATTTCCCATCTATGGTAAGACCAAAAAAATGAGTAGGTCTAATGAAGTGGCATGTACTCAAATGTTCAGACTGTAATCATCCACAAAATATTTCAGGCAATCTGAAAGAAACTTTTCTGACTAGGCAGACTAGGTTCCTCTTACTCCTAAGCTTCTGAGAGATGCCAACAAAGTTTAAAGTTAACATTTTCAGTCCTGGGTGCCTGAGATTAGGCATCTTGTTCAATAAGATGACATCTGTGGCAGGAAAAACCTTTGGTTTGCATTTTTGGATGCAGAAATTCACAGCTCTCAGTAGGAGACAATGATAATACACCACACTGTGAAAAACAGCAGATGTAGCTTTACTGCTATGTACAAGACTCCATCTGATATGGTAAATTTTGTAATTGGCTATGGTAAGGTGTTTTGTTTTGTTTTCAAAACAGCTAATAGATGCACATGTTTTAAAATGGGGCATTTAGGAATATAACATTCCTAGGAGCTGCAGAAAAGCCCATTTCCAAATCTTCTCACTCTAAAGTAATGAGAAAAAGAGGTGGAGTTGGAGTTTCTCACAGACAAGAGAAATCCTAAAGCAAAACAATTGGATTCTAAGCCATATCTTCAGCCAGGGTGGATTTACAGGGGCAAAGGGAGGACGGGGGAAGAGCTAAGGCAGCATTACCCTCTTTTCAGTTTTTCCTTCCTCCTGCCTTCCATCAGCATGGCTGATGTGTCATATGCTGAAAGAGTGGTTGAGTCCCCCCCTTCCTTCATTTCAGCTCTACAACAGCCCCTGCAGATGTGATGGATTAACATACTGACTTCAATGCAGTTATTTTATGCCAATCAAAGATCTTCATCTGCTTTTAAAGAATACAAAGTATTTTCAGAAATCTTTTTCTATTTCTTATTGCCTACAATCTTTCTGTCTTTGGTAAAGTAATTACTTGTCAATGAAGTTTCTCTTTGCCTGTTATATTTTCCCTGAAGGTTGTCCTAATATTGCGATTAAAATATTTTTTTACAAAATAGTAGGTGTTCTGTGAAATTGCACATTTTGTCTTGCAAGTTTAGCTTTGTGGAATTTCTTTCACTTTCTGGAAAACCAGAGTTAAAGATGGATTTTAATGTTCATAACTGGGAGAACATAGAGGTTAACACAGTCTACCATATAGACAGCATGGTCCAACCACCCTAATTTCAATTGAAAACAAAATGTGTTTAAAAAATTGCTGTAGCACTGAATGATAGATCTGAATCATGACTAGCTTTACTGTGAGTATTAAATTGCCCCCTTACAAATCATCCCCAAATCTCCTCTTTTCCCAGATGCTCTTGAGCATCATTTCTGCAATGCCACTTGAAATGTGTGAGTCAAATATGTTATTTATTTCAAAGTATGCCTTCCAACCTTACTGAGCAATTCTTTAGTTTATTCTGTAACCTTTTTCCCTCATAGTATTTTGGATTCATATGAGTGTTTCTGCTGTAAATTGCTCAAAATGGTTCTGTAAGACAGTAAATGCTCCTGGCCCTACGTGTCCAAATTGTCTTACTAAGGTAAATAAATTTCTCTACTGGTGCAGTCTGAGGAAAATATTTTAGCAGTTTTTCTGGGGCAAAAATGGTGACTCATTGGCAGCATAACATTTTATAAATTCCCATCAGCTGAAAAATCTGGCCACTTTGAGCTTGGAAAATAATAAACTATTTTTTTAAACAAAAGATTTTGTTCTGATCTTTTCAGCGTAATACCTGTTGATTTTTTTAACTTGGTGTGTTTTTGCATTTTAGAAGTCCTCATTCAATTCTGTTACAAAAGTCCATTCCTTTTTAGCCTGCATAAACTGAAATCCCATTTCAATCAAAACTATACTCAGCAAGATAGAACATGGGGTGAAGATGGAACAGATCATTCCATGTGATTCTGAGACAGTATTTCTTATTTTGCAGCTCACAAAAAATTTTGAAAATGTATTATTTTTGAGCTCAAAGCATGTATTTAAATTATTCACCAGAGCTGTGAGGAATGGAAAATTTAGATTGTCTCAGAGCTCAAAGCAGATGCCAGAGGCATGGCTGCAGTAAATCAGCATAGCTGTGCTGATGTGAGCTGGGGGGTTTGATGCCAGCAAGGAATCCTTCTCCATTTAAATATTTGGCTCAGTAGGAATGTGTGGATGGGCTCTTCAGGTGGCTATGGCTTGGAGCTGAGATCTTGAGAGGAAAGACTTGCCAGACAAAAGTACTGTCTGACTCAACTGTGGCACTAATGTGTGATGTTTGAGTACTGAGTGTGTGCATGGCCAGTATTACATGAATTCCCTTCCACACTCCCTCACTAGCAATATTAAAAGTTGCATAACTTCCAAGTCTTTCTATGAGCTGTTGATTAGCATTCCAGCAGGATCACTAACCTATTGGAGTGTCTGTCACTATTGGTGGAAAAGAGTCTTTTATTTCCCTCTCAAATGATTTTGCTTTTCTTCAGTGGTGCCCATAGCAACCCATACTGGTAGTGATGAGTCCCTGATTCTGTTGCAGGCTTTCCACAGCCGTGTCCTGCCAGGAACAGCAGCTGACCTGGTGTTGTGAGGCTGGGGGACATGAAGCCACACTGGTTCTCCTGAGCAATGGGAGGGGTCTTTCCACATGTGGCAGGTCAGTTCCAGAAAGTGGCATGGCTCATTTCTGACATCTTCCCTTTTTCTGAACACAGTGATGGGAATCTTACCCTGGAAGGTCTTTTGCCCAAAATGCCTTTTCTGAATGTGTCAGTGCACAGATGTTTCTCTGCATGTCTATAACTATTTCCATGATACTAGTATGAGTTTGCTGCTCCAAGCTGAAAGTTAGTTCTGGTAGCAAATAGTCTGTGGAAGAGGTTGTCCAGAATATGGCCAGGGGACCAGGAAAGCAGCTTGTCCCTTAATCTTCTCAGTCATCTCTTCTCGTTTTAACCTTTTTGTCTAAGTAAAAGACATCTCAAGAAATCAGTAATCTGCCACAGACTATCTCTGCTGCAGACTTCAAATCAGAACCAACAATCAATCTAATGTCCTGCTCAAATAAGAATGACTTCATTACCTAGACTGAAACTGGCAAGGAAGACAAAATGCTCTGTTGTGGTCTCTTGTGCCTTAACCTAACAAGTCTTGGACTTAGTAAGAATTGGCTTTATACCACAGCATGCATAAAGCAGGGACTAGATCCAGTGACCTCTCTTCATGTGAGCAATTCCTGCTCACATATGTAATCAGTGGGGTGGTTTGCTTAGGTAAAGTTTCTCTGCATGTGTAAAAGTGGAAAGGACCTGGACAAAATTCCACAGTTTTTCTTTCTCTGACTCATACTTGTCTCTGGATTTGCTTTGTGTGTGTATTGGCACTGCCATTGCATCCAAGCCCCAAGTACATCTCTGCAGCTCTTTAGGTTGGATTTTGAGTGCCAAACAGACATCCTGCATTTCTCATGCACCCATAGAAGGATCTGCCTTTTGGAAGCAAGAAATCTTGACCAAATGTCTGTTGCATGAAAGGAAAATTATTTGTGCTGTCTGAAACGCCCCTGGCATCTTCATTTGTGCTGGTGGTGTGTCAGTTCTGGTGTTCAGTGTCATTTCTTCCAGGCAGCTTTGCCCTGAAGCCCTGGAGTGAGGGTCCCAGCTGAGCAGGGGCCAAGCACAAGGAAGGTTGTGTGAACAGATGGACAGGCCAGCTCTCAGTAGAGCGTGCCTGAGTGTGAGAGCAGAACTCACAGGTGGGAATGGCCAAATGTCTGTCTGTGCTGTGGTTAGGGGGACATACCATTGCTAATTCTGCTCTGCGCTGACTTAACTGAAAAAAGGAATTTTCCCTCACCACATAAGGAGAGGTTTTGGCCTGTTGGAATTGCCTGGGTGGTGCAAAGGAAGGTGGGGTGTAGAGAGACATTCTAATTAAGTCTCTATCCCCTTTTGTTCATATCTTTTTAGGAAAGCCCCCGTGGAATAGACCAAAATAAGCTCCTACCCCTTGCTGAATAAGTTGTCAGGGTGCAGAACTATATTCTGCAGACTTATGCATGTGTAAGGGGTGTGTAACATTTTTGTCTGAATGGAGCCCTATGTTCTCATAATTTATAGTAAGTAATCTTATTTGCAAAGCATGCCCTTACAGTTTTAAAAAACAGGTTAATTGACTTGCATAAAAATCAAACATGTCAAAGTTTTCCATCTCAACACAAACACCACATTGAGCAGCACATTGCTACAATAGCCATGATGCAGTCTGAGCTACCTATTGAGATATTTCATAAACCAAAATGGAATCTTAAAAAGTTTGTCAGTTTTGCATACCTCTGAGTTTCTGAATTTAGGAGTCCATTACTCGACTAATTATACAATGTTTTATTTTTTTCCTTGTGTAAATAAACAAACTTGTGTCTGAATTTTGGCAAGGGGCACTAGAAGCCAATTAGAAGGTGTTCCCAATGTATTACAGTATTACAAACAAGATGCCTTTTCTTAGAAAGGCGAACACACCGTGTTTCTTTTAATGAGTGTGAAAATATACCAGTTGCTTAATCACTAGCAACTTATAGTTATAAGCATAAGTGAGTCCTTTCTCAGGAATGAAAAACATAGCTTAGTTTCTTTACTAACAGATGACATTTTAATTTAAAGCTCCAGTTTTTGTCTGGAAGGGCTAAAATATCTGAATTATTTGAGAGAGAAATAGGGGGTAGAGGGGAGGTATGGGAGAGCAGGCAGGATTTTCTTTGAGTAGACTTCACTCCATGCTCCTTAGAGTGGTGAGAGGAGTGTGTGTCCCCTCAGGCTGTGTCTGCAATGCCATCTGAGGTACTGTGCCATGTCTAGCCTGAAACTGGATCCAAAACTAAAGCACCGTGACTTACTTAAGAGTAAAATATTCTCTCTGCATGTTTTAGGTCTGGGTTGGAGCAGCATCCCCGGCAGAGCAAGCCCAAGGAAGGATGGTGGCTCAGCTATAGTTTCTTCCCATGGTCCTCTTCTGGGTGAAAACAGGAACACAGCCTGGAGTTACTTTGAAAGGATAAAGCATCCTCCTGTGCAGCCCAGGCAAGTCACAATATGCTCGTTGTGAAGCAACAAAAATATTAAGCTGGATAAGAGGCTGGATAGAACAAATAGCTCCATATAGAGACCCTTTATCCTTGTTTTCCTTGAAATGTTTGTCTAGAAACATAAAGATTGCTTGATTTATGACTTGTTCAACAAGCTCCAAATCAGATGGTGTTGCATTCAGAGCAGTGAATCTGTCAGCCTGGCACTGCTCCACTGCAGCCAGTGGAGTGCTGAAAATTCCACACAACACGTCCCCAGCTGCTGCTCACTGGGGTTGTGGCAGGAGTGTGGTGATTGTCAGCAGAGAGAAGTGTGGAAGGATCTGGACCTTCACAATTTTTAATCCTCCTCAGAAAAATAAAATAAGCCTTGGGAAAGCTCTCCAGTGTTACTTAAAAAATAGAAGAAAGAGTGTTAGTGGTTTTACACGGATTATATAAATTACTAGTTTATTATAAAAAGGGATCATTTTAAAAAGAAAAAAATTCCCTTGAAGCAAATGTTTAACTTCTTTGCACTACTTTATGGATATTTAATTTTACATTTAAAAATAATTAAATCTTTTAAAGCAGAAATTTTCTCTTTCCTTTTTTGTTCTTTTTTTTTTTTTCTTTTTCTTTTTATCAAATAACGCTGTCCCTGCTTCACAGCACCCCAGCTTCTTGTGTGCCATCCTCGGTGCTGCTCGGCCCTGAGGCATGAGCTGGAGCTCAGTGAGTTGCTGTGCCTGGCTTTGGCCAGGGTCTGTGCAGGTAATTCAGGGCAGGGCAATGCTGACTTAGCCAGAAAACCAAGCACAGGAGGCTTAATCCAAAGCCAGCTACACTGCCCAGCTTTAGTTGTGCCAGGTACATGAGTTAGATTCCTAAGTTAGCAATTTGTGTCCCGGGTTCCACTGGGACAGAGCACAGCTCTCAGCCTATTTACTGCCTTATTTGCTCTAAAGCACCATCAGAATTTTCACACAGGCATTGTATTAACAGCAAAAGCAGCTCAGGAGTCCCTGAAAGATAAGGAAGAAGAAGAAGAAGAAGAAGAAAATGTAGAAAATTGCCCCTTGTGCTGTGATTTATTTAGTGGAACATTGGTCGTGTCAAAAAAATGGGTTATTTTTTCCTTTTGCTAATGCATCTCAAAATGTTCAGGTTCTGAAAAAATTGTGAGGCTTTGATTGGGTAGAAAACCTTCTGTTAAAACCAGGGAAAAAATCAGGTTTGCTTGTAAAAATTCTTTGGATTTCAGTACCCAAAAGCGGAGGGGAAGAACTTCGTTCAAAACTAAAACATTTCAGCTTTCTGTCACTGAAAACCAAAAAGTTGTCATTGGATTTTTTGTGGTGAAAGCAATAGTTTCTAATCTAGTTCTGAGATTTTCCAGGACATTTAGGGAATAGCAAGCTATGCTGTGGATGGGGACACAGAAAGCCAGTTCTCAGCTTTGTCAGAGCTTTCTGACAATCTCTTTGGGTATGTCCACATGCCCTGACAGAGGTGACTCAGGGCTCTGCTGGAGTCAGTTATGTCTAGTTTGGTACAAAATAGTCACTTTATGCTTTTCTGCCTCAGTTTTTCTTCTGTAAAATGGGAATAATATTCTTGACCGCTTTTCTCTCCTCACTTGGTGCTCTCTGACAGGGTCTGTGTCTCTTGGCAGATCAGGTCCCCTTTGGAGCTGCAGACACATCACTGTTAAAGGCTCCTGGTAGTACTGCTAAGGAAAGAATATATGTCTAAATACTCCCTTTTATTCAAATTTTTATTTGAATAAAGCAAAGCATTTTGCTTTACTAGGAAAGATCCTCAACCATTTCAAATTTGGAAGGTGTCTACCAAAGTGAGAGCAGCTCTACCAACTTACACCAACTGAAGAGCTTGGCCCCTAAGTGTGCTTGGGGGGAAAAAGTAAACTTTTGGTGTAGGAATCCTTTTGTTAATATAATTAACACATATTTTGTGTTTACAACATTTTTAAAAGTTCTGTTAAAAATAAATTCTAGAAGCCCTGAATAAATAAATACTGTACAGAAGAGTCCTCTGTAGCCACAAAGGTGCCAAAAATTATCAGTAATCCTCAGTCAGATGGAATGTACAGTTGGCAAGGGGATGGCAGGAAAAAGCCCTCACCAGTTCTGCCTCATATTCCCATACAATGAGAGATGCCAAGTTTTCCTGTTAGTGTCTGTGATGCAGTTGAAGATGGGAATGTTTGTCATTACAGAGACCTTGTTTTGGTTAAATAACCAGTGAAAGGCTCAGTTCAGTTGCATATTTTTCCATCACTAGATGTCAATTTCACGAGCTGCTTTATTTTGTTAATGAAATTTGACCTTCATTTCTTCTCCCTCTGCATTTAACCCAGTTTAGGTCAAAACATATACTATGCAAATGAAGAACCACAAGTCCAGCCCACTACTGATGTGGTTTTAAAGTCATGAATAAAAATAAAAATTATTTACAGGCTAGTCTGGGGCAATATACGCCTTGAAAACTGTCATACAGGATCCTGGCAGCTGACGTATGTATTTATTTAGGCTTTTACACTGCCAGGATTTATAACTGGGGGGCTGGGGGTGGTTTTTTGGAAAGTAACTGGTGATTTTAAAGGCCTTTATTCTGAGTGACGAAATTCAGACAAATGAAACTGGCATGTGCTCCCTGCTGTCTGAAATACAGCTTTGTTTGAGCCCTGTGTAGTAAAGCTTCAAGCTCTTGAGGAACCCCCAATCCCTTGTCAATGCTGTGTATCTTGGCCCCTGGGCACAGTGCATGTAAGTGGATAATGGGCCAAGAGCTGTTTTTATTTAAAACTGTGGAATTCCCGCTTGGTCCAACAGGAATTACACCTGTTCAGCCAAAGGCAGACTTTGGCCCAGGCACTGAAATTTAAAGATGCATCAGGGCACAGCCACCCCAAGCAGTCACAGCCTCAGCACTGTCTTGTCTCACAAGTACTGCACCAACACCAAGCACACCACGAAGGTGGAATCACAAATAGTCAGAAAATGGGAAATCTGCTCAATCTGAGGTTCTCCAGTCAGCTTGACTGGCTCCAGCCCTAATAAATACCCTCCCTAAATGTTCCACCATTAGATCTCTGTGATGGCATCGCTCTGTGCCAACAGAAAAGTTAGAAACACTTTGCTGCTTAGAAAAAACATCTGCTGAAAAGTTTAGTAGCTTAATTGCAAAGTGTGTAGAAATGTTTAATAGCCAGAAGAGTAGAGCTGTAGGAGTGACTGTGCCTGCATAGCACTTGAATCTTTTCAATTAGCCCTGAAGGTAGACGTCTGAGAACAGAAAAATTAAGAGACTGAAAAGATTTGCCATCAATGCCGTGATTAAGCCCCATTCATACTCAATTTCTCAGTGTTTTCCAGACCCCAAAAACATAAAGGCAAAGTCTGAACTATTTAAGGACTGATGCAGCTCCAGATTAAATTAATATCTACATTATAGCAGCTACTACTGTGACTGTCAAAAATTAGTTTTACCCCAGAGAGAAGGTACAAAGGAAACAATGGAAGGTCTTCTGCATGAAACCCTGAAACCAGATCCTAACAGGCACACAGAGCTGTGCAGATGTAACACAATCTAACCTTTTCATGTTTAGACTAAAGCACTTTCATTTAACATTACACTTAACGGAACAGCTTTAAACCAGCCACAAAGAAGTGACCTGGCATGTTTTGACTATAATAAGCATTGATTCCATGCCTATAAATTTTATAGTTGAATCAATTATACTCTTTCTTTATAGGATTAGGGAAAATGTTCCATTTCAAATGGAATTTTTCTTTTTTATTCTCATGACAGAGAGGAATTGAAGAGAGAAAAAAGAAAAACGAGTGAGCAATGCTAAAATTATTAAGAAAATGCCTAAAGTATTTTCTGCGAGAATAAAAGCTGTCTAGATAGACTTCCACAGTCAGCCTGTGGAAAGATCCACAAGCACTGAAAATATTTCTTTTTTCCCATAAAAAGAGAAAATCATCAGCTGTGGTCTGTCAGTTCCCAGAGCAGTTAGGAGGTGACACTCAGATCCCAGATAGGCCTGTGCTATCAGATGCAGCACTGATAACAAGGGACACGCTTTTCCATCAGAAACAGGATCTGGGCTTTGGGGAGAGCCCAGTTAAATTTTCATCTCTGCCACAAACTTCCCTGGGCAACTCTTCTTTCATTGGAATGGTCAGGCCTGGTTCTGTGTTTTCATGAAGTGCCCAGTCAAATGGGACTTTGAGTCTTTGGTGGGACTGAACACAGAGCCCATTGATCATCAACTGATACAATTACATTTTCTCTATGGAATGCAGTGTTCCCAATACTTGTGGCATGCTGAGTGGTAAAGTTGCAAAGTAGTAGGGAAAAGCTCTGAAAATCTTTGGTTGAACATGTATGGAGGTTTTGAAGTACTTTTCAAACTCCTGATCATGCTACTATTATAAAGCAGACATAATTCTGGACATTTGCAGAAGAATCAATAAGACACCAAAGCCTGCTGTTAGTCAGAGGTCACAGAGCAAGGAAAGGCCAGACTAGAAACTCTTCCCATTGAGCCACATCCCACTCTGGAATGGAAATATCCACTTCACCATGCTGAAGAGAGATTATGAAACAGCTTGTGACAGATATCAACAACACAAACCAGAACTCTTCCGTGTCTCCAAAAGTCAGACAAACTTGTGTACTGCAAGTCTTTATTTACAAGGGCTCTGAGTGAGGTGCCAGTCCAGAAGTGCTAAAGACTACCTCATATGTAAGGACTGAAATCATATCTTTCCTTTTTAAAAAAGCAACTAGGACACAATTTATGCCCAAAAGTTTGGGGTACATGTTACAATGTGTGTTCCTGGGTATCCACACAGAGCTTTGCTGCAAGCCAGTAAAATCTAACGTGTGACCCAAAAACAGCACAGCGAGCTGGAAATTTTCTGGGTAAATCCTGCTCTGGGGAGACACCTCAGAAAAGCTGTACCAAGAGCAGAGGAAGCCTTGGCTTTGCCCTTCAGGATGCAGTGCAACATTTTCACAGTGCAAACGGGAGTGGCACAGACCCTGCTGTCAGAGCATCCCGGCCCAGAGCACATCCCTCCCCCGGATCAACAGTGATCACACAGCAAAAGAGAAAAGGAGCCTCTGGCTGTTCCTTTGCACTTCCTGAAGGTCAAAGCCTGAGCAAACACACTCTGTTCAAGTGATGAAATGCAGATCAAGGTGTACTAATTTATGATGTTTGATTTTTATAGCTCTAAATTGCACCTTTTTTCTCATCACAATTACTCTAAGTACCTGACAAAACAGTGCCCAAGCAAATTTCCATAAAATGGGGATGGGGGGGGAGGGGGGAGCCAGCTTCCCTTGAAGGATACACCAGGACTTCTACATCAGAAGCAGTAAAATATCCTTGAGGCTTCTACAAACACTGAAAATGTCTTTTTAGTCAGCTGGACTGTGGTTTAAAATAGATGAGATTTTTAATAATCTTCTGGCCTAAAAATCTGAAAAAAAAATTACTGATCTCTCTTTGCTTCCTTTGTTGGAGTGCAGACATTCCTTTGTATAGTGCTTACATTACTGTAAAAAAGCAGATATCCCATTTAGTCCGTGATTTTTTGCAAATATATCACCTTAAAGACCTGTTGATGCAACCAGCATGTATTTAAAGATGCCCTTCAAAGATTTCCTCAGGAGGGTAGTTCTGAGCAGGTAAGGATGGGTTCTTTTTGCAAAATAGGATTATTTCACCCCTGAATAGCCTGCCCTGGTGTGCCATCATTAGTAGCCTGATATGGGGAGTGATAATGTAACATTTCCCTGATTATTTGGGGGGTTATTTTTAGAATAGTAGCATTTATATAACAGTCTTGGTAGAGATTTAGGGTACAAAAACCCCCTAACCCAGGCTACAGCTATTAACCTCATGTGTTGTGTTTCTAAAAAGCCACTTTAATACAGTGCGGTATAAAGTACGTATAAAGAGAAAAATCCATTACAACCAAGGGGATTTTCAATTAAGTATTAGGCTGGTAAGAGGGTTAACAAGTTTGGTGCTTTGCTTCCCTTCCTTTCTTTTTTTTTTTTTTTTTTTTAAATCATGGCACAGGTTGTTATAAGCAGTTAATGTGCAATTTTGGTGCCACAGATTAAATTGTGCAGGCAAAAGTACTGCAGGTTTTGTAAAGACATATATTCAGTACATTGATACATATAAATAAGATTATACTCTTTCCCCTGTATTTGCATTAGCCAAGACAAGTATTAAACATCATAATACAGAATGGTTATTCAGAGCTCACTAATTATTGCTTCGTATCTTTAAATGAGATTATAATATGGCCAGCTCTGGATCCTGGTACAGCCTGCCTGAGTTATGCTGTGACATTTAGAGGCAGCAGAAAAAAAAAAAAAAAAAAAAAAAAAAAAAAACTTCACAAAATATTTCATATCAAGTTGATAAAAGTGTGTGTCTGTGCGTCTGTGTGTCTGTGTGTCTGTGTGTGTGTCTGTCTGTGTGCAGGGCAGGGAAGAACATGGACCTTCCCCTCCAGGTTACAAAGGGCTGTTCCAGAGCTGGGATCCCTGACACTCAGGCTGGCTCTGCAGGTGCTCAGGGGAAATCTCAGCAGGCTGCACCAAACCTGTGGTGACCATCAGGGGTGGCTGCCTCCCAGACACTCCCACGCTGCTCCCATAACAAGGAGCTTTCAAGGACTATCCCAGAGATTCCTGATCCAGCTGAAGATGGGGCTGTGCAGTTGTTGTACTGGCTCTGGGGTCAGTAAACCTTTCCCAGTTCTGACCTTCAGATGTTTGAAAAAGAGGATGCAGGCTGGGTGAATTTTTATTTTCTTTAGTACTTTCATGGCACTGATATCTGTGTTCCATCCTTTTTTTCTTAGGAGCCTGTTGAGTCACTGCTGCTCTCCCCCTCTTCCACCTCTTACAGTTTTTAACACAGTCACATCCCTGGCTCTCAGGATGGCTGAGTTTTCCTTCTGTTCTCTACTGAGCTACAGCCTAGAATGCTTAACATCATGTGTAAATCACAAACAACCACACAGAATTCCCAGTAACTGCAGTAAGATAGGGAGGAAGAGAATCAGGCTCTGCATGCTCCCTCCTGGAAGCTGCTCTGTGCTGTTGCTCTGGGCTGCTGCTGCTGCTGAGCACACTTCACCCCAGGGCTGGCCACATTTCCATGATGAATGAAGCCACCCTGTGTCCAACATGTCTGTTTTGTTTTAATTCTGCAGAGCTCTTTGGAATCTTCTAGGAAGAAAGGCACAATATAAGTGTGAGATTGTTGTTTTTATTTGAATTGGGAAATAGCCTTTCTGAAAATAGTAAGTTGTAGATTAAATGCCAGACCAGGATGAGGCAATACAGCTTTGTACACAGAGAGGATTATTAGAAATATTTCTTTAGAATGATACCCAGAATGTGAATTACTCAACTTGCCAGGTTACTTATGAAACAGAAAAAGTTACAGAAGTGCTTATGTAACATTGTTTTTCCAGAAAAAATAGGTGATTTTTCTCAGCAGTTCCATCTGCTAAATGGACTAACATCTTGCAAAACCCCCTCACTGCTTTCCCTCCCAGAACTCCTGCGAGGGGACACACACAAAAGCAGATCTATGCGTTACAAAGAGCAATCTCAGATGGTTTAAGTAGGCAATCGGATACAAGAACAAGCTTGGACTATTTGATGGGTGAGAAAGGTCAGTTTGTTTTTAGCTTCTCTGCATATAAATCATCTATGAAAAAGTTTATTTTGCAAACGTCTTGAGCAGTACAAACAAGCAATACAAAGTTCAGTGATTTGGGGGTGGGTGGCAAGTTGGCCAAAAAGGTCTCTTAATGTGCTTCATCCTTGTCACAGCAGCACTCCCTTACACCCCTGTGACACAATCCCAAATTATTCCCTCTCTGCCAGCAGGGATTTGCAGGGGGTTGGCATCAATGCAGAGTGACTCTTGCAGGGCTCACCTCTGCTGAGTGCAGCAGTATTCATATATTAACAACTGCCCCCTCTGCTTTTGGAATGATTGGCAGGAATGCTTAATATTTGGGGCTGAATCCTTCTAGAAATGTAATTATTGTTTAGCACAGAAGGAAAAAGGCTTAGTCAACACAGAGTATTCCCTTCTAGGCAAATGTATGGGAGGTCTCCAGTGATACAAAGTTATGTTGTGCTACTGTTTTATCTGCTAATAGCATGTGCAATTTCGGGTACTGAGCTGACAGAGATCTCTTTCAGAGGGTGTATAATGCACCCCTTCAAAACAATGCTTCTTGATGCTTATTTTTTTATTGTATCTTAAAACTTACTACAGAACAAAAACAACCAAAAGGAAACCCTCCTCTGTGGCTCCCCAGTAAAGCACCAAGTGTCCATGTCACTCCTTTAATGGGCATTTCTATTTTATGCCATATTTTAAAAATGCATTTACAGATTTCTTTCTAATTCAATTTTGTGGATTAATTTACTGCTCATGAAAGTGAATGATTAATAATAGTGGCTTGGGCCAGACATGGTGGGGTAGGCATTGTGCAAATTTCCCTGCATGGCTCTGCCAGAGCATCTCTGGACCACTTTTACCCTGGAGAGTGGGGCTGGCCAGTTGTGTGATAGTTGGGGCACGTGGCCTGGCTCTTTCATCACGTGCCACCAAGGAAGAATTTCCCTCTGGAGAATCAGTGGCTGGCATGGTCCTGTAGTTTCTGCTGCTGCCATCCGTGGTGCTGGCAGTGGTAACTACAGGAGAACCAGCTGGGAGCTTTGAGCTTGGCTCCATGGAAGCACAGAGGAGACCAAAATCCCTGTCCCTCACAGAGGGGCTGAAACTTCAGGACCTGAAGTTTGTTCATATTTCATGTCAAGGATGTAAATACTTAGTGTCTTTAGGAGAAGAGTCATCTTTCTGAAGTCAAGCATATGCTGAAGTCATTTCTTGCCTGTGAAGGCCGACAAGCAGCAGAATCCATAAGACAGGGGGGTAAGAATGACAAAGCCTTGAGTTCAAGTCATTACAAATCAGAAATCAGCATATCACTAATCTGTCTGTATTAAAGCATAACTTAGAAAGACAGTTAATAAACAAGATTCCCTTATTAGTCCTTACCTGCTGTTCCTTGAGAATCCCATATTTTTTGTGTGTTCAGAGCAACTCAGGCAAGTACTAGGCATTTATGGCCACACGACCTGATCTAATTACAGGAATAGCTCCATCTCCAAAAGCTTGTAGTGCCCAGTGGGTTTCTCAGAGAATCCTTCCCAGTCCTGAAATGCACATTGATTTTCACAGCTGTAATACGATTCTGAGCCCTCACTTGGGCATCCTCACAGGTCCTGTTGATACTGAAAACATGAAGTTATACCAGCTCTGAAAGGTGCAGGTCTGAGCTTTACTCAGCAGGATTCTTGAGAATATAGTCTTGAGTAAAACTTGTGCTTTGACACTTGCTGTCTCACAGAAATCCCTTTTATTCCTCTGGAAAGGAATCTTATCTTTACACTTATTGCCACAACAGAGCACTTCTAGAAAGCAGAATTCCCTGTGACAGCTGTTCCAGGCTTTCTCTTCCTATTTTTAGACAGTGGGGACATCACTCATCTAATATAATCCCAAGTAGCACTGTGAGTTAAATGTAAATTTTCAGTAGCAAGAGTTTAGTCCCAATGCTTTAAACATGTCTTTCAAATACATTTTAACTCTGACAGTCTTTACCATATTCTCTTTACATTTTTATAGAATAGACCCTCTCTTCACCACATACTTTCTATTAACAGTATTCTCAGCCCACTTGAAACTTAGAATAACAGAAGACATTAGAATAACAATTTTCAAGTTTTATACTTAAAAATATATCTCTCACTGCTGTGGGTGTGAAGCTTGGACACTTTTTTTAGGACAAGAAGGCAAACGGAGGCCAATAAATATTTACAAACTGTCATAAGAAGTTATTTGTTTTCATAAAAAACCCATTATAATTCTGAGTCTGCTACATCATTTCTTCAAACATTTTGTAATGTTGTAATAGATATGAATTACCTTCTGGAGGCAAAAAGGGCTCTGGACAGAATGAAATGATGCCACAGTTATATGAAGAGTAATTAACTGCAGTGTGTAAATAATATGTGTGCTGCTTGACCAGAATTAGCCAAGCCTAACACAACTCATCTGATAATGCTATTTGTGGTTTTAATTTTTCTCCCAGAGAGAGTTCTGGCAGTCCAGAAGAGTCCAATGAAAAGTCTGATGTAAGACTAATGAGAGTCAGTGGAGATTTAAAGTAACGCTGGTTCATACTGTGGGGTGAGACCAAGGATGGTTGCTGAGAAGTTTTTAGAAAACAGCAGTTGACCCAATAACATTGGAATAATTGACAGATATTCCCTGGACACAGAATCAATGCTGATGGAGCTGGAGGTTGCACATGGAATCAGCTTCTGCAGGGTGATCATGGAATTTGATGTATGGACTGCACCTACACTCCTAAAACTGCGCAGAGGCTCTTGGATTGCAAAACTCCATTGGACCCCTGCTGCACTCTGGGATCTGCTTCCTGCATTATTTTCAACACAGATTTTAGGCTATTTCATAGGCTAGTGGCTACTTAGAGTAGAAAATCCAGCAATGTCTTCCTTACCATAAACAGTTAATGTGAGGCTAAGTAGATATCTAGGAGCAGAGTGGCTACCAAAACTGCCACTTATAAACATATTTATTTTATAAATAAATATGTGTACATTGCACCCACATTTTCTTTCCCCTTTCAAAAATTTAGCTTTATAAACCCAGGATACCAAGCAGGATTTTTCTTTCTAGGACCTTATATAAATGATTTTCATATACTGCTTGAAATAACCTATCTCTTTATGATGAGACTTTATTGCATATTGGCTTTAATTTATTCACACCATGTTTTGCAAGGCTGTCATTATAGAAATTGCTTATGAAGAATGTTCTACTAGGCAAATAAAATGCCAGCTGAATATATTATGCAAAACTCTGATTAAATTTAAAAAAAATCAAAATCAAATCAAATCTTGATTGATCATAAAATGGGGTTTTTCCTGGTTAAAATCATGCTGTCTGCACTGAATTGTAGGTACGCTTTTTGCAGAGCTCCAAAAAGAACTTTCCATCTCTCCTCCTCCTGGCTTTCACTGCTGGAAATCCAATCTAAAACCTGGTAAATGAAGAAGGATCTTCACAAAAGAATTTAACACTTGTTCCTTGGGAAAGTGTAAAGAGTGACCATCAGATAGGACTTTGCAGAGAAAATATTTACCTGCATTGATGTCTCAGTAACTTTGAAGAGCATTTTCCAATGAATAGTCAATGTTTGGCTTCAACTCAAGTGGCCCAACACCTCATTCAAGCCGGCAAGTTTTGTTGACCCGCAGACCTAATTATTTACACTCTCCAGGTATTGTGACCTTTAAGAAGCACATTTTAGATTGAAGTGAATGGATTTATGCCAATTTACACCAGCTGAGGAGCCAGTCCTTAGTTTTACACCCTGTTCTTAAACATTCTGAGTCAGAACCAAAGTACAAGGGTTCATGGAATCTAAGTAATTTCTGGATGTGCTTCTGGATCCATATCCAAGATATCCTTGTTTTAGCCTTGCTTTCCATCATTATGAGCTCCAGAAGATGTGTTCAGTCAATGCTTCATGCATCAGAAAGGATTCATTGCTGTTTCAGTAATTCCTGTCTAAGTACAGCATTTTTTGTCAAGGCCCAGCGTGCTGCTGGGTAACACCAGGGAAAATCAGGAGCAATGTCACCCACCTGGCTACAAAAAAAGAGAATCTTTGCTGAAGACCACACCTAAGGAAGAAAGAGGAGAGAGTAAGGAATACACCAGCATAGAGCAAGCAAACTCTAAAGCCAGAAACAGCAGCTACATTTTCCAATGTTCTCTTAGTGTCACTGGACTAAATGGGTGTGTAATTCAGAGGCTGAATTCAGTTGTAAACTAAATCCATGGAAACACAGCAGAGGAGAGCTAGCCAGAATATCAGGAGCAAAACTTTGTTGTTGGAATTGGAAGGGCTCTTTCACCAAGTTCACAGAGCAGTTCTGGAGTCCTTGGCATGTAGAGCGCCTAACTTTGAAGTGAACTGGCTCCAGCCTCCAGAGACAAACCCAGAATTCCTTTTTATCCCTTGAGCAATTGTGCACCTACAGAGATAAACTCTAGACAAATACACAGCTATTAGTGCAAAGAGCTGCAGCTGTCCAACACACAGCAACTGGAGGTGTTCGAGAGTTGTGGTGACTTTGTTGGTGACTTTGTTGCTCAACGTCACTGGATTCTGGTCAGGAGAATTTAATCCATCTTCTTACAAGTAATTGCAGAGGGGCAGATGAGAGCATTCCAAATCTGCTTATTTTAAAACCAAATTTCGAGTTCAATTCTCAATTTTGCCCAAGCATTGCTGTGATAAGGATCTCTATCTGCACTTAAGGTGTTTTTAGCCCATGGAAAGGGGCACAACCAAGTGAGCTACAGTCAGTGGAAAGATTTCAGGGGTTCCTGACTCAGTGTGTGGCACTGGTGCTTTGAAAAATAGGCAATGATGAGCACTAACTGCAACTGTCCTATTATTTTTCCACAGAAAAATACCAGCTTATCAAAACAGATTTTGAATTTTAATTCAACATTCTGATATTCAGGAAGAAATCTGGATCAAAATCAGAGAAAAAATAAAGAGTGAAAGGAGCTGCTACTTCCACCCGTTTCAAAATAGAGAAGGTGGTAACTGTGACAGTTAGAACATGAGTTGACTGGCTTCTAGTCCCTCTGATTCAGAAATTTAAAGCTTATACAGCAGCTGTACACTAATTATTACTATGAATTTTTTACCTTTTTGGCTTCTTCTCTGATTTTTGGGCATGAGAATTCAGACAAAGTTTTTTTGTTCTTTGGGAAAGGCTTAAGAGTAAGTGCTAAAATGTAGCAATTCCTACAAAGTACAGTTCTTATTTCATAGCCTGGGTTTATCTCTGAAGCTCTCACAAAGCTGTCAAGAAGGGTTTCTGCACTCTTCCATCTCAGTTTCAGCTTTGAGTCTGTGTTGGGCCAGGGAACTCTACTCCTATGGACTGAGATTTCTTAGGAAACACAGACATTACACTGTACAGGAAAGACTAGACAATATATAAACGTTCTTATTCTTTCAAAGTCTTATTTTATCTGTTGGCTTTAATTTCACAACCATGTGTATGAAGAATTGGGTGTGCCAATCCCATTAAGAATAATGGGAGCAGAGGGCTTAATTCTCCACTGACTATGCTGAAAATGTGCCCCCTAAAGAATGCTGAGTGTGTAATTGATTTGGGCTATTTGTTTGAACTTGCCAAATGGATTTCTTGAATATTTGTAGCTAGTTTTGAAAGCACTCCCATCCTCAGCCAGACACACAGGTTATTAAAGGATTTGATTTGACATTTAACAATTTTGTATATTAATATTCCCCACTTTTTCCTAGATCAACATAATCCTTCTAAATCCCAGCATCAACAGTCATTACACCATAAGAACAAGATGTGGCTGCTGTCGCTGTGTTCCAGTATTGAATACTTGGTTAATTTGGACAGATTTATATTCTGCCATTTCCTGAACTGTGAGCAGGACCTTGCAGGTTCAGCCCTTTGAAAACATTCACATAAACAATCTCACTTCATTACTTTGAAGGAAATAGATTCAGTGGCATCTGTAAAGTGGTGATATTCTGTGACATAGAAAGATGTCTTTTTGCTCTCAGTCTTGGCTAAGACTAAATCCTAGCTAGGTACCAAGAGACTGGTACCTGATGGAGATCTGATCTCAGATCTACTGAGGATTCCTGTCATTCTAAGCTGTTTCAGAGCAAGAAGCTTATTTTCAATTGATGTAATGATTGATAGTATTTTCTATAGACAATGTGAACTGCAAACCAAAGGATTCAATGGGGTTTTTTCCCCAGCTTTTCCTAGGCCCTCATTCTGTCTGGCAACACTAAAGTGTTTTCCTGTCATCTCATTCCAATGATCTCAAGCTATAAACTGTGTTTTGCCAACCTGCCTCAAAGTGGGTATTGCATCACTCAACAGATAATTCCATTGCAGTGAATTGGGCTACTCAGAAAATTTACCCTTCAGCTTCAGACCTGGGTGTGATGGGATGAAGAGTCACTCATCAAGTGACTTCCCTATTCCAGTAGGTAGAGCAAGGAAGGAATGTTGGCTCTGTGTGAAGAGTCAGGAGCCAAAACAGCAAGGTCAGCATAGCAGGGAGATGTAGTTTGCTGCTGGTGTAAACCAGCAGTAATTCTCTACCCCCAAATGAGAGTAGTGACTCAGAGGTGTGTCTGTGAGTCACAAACAGCCTGGGGTTTATCTTCAAGATGCTGTGATTAACACTCAACCCCTTGTTGGGGGCTGTGCCTAAAGGTATAACATTCCCTACAGGATGAACATGGATCTGAGCTGGGATTGGTGCTGGATTGGGTAACACCAGTGTTGATCCCAGAGTCTGGGTGGTGAATGTGAGTAGTACAAGTCAGCCTTTAGCAGAGGACACTTTTGAGAAATAAGGAGACCTGAAACTTTTGGCAGAAGATGCCTAACTTTTAATTTAAACTCTTGTCAGACATGCTTCAAACCCAGGCTAAGGACCTTGATTAGGTTAATTTAGGTACAGCTGAGGGTTAGTTATGGCGGAAACCCCCAGTGAGTGAATGAAGAACTATGTTTGGTACCATCCATTTATCAGCAGAGGTTTGTTCCCATGTACCAGCCCAACACTGACACTGTTGTGTTCTCCAGGCACCTCTCCAGGTTGTATCTATGGCAAAAGGGAGAGAACAGCTCTCAGTCTAGAGAAAGGCCTGTCTGACAGCCCCTTCCCCTGGTCCTACTGCTCCATACACCATGCTGAGCACCTCAGGAAATCTTTCTGACCCCTTTTGCCTTTAGGTGTAAGTTCTGGATTGAGACATTGGGACCTTCTAAAGTTTATTCATCATATAAACCAGCAGTAACTAAAAATATACCTCTTCTTTTATATACCTCTTCTCTTTTTTTTTTTTTGTTCTAATATGCCATCTCACTCTTCATATTTCTGTTGTGATTCATGGAAAGACCTTGAGTCTATGATTCACCTATTTTAAAAATCACCAGTGTTATGACCTTTATTTCCTAATGTGCTGACAGAAGTTGTGGTCTTGGTTGTATTTTGTAGTTTCCCCCTGGTAAAACATCTTGAGAGAAGTTGTGGTTGATGTTGTTATGCAAAAGAGGACTCTCGCAGTGAGGATGATGAGGTGTAGGTTATTTGCTGGGCTCAGCAGGACTGAAGTGCTGCATTAGCAGCCCAGGCATTGGCTTTTCTAAGCCTGCTTAGGACACACAATCCAAGTCTCAGTAGCATCTCCTTAACCTTTTCTGCTTTCAAAGCAAATTAATTAAGTAGCAGAGAGAAATGGGGTGAGAGCTTAAAATCTTCTCTAGCTGTTCAACAACACGTTACACTTTGGTCAACAACACGTACTTTTAACAAAACAGAGATTTTTTTTAGTAAAAATACTGTGCTCTTGCTCATAGTGTTGGCTGCTTGCTGTTAGTGTTGGAACCTCATGGATCCCTAAAAGAATGAGAGTGGCAATGCAGCCATTGCCTGTGAGCGCTGTGGGCATTGCCTTGCCCGTGGTGGAGGGGAAATGGTGCAGTGCCTCCCACCTTCATCTTCATGGCACAGTTACCTAATCCATTTTCTGCCCTCAGCAGCTACAGCTCAGCATAAAAGTCACATTACCAAGTTCAGGAGGAATCCAGAGAATGGCTCCAGTGTTGTTCTTAGGTCTCTGCCCCTGTTTCTGTCAGCTGCAGCTGGCTCAGCCACTGCTGTGGAGAAAAAGGATTTCCCCTGAAAGCTGCTTCTCCCAATGCCAAAGCATTTTTGTGACACTGCTGGACTGTGAAAGACTGATACACAGCAAACAGTATTTGTGCCTTGCTGAAAGGACCATTTGGGGGTTCCTGTACTGTAAATGTTGAAGAAGCAGAACTTCTAGGGAGGTGATCTTCTCATATTCCACTCCACCCTCTCCAGGTTAAGATGCAGAATTGCAGTCTCAAAGGAAATTATTTCCCCTCTACAGTCTTAAACTTTTCATCTGGGCTTGCATGTTTGACTTACAAAAATCTTGAATTAGGCAGTAAAAGAAAAAAACTCTGAAACAAGGAAGCACATAGCTCATCTTTATTTGAGCTGAAGTTATTTACTCTGATAACAGCCAGTCTTTGGCAGCAGCACTAAAGACCTGTCCCAGCTCCTAGGAGAAGAGGCATTCACCCAAACCCACCTCATGTCCAGCACTTGCTGTGCAGTCCTGCAGCCACACATCCAGCCTGGACTCACCTCCTGGAGCAGGAGCTGTGCTCAGGGATGGGGTCCAGCTCTCATTCCTCTGCCTTCTGGCCCCACAGGGCTGCTCCTGGTGCCCCAGAACCTGATACAATCCCACCCCAGGAAGGAGAGACCTTGCTCAGAGAGCAGGAAGAGAAGCTGCCACGGTCAGGCCCACTGTGTGAAAAGGGGTGAGTAGAGCAGCAATATTGATGTTTGTGCTTTTGATCAGTGGGGTTATTTTAACATTTTCATGTCCCTAAAAACCAGTATATATGTTCTACAATAAATGGGACAACAGCCCACAACTTAGGTCTGTCAGCTCCACTGAGTTCCATGCATGTTCCATAAATATGAATCATATAGTGAACTAAAAAAAAAAAAAAAGGAGGGGGTGCTGATTTATGCTTATTTCCTCTGTACAACTACAAACATCTGTGTACAAAACAAATATGGACACTGAAGGAAAAAAGAAATAATTCCATCCTTTTCCTTTCCCCCCCTTATATGAAGCCTTACAAAGACAAGCCATGTGGTCAACATCTGGAATGTATGTGGGAATTATTCAAATGAGCCTTAGTGGTAGTTGCCTTGTGCCAGGCTCCTGAAGTGGCAAGGAGGAGTGACAGCCACCACAGTGTGTACATGCCACAGTCTTGTGCACCACATCCACATTCCAGTCATCTTCTGGCTGGGTTTACCAGTGGTGGCCAATAGGGCTGGGAACATGACCCCACCTACTTCATGTCAAGTATATTTTGCATGTGTCTGGCCATGTCTGTTCCAGGATCTGTGTTTCACAGTGCCTTTCTTTGGGAGGGGGGGAATGGATGTTGCTGGCTTTAGTTTGGCAGGATAACCTTGAGCCACCTGAGCAGGCAGAGGACAGTCAGTCACATTCAATGAATTGAATGCTCATGAATTGAATTTGGGAACAGCACCAGGAGAGGCCATGAGCCACAGCAGAGACACAGTCCAGTCACTGCTGCAGCTCCCCAGGCCATGCCTGGGAGACCCTGGCACTGCATGGCCGCCAGGTGAAGTCTGTGGCCCTTGTGCTTGGGCTCAGGCTCTGCTTGCCTGAAGTGCACAGCCCAGGCTCCAGTTTGCCCTCAACCTGTGCAGCCAAGTTTGTAACAGCCGTGCTCTGACTGGCTTCAATGAACTTGAATACGTATTCGTGAATATATGGATGTAAAATACTGCATTTAGTATCAGGTAGTTTGGGATTAAGTTTTCTTTCCCCTTGACTATTAGCTAAAAGTCACTGTCCATACGTAGGGAAAACTTTAGCAAAATCTTTGTCTTCTTTGCTACTCTGTGAAGAATGGCAGAAAACACCCTGTAACTAAGCACACTTTCTCTCCTGACCAGACAAATCTCGCTCCTTTTCTTCCCAAGTAGCCAAGCATCTTCTAATTTGACGCTGGATCGCGAATGCGTTATTCACATCAGCGGCTCAGTGCATCAGTCATCCGGCACTTACGCGGGTTCCGGGCTAATTCTCTCCGAGTTAACTTCGATGGGACAGGCGTGCGTAAGCAGCCAGGAGCCGGCGGGAGCGCAGCGATTCCTTGGTGAGATCAGCGGTGACCGAAGCTCTGCGCTTTCACCAGCGGAGCTCGGGGGGCGGAAGGAGGCGCTGAGCCCGCATCGCCACCGGCAGCGCTCGGGACTCGCTGCCGCCGCATCCCCGGCGCGGGCGGGCGAGGAACGGGCAGCGGAACCCTCGGACAGCCCCAGGGGCTGCAGCTGCCCGGGACCCGGCACCGCTCCAAGGCAGCCGAGCCGAGCCGAGCCAGCCGAGCCGAGCCGAGCCGAGCCGAGCCGAGCCGAGCCAGCTGAGCCGAGCCAGCCGAGCCGAGCCGGGCCGAGCCGAGCCAGCCGAGCCGAGCCGAGCCGAGCCGAGCCGGGCCGAGCCGAGCCGGGCCGAGCCGAGCCGAGCCGAGCCGAGCCGAGCCGAGCCGGGCCGAGCCGGGCCGAGCCGAGCCAGCCGAGCCGAGCCGAGCCGAGCCGAGCCGAGCCGGGCCGAGCCGAGCCGAGCCGGGCCGAGCCGAGCCGAGCCGAGCCGAGCCGAGCCGAGCCGGGCCGAGCCGAGCCAGCCGAGCCGAGCCGAGCCGGGCCGAGCCGAGCCGAGCCGAGCCGAGCCAGCCGAGCCCCCGGCCGTGGCCGCTCCGCCGCTGCCCTCTAGCGGTGCCGGCCCCGCGCCGCCGCTCCCCGGCCCGGGGTCCCGGGGGGTGCTCGGGCAGGGCCCCGCAGCCCCGGCCCCGCAGCCCCGGCCCCGCGGGTTCCCGGTCTCTCCCGAGCGCTGTCCGTGGGCATCGCCGCTAGCGCAGCACCTTGGAAAGGCAGTATGTCTCACTGTTGGTAGGGCTGGCCACCAATATTTTGCCAAGCCTGTTTTTCAGTGGAAAATTGAATTCAAACAAACAAAAACCAAAACAAAAATAAAACAAAAACAAACAACAACAACAAAGAAAACAAAACAAAAACCCCAGAAACATCTTTTTCACAATGGAGATCTGCTTTTGCAGAAGAAATGTGTTTCCCTCGAGAAGAATTCAGCCTGAATTTTCAACTTCTGTCTGCTCTTAAGTTTCTGTTGAAATTACTCGTATTTAATTTTTTTTAACACAAAGCTTGCATTTCTACAGCAGAGGAGGAGTCATTTTCCATACAGGTCTATGAATTAACTCTCATAAAACCCCAGCCAGCAGCATGAGCATAGTTTTCTTTTTATGGATGAGAAGCCGAGAAGCAAAGAGGTTAAGTGATTTGGCTTCAATTCCTACAGGCACAATTAAAAGTTCCTGGCTCCCAGTTCTGTGCTCAGAATGTTAGATCGCATGACATATCTTTGAGAGGCTGTTAAATGCTTTCAGACTCCCTTGGATTTCAGCGGGAGGATCAGCCAATGGACAAGAACAGGAGCAGGGATGGATGGTGCAGCCTCAGCTCACATAGAGCGTCCTCCAAGGGCTGGAGCCAGGCCTGGGGACTCTCAGTCGTGGCTTATCAGACAGAGCTGGCACTTTCTTCTGGCCTGCCCAGGCAAATCTTGTGTCTTAAGATGGAAGAGTGGTGGTTGTTCCATGGACAGTGGTGTTTAGCTTTGGTTTGATATCTAGTTGAGACCCAGAAATGGAAACTGGAACCATTGGATCTTTGTGAGTGGTGACAGTGCAGCATTACACCATCAGCCCCAAGAGGTGATGGTCCAAAATAAAAGATTGAGTAGCTGAAAGGGGACTGAAGGGCTCATCTGAGCCTTTCTTTAGTTAGAGCCAAAGAGCAGAAGTGCCTAACCTGTATTTCCAGTTTGGGTACTTTCATAATGTCTAAAATTGGTTAAATCATAGCATTCCAACTCAAACCATTCTACAACTCAGTTTTCCTCATACCTCAGTTTTCATATATGCTTATAAAGTGTTTTCTGGCCTTGTGAGGGAGCAAGGTCTTACTAAAAGGAATGGTATTTAGCTGGGCAGGAGCTTCAGTCAGCCATGCTGGGGGTTTTGTGTATTCTCCATAGCTGCAAGAGGCAAGATTACCTCCCACTCATGCTCTGAGTGTGCACATGGAACTCCAGGGGCACACCCAAAGCGAGGTTCCCACTGTCGTGAGGCTGCAGAGTCTGCAGTGATGTCTTTTTAGTGATTTCCACTGACATGTCTCTTCTCAGATGTTTGGGATACTGAATCACTTTGTGTATTGACTATCTCACTGAGAGCAGCCAGGATGGAAAATGTTACTTGGATTCTTTTGCACACTGGAAAACCCAACATTTGCTCTGGGTGGTTCAGATCTTCTCACTCTTCATACTCTGTGTGTGTTGATGCATTTACATTGAAGCTTTATTGTCTTCATTCACAATTTCTCTATTTTAGGGCTTGTTATTCCTTCACTTGATGTTCTTCCCGTATTCTCAGCCAGTTTCTTGATGAAGCAGGTTGAGGAACTGAACTGTAAGTTCAGAACAATTCCCAGTCTTGCAGGAGCTACACAAGAAGCCCCACACCGAGTTCAGAGGCCACTGGCCAAAGCATGCCTTTTATCACAGGAGCCAGTACAATTCTTCTCCTTCCCCACTTCAGAAAGAGATTGTTTTAAAAATACAGTTTCAGGGATGTTAGTGATTTATTTTTAATTCTGAATAATTGATTATGGAGTCCTTACCACTTTAATACCAGCAGGTTTTTTTATGAGCAACTTGAGATATTTTTTTGCTGTTCCTTAGCCACTTGTGTAGTTGAAAAGTATCAGTAAATTTTAAGGGGAAAAAACTCCTTACTTTTTTTTTTTTTTTGCCAACACAAAACTTCTAATCTTGTTTTTCTTTGATCTCTAATTTCTGTTTCTTCCTACAGCAAAAAAAAAAAAAAGACAGATGTTCCTTGTTTTAGGGCCCGGTGGGCACTAATGGCCTGAACTGCCCTTCACCTGTGTCCTCCCCACGCTGTGCCCATGGGTCCAGGAGCTCTGTTTAAGCTCAGCTCTGGGCTCTGAGCTCTTGTTTGGTCAAAGCTGTTGAGGTGCCCAAGAATTAAAATCACTCCTTAAAATAGTGATCTGCTACCCAGTGAACCAAATTAAAATTTTTAAAATGCATATCCCCTTCATGTGGAAAGTAATTCCAGTAATTAATTTTAGTAATTCAGTTTTTATGTCCTTCCTCTACTCTGTTAAGGAATAGCCAGATAAATTGACGCCTTCTAGTCCCTGGTGCTTATGCTGGTTTGAATCACAGAGTTCATGTTGGTGCCACCTACTTTGCCCCTCGTATGAGAGGTTCGTGAGATTTTATTGTACTGAAATCACTTTTATTACCAAGTCAGTTCAAATTCAGTAATTTCCAGTTCAAATTTTTCTATTTTGCAACTCAGACAGCAGGTGAACATCTTGGTCCAGATACACCTGTAGATGAACCTGAGACTGGTATCTAACCATCCACTTTGGTGATGTTTAAGCAGTGTAATATGTATCCTATACATTATGTAACAATTCCTAGAAAAGCCCATGCCATTTCTTTTATTTATTGATAAAAATTAACATAATCAGACAAAAAGCATAGGGTTTCTGCCTGAAACTGAGGAAACACAGGCACCTGGAGTCACAGCAGTGTGGAGTTGGTGGCTGTTAGTGGAAAGTCGCACATCAGGTCCTGGTGTCCATCACTGAAATACTCCATGAACATTAGCCCTCATAATCCCTCTTTCAAAGGCACATAGAGACAGAGCTGCCTTAAAATAGCCTGTGCTGTGCCTTGTCCAGGAGCCTGCATTAAGCCACTGGCAGATGCAGCATGAGGCTCTTCAGTCCTGTCACTGTGCACCCATTCCCCCTCTGGCATGGTGACCCTGTCCTGTGCTCCTTGTCCTGGGCAGGTCTGCCAGCTTGAGCTGGAAATCTCCATACTGAGAGGGACTGGGAAAAAAAAAAAAAAAACTAAATTGGGAATTGGTGACCTGGATTGTTCCCGTTCTTTGACATTTGATTTCTTCAATCCCTGATAAAAGGAGTCTTGCTATCTCACACCAACACAAATAGAAGGAAAATGATGTTCAGCGTATTTGAGGGAGAGGGCAATGAGGAGCACTTCCCCAAAATATTGCTTCAGAAGTTTTGTGGGAGTTCAAGCTTTGGAATCAGGAAAAGGCAACTCAGCTAGGCCTTCAATTTCCCTTTTTTTTTTAGCATGCTTTATCATAATTCATTATTGCTGAGGTCCACAAAGACGTTGTGTAAGTGGCCAGGACTTTCTCTAGTGAAAGCTGCTAAAATTCCCTGTAATTTGAGCAGGGCCACATCGATTGGCATGGACTGGGCATGGTCTCTCTGGAATTCAGTGGACTTCTACTAGTATCCAAAGCAATTTTGGTTGGAGATGCACTCTGATTTGTGTATGAGGTGCCTGGCAACGTCGTAATGAGCAGCTTTATAAATAACTCTGTATTATTATCTTTATGTCTTAGTACTGGTATTGTTATTTTTATGGTACTATAATGTTTATTATGGCTATTTTATGGTGTAATTTGATTAGTATGTTACCATAATATCACATAGAAAAGGGGAGGGCATTCCTATCATACTTCTGAACACTACCCCTTCTGTTTCCATCTGAGGAACCCAGAGCCCTTTGGTGATCATTAATTGTCCCACACCATAAGTGAACTCAAGCACAGAGAACTTAAATAATTCCCCCAAGCCCACACAACAAGTCCATGGCAAAGCTGAGAGTTCGACCTCAAGAATCCCAACTCCCTGATGTCTGTGTTAACCACTGGGAAACAATCCCATCCCAGGAACAGCAGGTATAATAGAAATGAAGATTGCCATGATGCAGGCTTTTTAGGTTAGTTGTAATTAGAACACTCAATGTTTTACAAACCCTTTAGGTTTCCTGTCTAGGACTTGATCAAACCATAAACTGCTCGTTTAAATAAGCTCCAAAAACAAAACATACTAGGAAGCTGAGGAGCAAGGAGACAACATTTAACAGCAAAGCTATGTTTATTGCTCATTTGCTTTCCTTGCTGGGATGATGCCGTGTACTCAGATTAAATATGCAGAGCCAAATTTATCCCTTGGGTGTAGTTTTTTTGGACTCTGAATGACACCAGGGTGAATTTGGCACATTTACACTTAAAATTATTATGGGTTTTACGAATATTTGGAATGGTGTCAAAATGTTGTGGGTTAAATTCTGTTCTCAGTTCCACCAGTGCTAACACAGGTTAACACCGTTCTGATCTGACGCTGGATTTACAGCAATGTAATTCCACTGGCCCAGCCTTCAGCTGGTGTGAATTAGTTTATCTGCACTGGAATGCAGGGAGCTCAGCTGCTTTACACCAGCTAAGAATCTGACCCACATTTAAACAGAATTATTCCTAAAATACACAATAGCAAATGCAATGTGAATTGAGTGCCCCTGATTTGATGTGGGGAAACACAGCTGAAGCTGGTTCTGCTGCTCTGGTGTGCAACAAGCCAAGCTGGTGTCACAAACCTGAACCTGACCCCCACTCGCTCTTGTGATGCTTTGTAAGTTTTAAAATAACACTGGAGCGTTGCACATGCTGTGTGCGTGTAAATCATCTCAAACTGCTGCAAATCATCGCCCGTTCTCCTGTTTCAAAGCAGAGATTGGGAAGTGCTTGGTGATATTTGGGCTCAGTTCAGATATTCCAAAGCTTGGATGGATGGATTGTTTTGATTCTTTCTTTGAACTCCTTTCCCACCCCTGCTAAAAGAAACAGATCCGCTCGGTTTAGCGACAGACAAGTTGGAGACAACGCGCCAGTGCCCTCACAGTACCACCCCCCACATGCCAAATTTGCAGACATCTGCGAGCTGGAGCGCGGCGCTGCGGCAGGAAAGAAGGGCTGGTTATTCCCGGGATGTGCTGCCCTTAGCAGGCACAAATGACTGAAATTAACCTTCTTCTATGGGCCTTAGCTCGCTTTATGACTGGGGGTCTTTGGTTTTATACCACTCCGCAGAGGTGCCTTTGCCGTGCTAAAGATTTAGCTAAAATATAATGAATGATCCTCACCAGCACTGTGCCCCTAATTAGAACAAGTCGCACAGACATATTGTCTCCTTGATTTCCTCTGTTACATTTCTCTCACTCTCTTTCTCTGCCTGAGACACATGGGTCCCATTAAACATTTAGCATTTAATGTGGTTCCCTTAAATGACTTCTCAAGTTTTCAAGTTCCATTTAGAATTGTATGTTACTCTCCTGACTGTGGTTTTGATTTTGTTATGTTTCATGCATTTAGCCAAAGCAACTGCTCTTCTCTCCCCTCTAGTGGGGAGCAGCTTGGGTCAGTGGAAGCTTGTGTTTTAGTAATTTTGTAGTCACCCATACAAATCTTTACATTTATATATAAAATAAGGAGATTGGGGAAAATAGCTCCTCATGATTGGTAGACACAAGTGTGGTGATTGTGTGATGCTCTTTCAGTGCAGTGCAGCTGATTTGTCAATGAAAACAAAGCATCTTTTATGTCAGTTTATTGTCATATTTCTATCAAGCTCTCTTTGTAAGTGGTTCTGTAATACACAGAGTTTCTTATCAATCCTTATAAATCTCCAATCTAAATATGAACTATTGACAAAAAGCTCTTCTAACACATGGTGACATGTACAATGTGTATTATCCTCACTGACTATCCCTGTTATACATGGGGAGTGCTGAAGGACAGAGATTTTGTTGTAGACTGTATTGTCTGTAATACACTTCCTCAGTAGCTGCTACAATGAGAATTCCAAATTGTCCTTTCCAAGAATACTGAGTCAAGTTCAAGGTCTGGACCCTAATCCTCAAGGTATTTTGTGGCCTGTGCCCAAGGTGTTTCATAAATCTTGTCTGTGTTTGACTTAAAGCTTGTCTGTACCACTGTAGTTATCCCATTTCAGATCTGTGCCTGGATAATTATTTTGGAATAAGAATTCCTTCTTTCCCTCACTCTTTCCCCATTTAGCTTATGCTCCTCTGAAAATGGGACACACTTATTTGAAGGAAAAGGGCAAGATAATCCAAGATAAGCATCTCTTTCCAAATAGTGTCATTAACAGTAAAGAATACTATAATAGCATAACTTTGCACTGGATTTCTGTGCTTCTGGTTACACAAGTGGTGCTGTATGAGGGACTCATGTCTGTAAAGCTGTTGACTTTCTCAGCACCAGATTAACCCTGGCTGCTGTTAGGATTGTGAATCCAGAAGCATATTCCTTCTTGTTAAAGGCAGTCCTGATCCTATTGTTGCAGCATTTTAATGGTGAACTGTGACAAGCAGCAACAAAAACACAAGATGTCATTTCAATGACAATGTCTTACTGCTTAGGGACCTCAGATGTGAAATCAGCTAAGATTTAATTATGGTGATTTACCAACACTGCTTGTTCTTTAGGTAATTCTTAAAAGTTTCTGTGATGTGTTGGGTTCCAGGGTTCAGCCACAAGGAGTTGAAATGCATCTCTGGCGCTGAGGTTTGGGTTTCATTAACAGTTGAGCCTCCGTCTGGAGTGCTGATAGGTTCTGCAGTGGGGGCCTTGGCTTGTTAGAAACATTAGCAGATTTGTGAGTCCTCCAACGTGTCCATGGGTAATTGTGTTTCAGCCTTGTGTTCTTCACTATAATCTGCTGTCTGATAATGGGTGACAGGGAAGATAAGAAGAGGAAACGTGCCAGGAAGATTTCATTCAGTCTTGTACACTCTACCTGCAGCTGCTGCTTCCTCTGGGGTGGTGGCTGGCTTGGCATCTTCTGCTTTAAAGCAGAGAAAGCCAGCATTGATGTCAGGCTCTTAAAGGCCTTTCTTACCAGCCCCTCGTGGAGACTTTGCTGCAAAGAGATATCCCAGGTCTAGGGACTGTTTCTGGAATCATTCTTCTTGCCATAATGCAAATGGGCAGCTTTTGTTTCTATTACAGCAATGATCATTGTTTATATTAAATAGAGCTCTTTGAAATTCTTTTTGACAGAGCAGTTTTCTATTGATAAATGCAGTTCAACTAAAATTGAAGTGTTTCTTCAGGGAGAGCATCAGTTTTGGAAAAAATTTTCCATGGGAAAGTTAAAAAGAAGCATCTTGGCTTTTTTGAGAGGAATGTCATGAAATTGAAGTATTTTGGTTTAACTCCATAATTTTAATTGCTGTCTAGATTTTCATTTTTATACTATGCTTACAAAGACAGGTATTTAATACTATAAAGTTGCATTGGTAGATTTCATCGTTTCTACATGATTGTAATAAAAAGGTTTAGCTAATTCTGAAACTTGGAAAGTCTTAGAAATGCTGGGTTGTGGGGGGAAACGGAAATTTCAATTGAGAATGAAAGCAGATTCTAAATTTCCTATTAGAAGAAATGCTGGTTTCTGCATAGTTTGTGTAGCAAATGCAGACATTAATTTCTCTAGCTGTTCTTTTAATTCTTCATAGCTCTGCAGCCTCTGAAAAAACTTACATTGCATGAGAGCAGTTCATCAGAAAATATTATGATAAATATTTGCCTTTCTAAACTATAGAGTTGCATTTCTTCATCCTCCCAGGAAGGTAGTCCTGTTTCCTACAGGTCTTTTCTCACAATACTGATCCCTTAATTTATATAAATACCGCATGATTGCTGCTGCTGTCTTTGCAATATATTACAATCACAGCTGTGATTATAAGCACTGATGTTGGGGTTGAGATCAATTTTCTTCTATGAATTAAAAAAGGTGACATTTTAATTTATTAATTTCAAAAGGTGAGAAGCCAATATCCAGGCTCTCAAAGACTCTCACACTGTTTTGGTTCTGACTTGCTCTATCATGGTACTCCTGTAAGATCTCTGGTGAGGAATTAACAGTCCTAATTTCGCTGAGCTCTTTGTGGTGGCTTTCTAGCAAAAGCTCTGCGCCTCTCACCAACAACAGCCAGTGCTGAAACATCCTGACACATCTAATTTAAAGGGTTAAAAATCAAGGAGGCAAAGCACAACCAACAAAATGCCATGCCTTTGATTTAATAAAGAGATAATCCTCTTTCTATTAGCTACGATAATAATGACTCACCAGTAGTAAATGAAGGAATATACACAGAATGACATCATGTGAACAGCACAGTGTCCGTGGGACTTAAAACGAAGAGGATTATTCCAATATATCAGTTCTGAGCCTAAAACTGGCAAGGATGGATCTGGAGTAAAATTTAACATAAGAAAGGTTTTATTGAAGCACTAACATGAGAAAGGAATTACATAACTGAGGTTATTAAAAACAATAAGCTCCTATTTCAAAAGCTTTAATTTCAGTAGAATAATATACACCCAGCTCGACATAAGGCTGTAATTCTATTGAGTCATTCCAATGACATCAGGAACCACAAGAGGGGATGTGCTGTGGCTCATTGATGTCTGCAAACCACACCCCATCCCCGGATGGAATTACAACCTCCATCTTTCCATCTTGTGCTGGAGACCAGAGTCTCATCTGGCTCTTCATGCAGAAGAAATTGCCCTGAAGGCCATGGAGTGGTTCTGGACTGGCACTGGTGGAAGAAAGAGGAGTTACAGCACTGGTGGCTCATAGTTCTCAATTTCCAGGCCTCCTGCCTCTAGGCAGCCCATCGATGTGCTTTATCACACAATAGTTCCCAAGTCCTTCACACAGATCACAGATTATTCAAAACAAATTACATACTGGAGCAAAATAATATTTTGTTTATAAGGCCTTCATCTGATTTTTACAGACAAATATCTTGTTTAACTTGATTTTTTTTTTGTCTGGATTGTCCTTGATCACCCCAAAGATTGCCTTGCTTGCATGGGGAGCGGCTGAAAGTTTTCACTTTGTCTAAGCTAGGACTAAAATGGCTGTTTAACTGTACTCTGAGCAGAGAGAGGTTCCTAAAGACAACAATATAGAACAAAAACTGAGTAAAATGCAGATGAGATGGTCAAGCTATGAGTTGCATACCAGGAACAGGCCACACAACTGACTCCTGTGCCCCTGGTGCAGCCTTGGGGAGGTTTCTCTGCAGCTCTGGTGGCCCCCATGGGGATACAGCTATGAACCTGGGCCCACAAAATGCTTCTGAAGAATCTTGTAGCCCACCTATTTCTCTGTCAGAAAGTGCAGGTGGTGTCACTTGTGTGTTCCTTAGATAGCTGCACTGGATACCAGTTAAAGGTTTACTCATACTAGGCTTAGATTTAACCTTTTATTATAACAAGTAAGGAAACACCATTAAGATCTAACAGGCCAAATCTCCTTCTATTTATTATTCTTGTATTTGGATAGTAAATCCTGAATGTCTGTTTCTGGTAAACTGAATTGCAGTGGGGAGCAGAGGAATCACTGGGAGGTCAGCGGGATTCACGGTGGTGCCACCAAGGACGTGTCCAGTGAGCCCTGCTGCTGTCACAGCCGTGCTGGGGAGCACCTGCCCTGCTCCCTGACACGGAGCTGCTGCTGGGTGTCCTTTATGAGGCATTGGAAATATTCTGGAATCTGCTTCCCACCCCGCTCCAAAGGAGCCCAGATCTGGTGGCTTTCCAGGCAGGTTGCAGAAGACATCCATTGTCAGAGAGGACAAGGACACAGCTCTGCTCCTCTGCCCCGGAGTGGGGTTAAAATGCTGGGGAGTTGATTTCTGGTTCAACTTCATTACCTGAAAACTAAATAGCAAATGTATTCAGACCCATTAGGGAAACTACAATAAGGACTTCTACCTATGGTTTGGGATAGGAACAATTTTTACACTCGGGACAGAAGGAATTGTTTATAAAATCTTATGTAAAATGTAAGAGTCTGTATTTTCCCCGTGTTTCTCTTGTCTTCCCCACCCACCTCTTCTCAATGACTACAGAAATATTTTGTTATCATTCAAAGAGCTGATTTCTTGGTTTGGATGTTGGTCTTTGATAACAAGTTTCTAAATGCCCACTTAAATTTACTCTGCTGCAGATTGCAGGAGAAAGGCAGTTACTAGATGAAGGCACATCAGTAAAAAGGTGGATAAATAAATGGACAGGGAAGACGATGCTTTGGAGCAGAGCTGTAAAACTTCTAAGTAGGGTCATTTTTCTAATTATAGAATGGTGAGGCCAAAGACTCCAGTGCCCAGGCAAAGGATGAAAAAAACTATCCAACTGAATAAATAAATCTCTTAAAGAAAAAGATAGTTGTCTGCCAAGAAACCTAATATGAAATGTTGAAAGTGCAATTCTGAAAAAGATTTAATTGGAAATATACTCCTAAGAATATGTAAATAGTTTTTCCATTTCTTAACTAAAAGGAGAAACAGATGCCAGTACTAAGATCTGAGATCAAATATGAAAAGTACTGAAGCCCCTAAATGTCACTTTAAAAGTATATAATTAGATTCTTATCTTGCTAAGAGGTTGGCCAGTAGTTTTTCAGTGAAAGGTATAAACTCTTTGGATATATTTTACAGCAAATGGTTCAGTTGTCTGCTCTAAGTGCAGTGAAATTCAAACATCTAGATTTTAAAATGTAATTTAAAAATTTAAGTGGCCTTGTGGCAAACCAGTGATGTGTCAGTTTTGACTAGCCAGTGTTGTGGTGCTCTTTAGTTGGGACCTGCTGATCGGGGATCCAGGGTCTGTTTAGTGTGTGGGTGCCCCAACACTAAAAATTTCAGTGATGGTTTGTGGACTTGATTATGATGTCAGTTGCAGATAGATCAGTGAATTTGGGCAAAATAAGTAAACCCATTTTTATTCATTCAAGGGTCTGCTACTCAACAGAATGTTAGCCTTACACACAATGGACAGCAGTTCCATAGGATTGGGGGTCAGTCATTCAATTCCATCTGGTTTTCCCTTCCCTGACTTTGGTAGGGACCACCCAGGAAAACAATGAACCATAGAGCAGGAGTTAATGTAGACAGAAGGGATGGCTCAGTCACTGCCTGACATGGAAATTTTCCATTTGCATGATGATATTATATAATTTTTTAAAAAATAATATAATGTGCACTATGCCTTCCTCAGCCACCAACAGACTGAGACACAGGGGTTTGTTTTGTTTGTCTGGGACAACCACTCTGATTGCAATTCTACTGAAAGCCAAGACATAAAATGATTGTGACATTTCTGATCCAGCAGGAATTTCTAAGTACCAGAAAATTCAAGCAACTTTCATTCCACAAGTCACAGGTTCAGGTAGGAGACTTGGTCCTGGGCTGATTTTGTTCAGTTTTGATTACTGCAGTAAATCTGAAATTAAACTGAACTTTCCAACACTGAGTTTCCAGTGATGCCAGGCTAGATTTATGGTTCTGGGAACAAACCATACAGTTTTGCAGAGATTGTGGTGTTGCCATAGAATCATAGACCTAAAGAGTCTGGTTCATTCCCTCTGCTTGCTCTAAACAAAATGAACTCCACCTAAATCCCTTCTAATCAGATGCTTGTCTGGCCTGTTTTAGAGACCAGTAATGGTGATTTTTCCCTCAATGTTCATAGAAAAATACCTAGAAAATGGAAACTACTCAGACCAGCTCCTTTGGTACACCCAGATGTACCTCATGTGTACACCACAGTGTCTGTGGCCCGTGCACAATGAAACCAGATCTTTCTTGGATTAAATGTTTCCATTTTGCTGTTCAAAAAAACTTAAATGAAAGAGTTTATACAAAATGATGGAGATAAAAAATGGTTTCAATAAGCTTCTTTCCCTTATCTTGGGGAAAATCTTGGTTTAAAGCTTGGAAAAGTCAGTACTTTCTAGTTTTTCCAAAGAAATGTCCTACAGTTATGAAATTGTGACAAAATGCAGAATTCCTCAAAACTGGAGTTGTCCAAGCATTCCTAGCAGGAGGTCAGCATGGTGCTGGAAGGGGAATTTTATACAGTTTCCTCTGCCCATCCCTGTTCTACTGGATGTGCTTCTCTTTCAAAGCTGCTTTGGAAGGATGAGGAAAGAAATGGTGAGCGAATATCACTGTCAGTAAAGCCAGCAGGAAACCTTCCCATTGCCTTCTGTTCACTCTGTAGCAGACATGAACAGATACTGAGGAGGATTAGGGGTGCCTCATCCTTCTGGGCTCTCCTTTGTGGCCTTGTTACCCCCAAAGCCACACTGAAGCCTTGCCCTGAGCTGCTCCTGCCTCCACTCACCCCCCTCTGCTAAACTTCTGTAAATCCTCACCATCATCCCAGTGTGTGCTCCACTGCTGACTTTGGAATTAACAACGAATGTTCAGCCTGGCCAGGAGAATTTCTGGGAGGGGTTTTTGTTTCTGTGGGGACAGTAGCCCTGGCCCTGTTTGGCAGCACCAGGGCCAGCACAGGCGGGTTGGCATCCCTGCAAAAGCAGCACCTCTGCCTTTGCTGTCTGCCCCACACTCACATCTCCCACACGGGCCTGGAATGTGCCTCTTGTCTGCTGCTCGGCTGGCTTGGGAGGTTTTGAAAAGGTTTAATTTAGCTCTCATTTGAGTCTCTTCGCGCTGCCAAAAAATCTGAACTTTGGTTCCAAACAGAGTTTAGAAATCCTGATTCCCAGGAGAAAAGAGGAGGGGACGACGGCGAGAAGTTGAGCGTTTTGAAGGAGCGAGAAAGAGATGATACCACATTGATTTTTTTTATTTTTTTTTTTTCCCCTCCTGTTTAAGGGGACAGGTTTTTTGTGTTCCCATCCTCATCGCGCTGTGGCCGAAGGTGCGTGAGCAGCTCCAAAGTTTGGGTAACAGCGACACGCCGTGGTCAGCGGGAGCGGCCGGGCCGCCCTGGCCTCGCTGCCTTCTGGAGGTGACACTGCTCTGCCTTGTACCGTGTTGGGGACACTGCTCTGCCTTGTACCGTGTTGGTGACAATGTTCTGGCTTGTACCGTGTTGGTGACACTGCTCTGCCTTGTACCGTGTTGGTGACAATGTTCTGGCTTGTACCGTGTTGGTGACACTGCTCTGCCTTGTACCGTGTTGGTGACAATGTTCTGGCTTGTACCGTGTTGGTGACAATGCTCTGGCTTGTACCGTGTTGGTGACACTGCTCTGGCTTGTACCGTGTTGGTGACACTGCTCTGGCTTGTACCGTGTTGGTGACGATGTTCTGGCTTGTACCATGTAGGTGACAATGTTCTGGCTTGTACCTTGCAGGTGACAATTCTCTGGCTTGTACCTTGCAGGTGACAATGTTCTGGGTTGTAGATGACAATGTTCTGGCTTGTCCCTTGTAGGTATCAATTCTCTGGCTGTACCTTGTAGGTGACAATGTTCTGGCTTGTACCTTGCAGGTGACAATTCTCTTGCTTGTACTATGTAGGTGACAACTCTCTGGCTTGTACTTGCAGGTAACAATGCTCTGGCTTGTCCCTTGTAAGTATCAATTCTCTTGCTTGTACTGTGTAGGTGACAACTCTCTGGCTTGTACCATGTAGGTGACAATGCTCTGGCTTGTCCCTCTCTGCCATGCAGGGATGTGCCAGGCTGAGCTCTGGGCAGCCCCTGTGTGAGGCTCAGAGCAGCCTCTGCTTCGCAGTGTCCCCAAGAGCTCCGGCTGTGGCTGGGCATGGAGGATTCCCAGGTTATTCCCAGGTTATTCCCAGGTTATTCCCAGTGCTGGAGTGTCTCTGGCCCACTGCAGCCCCGCCCCGGAGCACAGGCTGTGATATGTGGCAGAGAGAGCTGGCACAGACGGGATGCCCAAGGCACAGATGGGCAGTGAGGGCCTGAGGACATCAGGAGTGTGAGTGTCATTCCACCGTGCCACAGCAGCTGTGGGCACAGAGCAGCTGTGACAGGGTCTGCCCACACAGCTGCAGAGCAGAACCAAAGTTGCAGCTTCATGACCAAAGCAGGGCTGGCATGGTGTAAATCACCATCGCTCAGCTGAAATCAATGCAGTGCTGGCGTATCTTGTGGTGTTATTGGAAGTCTGGCAATATTTGGTGCATTGCTTAGAGCCCCAAGTCTTATCTCACATGGATGCATAAAAATCTCAGTTTTTGTTTCCAGAAAGCTTTGTACTTGTGGGGGAAAGCTTGATGATGTAACCCAGCACTCTGTGAGGACTTAAATATCTGGAGGCAGATGGAACAAAAAAAGAATATAAAAAGGGGAAGAAATCCACATGAGTTCTCTGCTACACTTTCAAACTTTCAAAATAGCCTCATTATTCTGGAGGCCCTGGTGGCTTCTCTATTAGCTGGGTTGAAATGAAATTTAACCATCTTCAGTGTCTTAGGATTTGACCTAAATTTCCTTAATACAATAGCATGGGTATGGCAATAAATTCTTCCCATTTCCTATTAATCATCCGTTTTTAGACCCTTTTTCCCCCTTTTCAGTGATGTTAGTGTATTTCCAACTAAAACACAGCAGCTATGATCTCACTAGCTCAGAAAGAGTAATGGTTTGTAATTTTGTAGCTATTGATAGTTTTTCATGCCATCCCAATAATTAGACAAACAAGACATTTCATGTGCATGTGTAAGGAACAATTACACAAAGTAGCAGTCACAGGAACCACATTTTTGGTAAGATATTTCTTTCCTGTCTGGTTATGGCATCTATGGCAGGCACTTCAGCAGCTGTCAGAGAGAACTCTGAGGATCCTCAGAAGATCAGCAATGGGACATTTCCTATGATCTTGTTGACCTCACATGTCAAACATAATCAGCTAACACACCAAGCAGTGAGCTGCATGGAGCTGTCAGCTTGCTCCAAACCAGCAGCCCCAGGGTGAGTTCTGCAGCCAGTGGGGCTCCTGAGACAGGAGTGGCTGCTGGGGAGGATGCACAGGAGGATTTCTCCTAAAAGAGTTCTGTGTTGCTGCTCATGGGTCTGCTCAGCTGCAGGCCAAGTTATGATGCAAAGAGCAAGGATAAAGGCATTTGTGTTCTAGAGAGAAGTGGTTTCACTGTGAAGTTTTTCATGCACTGTGGCCAAGGACTGTCAGGTTTTCAAGCTGACTGCACTGGAGGATGTGGAGGTGTCATTCATGCTCACCCTGGAGATGTCAGAAGATCTTGGGCAGCTGGGGACCCAAATGCCAGGCACATCTGAATGATGGTTGAGTAGAAAATACAAAAATCCCAACTTGCCCCAGAGAGGTGTTGATCATCATGAAGATCTCTCCCACCGTGGAATGTCAATTGCAAGGATCCAATTTACAGATGAATATTTGAACCGTACTTCAAACTTTTAGACTATCTAATATAAACCATGCTATGCAAAATTTAAGTTTATGCTTTGCTGAGAATTGTATCCCTGTCACTGACCACTTCCAGATGTGAGAAATGTTACTGATCTTTTGCAAGTGGAATAAAGTCACACTGTGTGACATATACTGTAGGAAGGTGAAGTGCTGCAACAATCTGGATGAAAAAGGGAGCAGAGCAAATATCTGGGGAGGAAGGGAAAATGAGTGGAATAACCAGGCAAAGAAGCATCCTGTGTGTTTAAGCTAAAATTGAACTATCCTCAAAGATCTTTACTTGGTTCTGAAATGAGGATATCTCAACCTGAATCTGTTCTATTGCAACAATGTAAATAATTACTTTGGAGACTTGTAGTGATATAAAGTGGAAGTAATTAAAAGGAGAATTGGGCCTGCTTGATGGAAAATGAAGAGCCCCAAAGTTTCAAAGGAACAGGCAACAATACTTTGTATTTCCATGTCACTCTTCAATTGAAATTCTATTGCGCTTACAAATGGTAATTAAACTTCAGAATTGCTCCTTTACAGATTACCAGAGTAAAGTGTAAGGAGATTAAACAATTTTTCTGGGTTGACAGAGTGAGTGAAAGCAGAAGGAAAAGCAAGAAAATATCCTGCAGGAATGCAGTGACCAAAGTGCTGCCCAACACTGAAAATCCATGACTTGTTGAAGCAGCATCCCACAGGATTGACAGACTAGTACTATTTCTGCATATATCTTAGGCATTAAATTAGTTATGGGTTTCATCTTCAAGGACTTTATTAAGATTGGCAAATAGGCCATCAGAGACTTGAAATGCTTGTATTGGTACCCTCAGCTATTGCACATCCCTAGCAGCTCTCAACAGTGCTCAGCGCCTTCAGCTGGGTGACCTCAATTCATGTTTTATGAAGAGGAGAGTAGGAAAAGAGTATTCTGAGAAGGGGGCCAAGCTACCACAGTTTTAGCTCCATAGCCCAGATGCTGCATAAATACCACTCACAGCTCATGCTTCATTAACTTCTTTTGTAGATGAATCCATGTTTGTGTGGAATGCTTTAAACCTGTCTGCACTGATCCCGTGGATTCCCCAACACTGTGCAGCTGAGGGCTGCATCCTCCCCCCCCATCTGCATTTTTGGGACCCACAGGATGGGAGCTGGCCAGCAGGCACATGCACATGGATGTGGAAAAGGCACAGACATGACTTCCCTGTTGCCTTATTCATGAGAGATCAGTTTCTGCACAGTCATTGTAAATCACCATCATTCTGCTCTGCTCTGATATCCCACTTCATTCCGGCTGCCCTGAACACCCTGACCTGGAGTGCTGTCACACCTAATTAAAGCTGGGTGGGTACAAAAAGATTTGGCTTCAAGTGTGGCTAAACATCTTAAATGCATGCTGGGGCCAGATCTTGAGCTGCTGTATTTCAGCAAGGATGTCATTCTATATCTGCTGAAGACATAGCTCTGGTTTCTGATTAGCCAGAAAACAGCTTCCAAAAAAGCCTGGGAATATAATATGCTGGGAATTCTTCACAGACTGTTTTTCCATTAGAACTGGCTGCCAGCCTGCTTAGGAGACTGTCTGACATCAGGTATATCTTTCCTAGGAAGTCTCTATTATCTGATGCTGGTATTATTTTTATGCCAATTAAACTATTCTGTTCTTATTTCAAAATGAAACCATTCTAATGTAAAAGCCCTGGATGGATAATATCCTTTAATTCAGCTGGCCCAAGACACTTCTTTTGTTTTAGACAAATTAACCTAAAATGGAAATAAAAGTTTTGACAGTCAAGAAAGCATAGTCCAAAATAGCTCACAATTTACAGAGAGCTAATCAGGCAGATGACTGAGACAGTGGAAGTAAATACTGATCTCATTCACACAGCTCTGAACTGAGAGCTACATGATGAAAGTCCTAGGAACCCCTTCTATCAGCTCCAGGCTGAGTTCATAATGATCAGCTATGGAACAGCAGCATTTGGCTGCAAATTAAATCTCACATCTTCTCTGCAAGCAAGCACCCTGTCCAGCTGCAGCAGGGACTTCAGCAGCAAGGAGTATTTGGGGATTGGTTTTTATCACTGACCAAAGTTGAGGGGAGACTGATGAGGTGTTAGGCTGAGACACCTCAAAGGGACTGATTTTTGGAAATCCTCAAGCTATCAGGCTGTTCTCAGGGCTGGCTCAAGTCAGGCACCCCAGAACAGGCATGCAAAATCACTAGCCCCTTTTAAAAACCATCAGTCTTCATCTGCCTAGCAGGCAGATTGGAAAATCAGGCTAATGTAGAAATATTAACTGTGAAAAGCCTTGAAAGTTCTACGAATCTGAAAAAAGTACTTATTAGTGCTTGTAAAATCTGTGTGCATAGTGCAGGATTTCTTCTTCCACTGAGCAGTAGAACATGCTGTCCTTACTCCCATGCCCATGAAACTGTTAATATGCTGTATTTATGAATAGCCATTAGAAAAAGCGAGCTGTCTTTGCAGTTTTGGTGCTCAGCCAGCCTGCCCACTTGCCCTTATTCTCCCAGAACTGCTGCTGACTGTGCTGTGTTGCTCTTGAGGATGAATTAAGGCAGAGAGGGAAATATTTCTGATAATGATGCAAACTGAAAAGGGCTTGGTTTGCTTTAGAACTCCAGTCTAGGTTGTTTGGGAATCAGCCCAAATGGGCTAGAGCCACTCACACAGATCAGTTTACACACTTTGCTCTCAGTGGCACCTCCTAACAGGCCTAATTAACATCAGAGAGATAATTTATTAGATATTTGACTTCACTTTGCAGTTACACACCGTGTAAATAAGAGTTACCCTGGAAACATGTGAAGAATGACTGTGGCACGTTAATACAACCCCACTGTACTTTCAGATGGATTCTAGGAACGTGTAAAAAGGTGTTGGAAACTCCACTGCTGGAACTGAATACACTGTGATACATTTATTCAGGAGTTGGATTTTGTTCATTTTGGGCCCTTTTACCTCCTCCCACTCGTTCTACCTGTGACTCTCATCCTGGCATTCTGGTGAGCACTGTAAAAATTCATGTGTTGGCTTTGAAAAGCAAAATGATTCTTACCATCACTGATGATATTAACATCTACTAAAAGCTAATGAAATGGGTGGCATTATGATGTCAGGAGGAGCAGAGCCAAAGGTGGTTTTCTGAACGGAGACTCTGCATGAATCTCCCCAGACTGCCCAGCAGTCAAGGAGATTATATTCTCAACTGTTAAAGCTGTTTACACATACCAACCAGCACTGACTGCCTCTTTGTGGCAAGTTGTTTACATGAATTTATTTTGGGAAAATTCCATTAGACGGGACCAAGATTTCTTCATAAATCATTGAATTTAGCTTGTGTACTGATAAAATCTGGTTAGTCATTTATTCTTCTGAGCAGAGTTTAGTTAGGAGTGTTCATTATTTGTGAGGAGCAGCTTACATGGGTAATATAAAAATAATGGATTGCCTATGGCTGTTTTCACTGGTGGATATTTTACTCTGCTGGGAAAGATGTATTAGAAAATCACCCTCCTTACCAATTCAGCTAATAAAACAAAGGACTCATTAACTGGAGTCACAGACCTAATGTATGCTCTGAATTTTGCAAATTTAGCCAGCAAAAATCTCCCAGCGAGACACTGGAACTGCTTTGAAAGTGTCCTGCAGATCTGTTTGCTGTAGTCTGTGGCTGTGTCCTCTGGAGCAGTGGGGATCTGGCTGGGATATTCCTGCAGCTCCTGCTGCTGCTGCAGTGCTTGGAATCAAAGGAGTCAGTGCTGATGGATGGGGCTGCAGCACCCCAATTTCATGCACCAGCACAGAGTTTTCACAAAGTACCATTTACCACATTGCAGGCATATACAGAGTTTGGGAGGACACAAAATTCATTCCTTAGTTTTGAACAGAAAGTTACTCTTACTCTGCAATTTCAGGTGAATCCACAAAATGTCTGAAAAAAAAAACTATCTTAACATTTTGTAATTTATAAAGCATCTTTTCTGCTGATTTAAAACTTCTTTTTTTTTAAACTACTGGCATTTGCTGCTTATATAGCCATAGATAACCACTATGCATTTTAGAAAGGCCAAAAAAGCAAAGCTAGGATCTAGACATCAGTTTTCATACAAACTTCTGGCAGGACCTGCCAGAATTCTGATTTCTTCATTTCAAGCAAGGGACCAAGGTCAGATTCTTTGTCAGTACAACTGGAATAACTTCTTTATAACTGTCTGCATCAGTTTACACTAACATGGAATTTGACACATTGCCATCAAATGGAAGGTGACTTTTCATCCTCTAAATTCACGCAGACATATTAATCCAACACTGAGGTTTGGCATAATCTTTGATTTTATATAGCACATTTCTTCTCCAAGTGCCTGACAAATATCACCCAAACACAGCCATGTCTGGTAGGGAAGTTAGAAACATTCCTCACTGCTCACCAAAGAAGGCAATTTAACGCCTCCTTTTATTAAAAATAACATTAATTCACAGAACCACAGTTTCAATTGTGTTGGAAACATTCGGTCACTCAGACTGAAGGCATGAAGTTCAGTTAATGAGGTGTTTAGCTGCTCCTTCCAGACCAGCTCCTTCTTTACCTTTGCTTCAGGCAGTCTCTGTGTCTCTTGGATGATTCTAGATCTTTACCTTGAGTTAATAATTTGCAGGTCATCTCCAGCAGTTTGCCTATGGTAATGTCCAGTTTCCATAAGGACAAATGGATTACAGCTCCTGCAAACAAGGCTGCTGCCACCAAATGAGAGTGAACTGTTGGCAGTAATGCTCAAGGACAAGCAATATTTTGTTATGGAAGAAATATTTCTGTGAATATTAGGTATTTTCTGTTTCATCCAGTGAATGGCTTTTTCCAGAAGTTTGTATCTTCACCTTCACCAGGAAACCTAATAGGCAAGTTATTGTGTCTGCTGGTATGTCTGAGTCCTAAAGCAGGAGCTCTGAGATCTTTCTGTGTGCAGATAACTCAGATGGAGATTCATCCTCCTGAGACAAAGGAAAAAAACACAAAATCTTGCTTCCTAGACAAAAGGAAAAGGTTAGGACAGCACAGGTGTTTATAAATGAGTCCTGGATTACTTCAGCCAAATAAGGGGATTTAAGTCAGACTAACAGAACTGGAGTCTGGATGTTTGCTGCCTGTGCAGGTGAGGGAAAAATGCACGAACAACCCTTGAGTTCCCTTAAGCTCCTTCCTCACGTGTTAGGGTGTGGGTGCTGATTTTAGGGCTGCACTTTACCTTTGCAGAAGCAGTGGCATCAGTGGATGTTAGGAAATGGAACAGGAGTTCCACATGTGCAGGTCCAAGTGGAGACATTTCCCTGCTGGTCTGCAAGCTGCTGATGTTCAGAAGGACCTCCCTTTGCAAACAACAGCCTTATTTACCAGCTTGGGGTCCTGAGGGACTCTCTGAACAGCCTTTCCCTAAGAAATGCACAGGATCAGCACATCTCCCAGCCAGCTCAGCCCTAAACTCTGCTTGTTTGGCCCAACCAACTTTTGGAGCTCACCAGCCACACGTTGGAGCATCCCTGGAAAAACAGATGTGGCTGAGGCTGAGCTTGGGTGTGAATTGGACTCCAGAAGAGAAACTTCTCACTTGGCACAGTGTGGGAAGTCCTTGAGCAGCAACAAGCTTCAGGCCAAGCAGTTATTTAATTTTTTAAAATCCCCTTATTGATTCTTTGCTTTTGAAAAGAGATTCTCAGACCCAGTCCTCCTGAAAGCACTGGAGGGATCCAGGGCAGTGTGGGCAGGATTAACAGGAGGGCCTCCACAGAGCTTTGCCAATGCACTTTTCTCCTGGCCAATGCCTTCTCTTCCAAGCCTTGGCCCCTCCAAGGCAGACAGTACCAAGTCAGGAGGAACTGAGCCCTGTTATTAGGTGGTTTGGAGCTGTGGATCCTGCCCTGCAGAAAATGCTGTGCTTGCCTTCTCCCTGACCTGAGGCAGCACTTCCTGCTGGGCTTCCAAGGCAGAAAGTGGAGTGAGGCTGAGTGTGACCAGCAGGGAAAGGAAATGGTGAGGAAGGGCCCTGTTCACACCCCTGCCCAAAATCCACCCTGTGGCAAGGATCTGCCTGGGACTTCCAAGGGAGGTTCTGCTTTCTGCAGTGTTAGGAAATTCTGTGGCTCCAGCCTGTCCTGGGGATAAGGATTCCCCTTGCTTGCTGAATGTGGGGGCCTGTGTCTCTATTTTAGTTGTTGTGCTGTGCTCCACGGTGCCCAAACCCATCCCAAAGAGCAAAGAGGAGCACTGGGACCCTCCCTGGGGCTGGGGGGTCCTGGCTGCTCTTCCCCTTGTGCAGGGGCTGCTCTCTCTCAGAGGCAGCACATCCTCTGACCCCAAATACAGAGAACTCTGGGTTCTGCCTGATTTTCTCTGTGGCTTTGGGAAAACTCCTTGGCATGTCCACTTCTCTTCACCTTTTTTGCCTTTTACACAATCTTTAGGGATATAATTGCTTCTTCTAGAGAGGGGCTACAGTGTTAGGAATGCTGAGGCATTAAAAGTCATGTTCTCCAAGCTGGAAAATCTCACACTGAAATGAGTAAATCCAGAAACTGGCACAGTTTGATGTTTCACCCAATAGATCACTTTTAACTGATTAAAATTACAAGATTAGGGAAAACAGATTAGGGAAAACTTCAGCTTCCTATAAAACAACCAGAGTAAAGATAAGTAACTAGAGAAAGGCCATCTAAAAAAAAACCCAAACCAACCAGAACTCACAGAAAACAGTTTCCCCTATGGCTAAAGGCACAAGCTATAAAATAGATTTTTTTTTTCCCCCCTTCACAAATCATTTAAACATAAGTAAGAAATCAGTAGCTCCCTCTTCAGAGGCACCCTGAGGAATAAAAGTGCAGTGAATCATGGGTATTTTATTACTAGTCTGTGTGTCTATCTGATGGCAAGCATCAATGGCTTCCCTTACACAGGGTGCCCAGGGGGATAGAAGAATGCAGGGAATAGCTTACTAGTTTCTGTGTCTGTCTGGTGGCAGAAATCCATGTTTTCTTATAGAAGACACTGTGGTAATGCAGGGGCAGCCTTTCAGAGTGTGTGTGTGTGTGTGTGTGTGTGCCTGGATTTCTGGTGGCCAGGCACAGAGTGGGATTGAAATGTTGCCACTCAGTCACGGCTGCTGTGCCAGCCAGGCACGGGTTTGGGCTCAGCCCCTCGCAGCAGAGCAGAAATGTTTGCCAGGCAGGTCTGTGGGGGGAGCCAAGGACAAGATTAGGAGAGTGCTGGGGGGAATATCCAGAGTTTAGTAATAGAAACAGATACTGGTACAGGAGTTTGTTCTGAGGTGTGGGAACACAGGTAGAAAGGATCTTCTCAGGCACCGGTGGATGCTCTGGGTTTGCCTGGCAGTGCAGTAAAGCACCAAACACCGGTGTTAGTGCAGCTCACTGGTTTCTGAGCTGCTTCTGGGTGAATGTTGACAGCATTGCAAAGCAGCAGCTCCCAGTATTTGACTTCCCATGTAGCCTGAGCCTCAGAGACAAGAACAGGGGGTCAGAGAGGGCCAGAGCCAGCCAATCCCAGAGGAAGACATTTTTTATGTATAATGCTGAGTGATCTGTTAAAGGGCTTATTTCAGAAAATGGGTTTATTTTACCTGCACATGCTTTCAAGAGGGGCTCTCTGGCAGGACATGAGCATCAGCCAGGGACCTCTCCATAAATTCTATATGAGCTTTAATACTTTGTACAGAAAGTTAACCATGTTATATCTACACTGAGGTGTAAATATACACACCTGACTATCTGCACAGGGAAGAGTAAAGTTACACAGGGTAATTTGAAGCAGCTGGGGAGGACAGAGATCAGTCCAGCTACACTCAGCACAGGATCATTTGCCCTACCAGCACTACTCTGCCTTTTCCTGCTGGACTCCTGTGAGCTCAGTGATTTCCAAAGGGGGCTCCTGTCTCTGCTTTACATCTCAGTGCAACACCCAGACATGCACCAAGTCTTGATTTAAAGACTGAAAGCAACAGGAATCTTGTTCAGTCCTAGATAAGATACCACAGTGATGAACTGCCCTCATTGTTAAACTTGTGCCTGTTGTTTCTTGGTATAGACACTGTCCCCAGTGTTGACATTCTGGTCTGAAAGGGAAGGGGTTTCCAAAGACCATGGCTGGTGCTCTTGAACCTCTTGGCTGCTCTGCCAAAGACTGGTGATCTTTTCTGATAATAGCAACACTCCAAGGTCTGGGCAGGAATAGCTTTTATTCTCCTTACTTTGGTGCATGCTTCTATTCATAATTTCTTTATAATTAAAAAAAAAACCAACCCATATACAATTTTGTTCCTCTGGTGATTTATTTTATTTTCATGGTGTCTGGAGACATGATGTACTCCCATCCTCTCAGAGTGGTTATTAGCATCTGGCCTGGCTATTTCTTATGGAAAATTATGAAAATGTTTGGTGAGCAAAAGAGACATGCTAAGTGCTTTGGTGGTCTGATCAGGGAGGGTAATTAGGGAGACTGCATATTTGGTTTTGAATGACTGAGCTGTAGCCTTTTCTGGTGGCAGAGACACACAAACTGCAGCAGAGTTTTGTATTTTTCCTTTCAATCATTCTTTTCACTTAAAATGTCTGGATGTTTTGCATGAAACTCCTCACTGGAATGTTTTCAGTTTAAAACAACTTGTGGTGTTTTGGTGAAGGGTAAGTAAGCATCCTGACAAAGCAACCATTGGAGCAGCCAAGGGCAGCCGAAATTTCACAAGAGTTGCAGGGTGAATGATTTCCAGTATCACAGAAGATCAGGAGACATGGATAGTGGATCTGAGTCAAAGGACTGGAAATCAACCTCAGCAGGCTCTGGATCAGGCAAGAAAGAGAAGAACTGGCCAGCTGGGAGAGGACAGCTTTCCAGAGGACACTGTAATGCTTCACTTGTAACTTCTTGGGCAAAAAACAGCTGTAATCAAACCCTGTTTGTAGTACCAGAAATGTCCTTTTTTCCCAGTGTAATAATAAACATTGAGCTTATAGGGAATTAGAGGTACCACTTCAGTGAAAACATGCTTCATTAATTCAGTTTTAACAAGAAAACCACATTTTTCTCATTTTTAGTGGTTTTTGTCTATGCAATTTTTGAAAGAAAAACAGCTCAGAATTTTCATGAATGCATTGGAATTAGTAAATGTGAAAAAACAAACCCAAGAAGTTACCACTGAAATTATACTAATGGAAGACAACTGAAGCCTAAAGTATTCAGTTGCTCAATATCAAACTAACACCTACAAGATTAAACCCAAGAATTATAAAAGGTTATTAGAAAAACTAAATAATTCTATTGAACCTGCAGATGAACTATACAAATTTTAAGAAAATATTTAAGAAAATGGCAAAAAATAATGCTCACTGTAAACATTCTGGGACATGATTACTTTCATGGTTGTGTATAGAGAGGAGTTTTGTAATAGCCATAAATCACTTGTGGACCAGACATGGAATTACTATCACCAGCACTGGGATTGTTATTGCAGTGACCTAAAATAACATGGTGCTGCTCTTGGACACCCTGTAAGATCTCAACATATCCTGATTTCTTCTGCTTCTATAATTTCTGCAACCATATTGGCTGAAGAGCTCAGTTCTTCCCTTGGGCCTTGAACTGCAGGCTTTCAGCTGCTTCAGGGTAGCACTGGCCCACAATTTTGTGACTCTTTCTATAGTTCTGTGCAGGGAATTGCTAAGGGAAGATGAAATTCCATGGTGGAGGCTCAGACCTTCCTGAATCTTCCAGTTGCAACCCAGAGAGAAGATACCTTAGGGAGAGTACAAAACTTGCAACACACAGTCAATATTTTGTGCATATTCTGTATCAGACAATATTTTGTCCATATTCTGTGTTTGTCCATATTCTGTGTCAGTCAATGTTCCACATCAGCCCCTTTCCCCTGCAGTCCCCATTTTCTATCTGTAACTAATGTATATGCATACACATGCATGTTTTGATTTGCCACTTCATTTAACTCCTCTGTGCTAAGAGAAACACTAATATTTATTTCAGAGTACTGTAAAGCTTTTTTTTCCTACAGTGTCTGCTCCCTGATTCCAGGAGAACACTGTCATGTGAAAGAACCTATTCAAAATCCATTGCATTCCCGTCCTTTTAATTTATGCAGTCAGATTTATACTCTGACTTCACATATCAGTTCTTGTCTGCTCTTGAGTTCATTTGCTTTCCCAGCAGACAGAGCTGCTAAAGTAGCTGCACACATACCAGCCTTCTTACACTGGAATGATATTGTCCCTAGGTGGGTTTCCCTATAATTGCCACAGATCGTCCCAGAAATTCTGGCAGAGCACATCACAAGTTCAGCAAATGTGAGAGGATTGGATGATAAAAGCCTGTTTGTGCTGCTCTTAACCCAGCAGGAGTAAAAGCTGATTTTTCACGTGCCCAAAATGAAATTAAGGGGGCTACTCAAAGAGGTCGTGGTTGCATGGTCACTTTAATCTGGCATAAATCTGGCTGCTGCTGAAAGGGGCTGCTCAGCCCTCTCCCCCTTCCCCTGCACCCAGGCACTTCTTTCACCCACTCCTGTCTGCACCAGTGTCTGCCTGGCTGTGCAATGTGTTGGACCACTGGATCCAGCTGAGTTCAACTCAATTACTTGAATATTTTTTTTAAAATCAGTTTCTTGGGGTAGTAGAGGCACATGAATGCTTGTGCTGTGGTATGAGTGTGTAGAGATGGTGTCTGGGGGAACAGGGAATGGATCTCCAGTTGATGCCTCAGGTTTAGCTTTTATATTTTTCAGATTCTGTGCTGCTTTAGTGTGTGAGTCTGGGCTTCATATTAGGGGATGGTGAGCTCTGTGCACAGAGTAGGGAGACAAAACAATTCCTGCTCCAGCTGGGCACCAAGGCCAAATGATCCAGATCTCAGGCCCAAGAGCACAAACAACATGGGCTGAAGAGAGAAAAACAAGAAGGATGGAATTTCATGGGCTGGAGCTGTAAATGGACAATTAGCTCCAATATGCAAACGGAACAGAACTTACAAAAGTGTGAGATCCCATCCCTGGTCATCCATTTTGTGTTGTACTGCCCAAGGTGGATCCATTGAGGCCTCTTAATAAATCCCTACTTTATTCTTTAGCTCCATGTAGTCTCTGTTCTAGGCCAGCCTTCCCAAGGCATCACAGTAGCAGCCCAAAAGGTCATTGAGTGATGGCCTGATTACACCAGCAGCATCCAACCCACAAAAATGAAATACCCAGGCAAGGCTGTGAACTTCTCACATTTCTTGGCAACTCCTCTTCTCTTTTCTCATAAGCACCTTCCCATTTCTCAGTAGCCACTGGGCACTGAGGTTTGCAAGGACTTTTTGTCCCAGGAATCTCTTTAGCAGTAAACACAGTTATCTGTGCTGCCTTCTTCTTTCCATTTGTAATGTCTACTATCCCCCACCAGCACTACTCCCAGCATGTCAAATTTATTCAAATTTCTTGTTGTTCTCTTTTTTATTTTCCTTTTACCACAATGTGCATGCCATCCTAAACTTTTCCAGAGACCAGTCAACCAAAGAAAAACAAGGTATTTTTCCACATTATCCACACAATGAGCATTTAATTTCTGAGACACATCCCAAAGTCCATTTCCCAGTTTTGTTGGGCTCAGGGGCAGCACACAGTTGAGTTGTCCCAGGAGCAAAGCAGTGCTTTGGTTGTGGCTCCTGGGTTTCCTCCTTTCCAAAAGCATCAATCCATGTTGGCATTGTGCTCGTTCCCCTCCTGGCTGCTGAGCCGTGCAAGGGGAGCCAAACCAGAATTCCTGAGCTCCCCTGCCCAGCCCACCCTGCCCCACCCGGCTGTGCTGGGACCTCCACACCAGCAGCCAGGGCAGGAGAAGAAAGGGGAAATTCCCACTGCCAAACTCTGCCACAAGAGAGAAATTCCTGTGTCCACTGCTGGGGCTGGGCAGGTTCAAACCCGCAGCAATGGGAGCTTTTGTGGCATCTGTGGCTTTTTCTTTACCATGATGGAAAAAGCCCCTGTGTGTGGCACATTTGCACAAGACTTGACACCAGAATGTGCTGGAAAAGGGAAGCATAAAACCTAGTAACAGATCAAGAAAAAATCCAGGATCATTCTGGAAAGAGAGAAATCTTCCAGGTCAGTGTTTTGCATTTCTCCATCCTCGTTTCAGTTTTATCACAAAGCTGGTGATAAAACAAGCATTAGTGCTGGTTGCACTTCTGAATCAAATTGTCTGGTGCAAAACCACCCTACACTCCACAAGCTTCATCCTGTGCCACTGTTTCAGTTGTACTGGGGAGAGTCTGGGACTTGTATCCCACAAAATCTGCCCGTTCCAAAGCATAGCAGGATTTGGGTGTGAATTGCTACACTGGTGTGTCACAGTTTTCCACCACAGTGCAGGGTGCCATGTGGTGATGTCCATGGAGTCAGTGATCTGTACAGTTTACAGCAAATGAGGGTCTGCCCACTAAAACCCCTTGTTGGAGGGATAAAACTATGCTGAAACAAGGTTTTATTTTTAGGTGGAACCTCCAAAGTCAGCTTGCCATGAGGAGTTCTGCCATTCTGCTACTGGTTTGAAATACTTGCACTGTGAGGATAAAACTGAACATGACAGTAAGGCTTAAAGCTTTATGTAATTATCCTCTGAGATGAATTACACACAATTTAACAAGAGGTTCTGTGAAACAAACTGGAGTTTTCTGCAGAGAATTGTCTTTGTGGTTTTAGTCAAAACACAAGGGAAATGTTCTTAGCTTCTTTTTTATTTTACAAATTTTTAGAAGAAATGTTCTCTTTCTTGCCTTCTTTTTTTCTTTCCTTTTTTTTTTCTTTTTTTGGTAGTTTGACTGAAATGATTTCTTATTTTTTTAATTGCTCTGGTCTGCTGTTTTTCCTCCCTGCTCTTGGAGCTAATTTCTCTTTCTTTGTCTCAAGAACTGATTGCATTTGTATCATCTTCAGACAGGTCACAGGATGTACACTGAATGCACATCTGGTTTATATCCTCCTCCCCTGAGCCACTTCCCATCCCACAATGCAGTAATTCTGTACCATTGCCATATATCAAAGCACAAAGGACACACAGACAGTGGAGCTAAGTGGACACAGTACATGAAACGCAACTAAAATCTCAATTAGTTTAAAATAGCCACTTTTCTTTTAAGCACAGTTCCCAGTTTGTGCAGTAGAGCAGTACCAAACTGAAGAACTTCAACACAATGTAGTTTTCCACAAGGCAAAACTGGCCAACAAACTCAGTGTTCTAGGTTTCCTTTGCAACAGCCTCCTGGCATTTGTATGTAATCCTGAGAGACTCATTTCAGGGACAGAAAAAAGAAGTCTCTATTTAGACAGAACTTGCATTGACTCTCATTTTTCATGATATGGACTAAAGCAGGGGTTGCTACAATACCTGTTATTTGTAGGTCATTTCTCAGGGACCCTTGAGCCTGGGACTTCAGCAGAGGGGCAATGTCCTGTAGGTGTCAGAGGCAGTGGAGGTGCCTTCAGAGCAGCATCCACTGCCCCTTCTCTGGCAGCTCATCTCTTGGGAGGTGGGAGAATCTCTCTTGGTCAGCACAGGACAAGAGCTGTGGGTCAGAGTGAAAGGACTGAGCCAACAACCATCCCTGAGGCACCAGCACTGCAGGCCAGGAGATGCTCAGAGCAAGGCAGAAAGAAGCACTCTGTGCTGCCTTGGGCTGCTCTGGCTCTGGCAGAGTCTCACTGCAGAAGGTGTTGGTCCCATGGGCAGGTTTGGTTTGGCTGGCAGCAGCTGCAGCTCTCTAGGGGCTCATCTGCAAGTTTGAACAGACCTGCTCAGACCTGCTTGGTGTTCCAGACTTCTGCAGCAGCACAAGCCAGGCAGGGCTGCAGCCACGGCTGGGTGAGAGGAGATGCCACAAATATGGGGCAGGCAATGCTGGGGGACTGACAGACTGACTGACAGACTGACTGACAGCCTGAGGGATGGGCTGCCTGCCTGACAGCCTGCAGACAGGGCTGCTGGGCAGCTCCAGAGCCAGCAGCTTCCTGAGGGACTGGAGTGTGCAGCCCCTTGTGAGTCTGCAGCCTCACAAGGCAATCCCAAAGATCAGCTCTCATAACTGAAGTCTCTGCTTCTATAAACTCTTGGGTTTATGGGAAAAAAATAAATAAATAAAAGGCCCTCTGAGTGTCAGAGCTGGGCTCTGGAAAGGGATGACAGGAATGAGAGCTCATCTAGGTACTGCAGGGATGGTACAAGCTGGGAAGGGCAGCACCAACTGCCCATTGTCTCCATCCTTCCATGCCTCCATCCCCCAAAGCTACGTGCACACCTGCACCTCCACACACCCAGCTCTGCTCTGATCTGCCCTGAATTGAATTAAGCTGCAGGATCAAAGAGCAAAGCTGGGACAGTTTCCACACAGAGCCTACACTGGGGCTCCCTGCTGTGGGAGACCAGTCCTGTGTTTGTCCCTTCTGGCCTCAGCTGATTCAATCAAAGCACAGCCCAAGGTCTGCTGTCCCAGCCCCAGAGCCCTCCCATCACAGCCCCCATCAGCTTTATTCCCACTCAGACTCCTTCCAACTTTGCACAAAATGCAACAAAATGCCAGGAAAGTCAATTTCTTTCTTTTTTTCCCCTCTGGAGTTGGCATTAAAGCTGCAAGGAAAGTCATTTCTGTCTGGTCAGAGAGAGAGAATATCTGTTCCAAATGCTTTTAAAATAGGCACATCAAACTTTATGATACTGCCTCTGAAACAGTGGATTCTATTTTCCTTATATAAAATTTGGAGCAGTTTTCCATGCCCACATCCATGCAGCCTTTCTTGTTCCTGGCTTTGGGAAGGCTGGCTCTCCATTAACCAAGCAATGCACGGTTTCTTAAGGTAATCTTGTATTTTTGCAACCATTAAATCTTCAATTTTAGAGTGAGCTTCTATTGAAAGTGTGGCTCTTAGTAAATAATAATACACAGTTACAGAGTTAAATGCAAACTCTTAAGCAGAATTAAGCTACTTTACCTAAAGATTTCCTCAGAGCATGCAGTCCATTATACCACCCTAAAAATTGTGGGACAGTCAAGGTGATGAATTTATTGTTCTTAAGAGCCCCACCCTAATACCAATCAATTTGGGCAATGGCTGCATTGTCCATATGATGGAGACCAGGAGGGGAGGTTTGCAGGCAGTAAACTCTGCTCATGAGGCAAATGAAGGGAACAATGTCTGAGTGATAACATTATGCTAAATGCTGATCTCTGATTTTCTGTAACCACCAGAGCTCCTTTCAACATCAATCAGCTCTGTCACCACAGGGTGGACACAAACATTGCAGCCCAACCTTAGTGAGTTTGTCTACACAATATCCACAGCACTGCATGGGGAGGTGTTTGCACTCTGTGTGCCATGGCAGCTGAGTTTTGACAGAGAACACTTGGTGCTTCTGTAACTGGATTCTAGAAATAAAAGGAAGCTACTAAAAAGTGCATAGGCCAATAAAAACTTGGCATCTTTTGTAGTCCTTCTTGACTGATAATGCCTGTGTCCATCTCCTGCAGGATAGAGATAGCAGATGAGCACAGCTGAAAACAGATGAGACTCGTGTGTGGGAATAAACTGGGGCAACAGTTAAGGGAAAGGTGACCTTGCTGTCTTTTCATATATTTTCTTGTCTTGTTTAATTTAAGGAGTTATGTTCTAAACAAGCACGTTTTGGTGTTTCTGTTGTCCCTAAGCTTCTCTCTGTGTGCTGCTGATTTACTGTGTGCAGCCCGGAGCTGGAATCCACTTTTCCCTCTGCTCAGGCAAATCCTTCTGGGCACACATGTGTCCACAAGAGCTGCTTGTGTGGGAGTGTGGCTTGTGGTTCAGCAGCAAAGATGGAGCAGAATTTAAAGTTTGGGAATAAATCAGCTAGGTGGCTTGAACATTTGTCATCCCTGGTAATCAGGAAATAGATGGGCAAGTGAATTGATGGAAGTAGCATCCTGCTAGCCCTTGGCAGCCATGAATTTCAGACTGTGCAGGATGATTCCTTCCTAAGCAGGGTTGAAGGTGTTTCAGGGTGTAAATAATGCTGCAGACCTCAGTTAGCCCAGTGAGTTCATCATCCATGCTGCTGGGGATGGATCCCAGCCAGGGTTACAGCAATGCCCTCTGTTCAGGGCACTCTGAAATCCACTGCCAGAGCAGTTGGTTTGAGGGAAGTTCCTCTTTGTTCCTGGGTGGATGAGCTGCCCTGAGCTCCTCTGGGGTGAGCCAGCCCTGGGTGCTGCTGGAATGATGAATTCAGAGGCAGGTCAGGGGCAGAGCTAAATGAGACAAGCAAACATTCACCCTCAGACACAGTGGGTAGGAAAGCTTTAACCTCCCTGGGCAGTTTGGGCACAGCTGCTGAGGAGGCTGTGCAGCTGATGAAAGCAGCCTGAACTGCACAGAATTATTCTCATTTCACCAAAGCTGGTGAGGAGACCTGAGCAGGTCCAATTCCCACTGAAAGCCTGGGGTGAGAAAAGGAAAACTTGTCACTCCAGAGGTCATGGTCTCATCCATGAGCAATTCTTCCCTGAGTCTGGGCTGGAAAGCTGTAGCTGGGGCAATCACACAGATCAATTCTGTAAGCACACACCAATAAATAAATAAACTGGCTTCTTATCAGCTGGAGGGGTTTTGGTCTTTGACTCTATTTTTGTGATTGTTCACTTGGCTGAAACTCATTGCATCAAAGTGTCTCTTAAGAAAAGCTTTTAGCCCCAAAGTCATATTAATATTTAAACTGTTGTTCTCCAGCAGTGCAACAGCTGTGTGATGTGAAATAAAGACATTTTTCTGTCTTTCCCTGAGCAGCTCTAAAGTATCAAATGGTAAATGAAGAAGGGGATATTTGTTTTTTCTGCTATGACTCTTATACAAAATACTAACAACTCACCCCCAACCCTCCTCTGGTGCTATAGATTTGATCTTAGCAAAACTTTGTGTATCACTGAAATGCACTCAAATAGTGAGGACTTAAAAATAAATCACTCTGGGCAGAAAATGTTCCTGGAAACCTTAATTTCTGCAGTTGGAATGCTGAAATGCAGTTCAGATCCATCCACTGTTGAAACCTAAGCTACATTTCTATAATTTAGAGCACATTAAAATATTCATAAATATATATATGCATGTAAAAATAAATATAGACACAGATCCACTTCATTTATTTGTTTTGCTTTTGTATATAAATGAGCCTGAAATCATGGTTTTCACAAGTGGGAAATGAATTAATGTATTTGCATAGTGGGCAGGGCTGAGTGAAGGCACAGCTATGGTTCTACCATGAGGCTCCTGCTCAGACTTGAACCTGGCACACCTGAGAATGGCCAGCAAATATCAGAATTGGGAAGAACAAGGTGTCACATGCCTTGGAACTGCTCCCTCCCTAAAGGCACAGAATCTGCTGTGCACAATTTGTGTTTCAAGTTTTTCTTCATACCCAGCAGAGTAGAACCACATTTTCCAAGTGATAAATGAAATTCTGGTTCCTTCATGGGACTCCAGGAGGTGACCAGTAGCAGTTCAGCCTTGATCCATCCCTGCTTCCAGCAAGAATTTGTTCTGTGAACATAACATTTGGAAAATATGTATTTTATCTCTTTTAAGTCATTGTAGTTGCATTTTTAGCAAGGTGAGGAATCAACACACCCTGCTCTGAGTAGGGCTCTGACAGGTTGGGATGGTCCATGGATGGTGACTCCATCTGCAGCCTCAGAGTAATGTTCAGCAGCAGGGAACCAAGAAATGAAGGAGTAAATTTTACATAGGTTGGCCTCAGATGCATTGTCATTTCCCAGTAAATTAGAGTCTTCCACTGGACCTTTAAATTTATTGTCCCAGCATTATTCTATGATTGCAGAAACAGCCTGGCCCTGTTTTGCTGGAGTGTTCCCGACAGGGAGAGCCCAGTGCTGCTCCTGTGTGGACCATGACTCCAATAAATTGAGCACAAACCCCTTTTTGTGGCTTTTCCTGGGGCTGCCACTCAGTGATGCTCTCTCTTTTTTCACTGTTTTTGGGGCATTTTTTTTGCCAGAACATTAATCAAAGTATTTGCCAGGGAAGAAAAAAAAGAAAAGTGCTCTGCTAATTACTTGAGTGCTTATAAACCATATTTTGGTAATAGAAGCACAGGAGTTTATTACTGTTGCTGGAACTAATCCTTTACAGGGCATGGGAAGTAGATAGAAGTCTATCCTGCACTGATGGAACATTGAGCTCTGTTGATATCTGGACAGGAGAAGTGCTGTGAATCAGATATTCCAGTCCATTTTGAGGATTGGTCTCAGTTTTATGGACACTACAGGAACATTTTCAGAGTCACACCAAAGGTTCTTAGCAAATCTCTAAGCCAGGTACATTCTGAACATCTGAAGCACTTTGCTGAATTAATTTCTTGAAATGTTTATTCTGACAAATACAAAATACAAAATGAAGCAATGTTCTGCCTCACTTTGGTCTAAGATCTCCTGTGTTTAAGGTTTGCTCACTCAATTTAATAAATGTATGTGCATGATGCTTGTGTTATATAGAAAGATGCCCAGATGGATCTTTTGATCCAAATTTCCCCAAATGTGGAAAAAACAAATGCACTTCAACTGATCATCTCTTAGTGAAAAAAACAAATTATGAAGATGAGCTTGAGATTTGGAATAACATTAGTGCTCCAAACTTTTGGGTTCATGTTGAGCTGACACTGGCCCTGCTGCTTTGATAGAATAAGGAGGATTTTATTAACTCAGAGTTCATTGAACATTTTCTGCTTTTTACTGTTTGTCATTTTAGTGCACATCTCTACCCCCAGACCTGACAAAGGATTAAAATGCCAGATAGGAGACAGATCACTCAGCATTTCTAATCACACATCAGAAATCTCAAGATACATAGTTCTCACAAGATTTTCTACTCTTTGTAGACCATAAAAGGCTCAGATAACCTTCTAAAATCCACTCTGATCTCTTTAGTCATTAAAAAATAAGTTCTTACTGAGAATCTAAAGTAGGCTCCTACTGCAGTGATCACATTCAATCAATCCAATTTCACTCCACTGCTTCAGAAATTATTTATGCATTCATTCACTGGGAGCAACAGAAATCTTCATTCAAAACAATATTCTGACAATTGAAACAGAAAAAAAAAAAAAAAAAAAAAAAGAAAAAAAGAAAAGCCCTGGAGTGCTGCAGGGAAACATTTCCATACACAGTATATCATCATTACAGATGGTTATAGGCATTTTCTTTATAACTCTTTTTCATATTCATGTTTCAGTAATGTTCCAGAGCAGCTGTCCTGTCTTTGTGAGCGGGAGAACATGCTCACCTGCTCAGCCTCCCTGAGAAGCAGACAAAGACTGAATCATCCAATTGGTAAGTTTAGTTTTGCATTTTTCATTACCTTCACCACTGTGAAAGCGAATTTCAAATAAAGCAAGTGACTGACTTGCTTTCAGGGAGCTTTCTGGAAATTCCTGTCTTGGTAAATAAGAACTTCTGGTGCATGTTTTCCTGCAAGGTAAGTCTGGTAGAAAGAGCCAATTAGTTGAACTGCCAAATGCTTAGTGGCATTAGTGTAACTAATTCATATCCTATTTATCTGTCTGTGATAAAATCTTTTGGCCTTGCTGAAAAAGTTGATGCTTTCAAAAATCCCAGCCTTTGCCTTTTTTCAAGGAATTCTTGTGTATTTAAAATTAGAGCAGATATTATGTATGTGATCTTTATAGAGAGACACTACATTTCTGGCCCTGGGCACAGTCTGCCTTTTCAGTACACTTTGTACAGCACCTAACACATATCTCCCTATGCTGCTGAAGATAATAAATGTAGGAAGATAATGTCATGCCTTGAAGAATGATGCTTTTACCAGTTGATCAGTCTGCAGCTTAATTTGGGGAAAGTGAACACGGATGAAATGATCTACTCTGAGAGGGAACAGCTTCTGCAAACCCACAAAATCTTCTGTTAGCAAAAATCTTCTGTGTGTGGATGGCAGGCAGTAAAAAGCCACAAACCACTACAATGTGCTTGTAAGGAACTTTCAGCCTTTTCTTTCTGGCATAATGAAGCAGAACCACACCTACACCACACTCAGAGCAGTCTGCAGCCCAGAGGGGGAAAATCAGCCCTGTCCTGAAGGTCTTTATTTTATGGGATAGAGGTGACTTTTGATTTTGATCCATTGAGCTGAACGTTTTCAGAAAAGGAGTGAAAAACAAGCAGCAGGAGGAGGGATGTGGTGCTCTCAGCCCTGTGGGCTGGCTCCTGGTTGAGCGCAGAAACAGTGGCATCTAGTGGGCAGCTGCTCAGCTCGGGAAAAGCACTGCCCGTAAAACAGCTCAGTGATGGGAGCTTGTGATCATGTTTATATGGATGGAAGGTTTTCCCAGGAATGTTTTAATCCTTCTCTTTAAAAGCTTTTGGAAAACAATTATTTTTCCAGCTTTCCCACCTTGAGTATTCACCTTTCAGAATGCTTGTTCTTCTGGTTTGCAGGCATGTAGGAAAGTCCAGCGTTTTTCCCCAAGATTTTAGACATGGAGAAAAACAAACCTGCAACTAATCCTTGAACACACTCGGTCTAGTTCAACTATAGAGAGGAATTCAAGCACAGCAGAGCATTGAAGGAAAGATCTGTGTAGAGGAGGAGAATAAAAAAAACCCTGAAGGACTCTGAAAAAAAATCTTAATTACATAATTCTGTAGCTATAACTAAGTAAAAATTTATGCAGTGTTTACTTCTTATGCTAATTATCTATCAGTTTTTTCACTGCTGAGTCACAATAAATGCTTGAGCTAATTTATTTATACTTGATCTGAGATCCTGTTGTCTTGTTAGTTCACTGGATTCTGTGTAAAACACTGGGTATATGTTATGGGCATGCAGAAATACACAATAAGCAGGCTGAGGGGCTCTGCATCCATGGCAATAATCTAAAGCAGTCTAAAGCAGTCACATGCCTTCACTCTCTCTTCAGCTTTCAGAGTTTGCCAGTGATGAGCAAACTTATGAAAGTCTGCTGTGCTGTGCTGGCCTCCCCTTCTCTGGCTGCCTGTCCCATAGGCTGGAGGCTGTTTCTGTGTTTACCTCCAAAATTAATTCCTGTGAAGGGATGACTTGGCTTCTTAAATCTGACAGAAGAGCTGCATGTCTTACAAAGCAGTAACTTGGCTATGTTCTTCATGATCACAGGATTCCTGAGGCACTCATAGGCTTTAGTCTAGGTTTCTTTTATTAACTTCAACATTTTTAGTTCATTCTCCTTTCCTTCATACTTTTTTTTCCTCCCTTTATTCCCTGTGTTTCAAACTTTCCTCTGTGGTGTCTGCTGCTTTTCTTGCCTTGAGGGACCAGGATGTTCTTCAGTGGTCAGTTCTAGCCCAGAACAGAGGTGCAGATATTTATAAGAGAGATGGGTTTGGTTTGAACATGAGTGCAAATATGAGTTGGCTCCTTTGCCCATCAGCCTGACACCAATGTGGGCTGAAGGCTCTCAGCGCTACACCACAATTCCTTCCCTTGTGAAGTGGGAGAGAATGGGGATCAGTGATCATTAAATACTTCACTTTTCTGTTTCTAGTTTCCTCCTTGTTAATTAGACTTAATAGTACTTCACTTTTAGTTGAGATCCCTACATGAGATCTTTTGGCCCTCATGTGGAAAAGCAAACTGCAAAGCAATGAACAATATTCCACATTTGCCCCAGGATTAGCTCAGTGTTACTGAGAAGAACTGAGCAGAACCTTCTGCTTAACCTTCCTGGTTACCTTCAAAATGACTGAGTATAACTAGGTGGGAGTTCTTTCATTTCAAAGAAGTACTTGAAAAACGACTTTCACAGGGTGACAGTTGACATAATTGTCATTAAATGAATTTTTCATTGTGCAAATAAAAACAGAGCCAGGATTTCACCTAGTGACTTTAACTCAAAGAGATATGCAAATTTAGATCTCTGTATTGAGAGACTTATGAATGAAGCACACAATAGCAGCCTGATTATACTTTTTCACACTCCCAGATTTAATCTATGATTTATCTTGGCAGTAGGGGAAAGCAAGCCTTTGATGCTTTGAGATTTAAATTATTTCCTTGGAGTAATCTACAAGAGCAGTTTTACTGGAAGAAAAGTATATCAGAAAAACTGTTGATCTAGTTCAGCCTGTCAAGAGCTCTGTAGCACTAATTACCTTGCAGATATTAATTAAATTGTGTTTTATTTTGCTCTCAGTCCTCAGGCTTCAAGTGTGACTGCAGTGAGGAGCTCTGAAAGTTACTTTGCTCCATTCATAACTAATTCTGTTGCCATAAGTAATTCTGATCACAGCAGTCATTTAAGAGCCATCAAGCATTTTTTTGTGTTGTTTTGCAGGTATCATATGTTTCCCATCTGACTGTACAAGATATTCTTTTCCAAGAAAAAGACTTATATAACATATATAACTTATAAGTTGTAAAGGCACACAGGCAGGAAAGGGTTGGCTGGATTCATTTGCCCCTCCTGGCAGAATTACAAGGGAAAAGGATAATTGTGCAGAGAAACTACACATTTATTAGTCAGCACCATTGGGCTTCCCAGCTGCTGGTCCTACAAAGTCTTCTGATGTTGCCTTGGTACTTCACAAAACTGAAGTTCCAGTGAGTTTTGTCAGAATATACTATGGGAGACTAAGAGAACAAAATCATCTGCAAATGAAATTGAGTCAAGCTTTTATTATGAAACAATACATGAAATACTCATCAAGCAGTAGGAAATAGTGTTACATAAATGTTATGTCTTCATGAAATATTATTTAACCTAGAAAACTGTAATTAAGGATTCCTCCAAAGCCCAGAAAGCTGGCCTTCTCTTCATGTTGCTATTCTGCAATTTTCTATTAACCTCTCCCTCCAAATTCCTCTTGCTTCAGACAGTCTAAACCTGTGCCCTTGAAAGGACACTCTAGGACTAATCAGTTGCCCAAACCTCAGAAACTGTGGAAACCCTCAATTCAGTTATTCATGCATGCAATCATTGCTGGTAGAAAATGCATGGTGATCTAGAGCTCATCAGGCCACCCAGAGCTGGAATTTCTGCTGTACCACGAGGATTGCAGAGAGGTTCTGCTCTACAGTGAGCACGTAGCCAATGCAGGAATAAACTTGTCCTCCTTAATCATGTGGAGACCTGCAGAAAAAAGAACCCAGAATATCAAAATCCATGCTGACATTGGCCATACCAGTGACATCTTAAGGGCTTCAAAAAATTTAAACACTTTTCTAACATTAATTCTTCACAGTGGCCTGGGAGCAGCTGTTGGGAAGAATTCCTGTAGCTAAAGTGAGCCAGCTTTCAGATGTGTCTCAGCTGGAAGATTTTTTTGAAAATTGCCAACTTACCCCCTAAGGCTGAAGTTTGGGAATGTTATGTTTTTGTTTTTAAATTAGTTTCAGACCTTTGTTTTATTGTGGATTAATAGAGCCCCACTGAAGTCTACCACAACCTCAGTTTTTAAAGGTATTTAAAGAAGTACAAATAGATATAAGAATTTTAAGCAGATGAACTTTCCATCTTTTGAAACAGATCAGCTGTGACAGATACCATCTCTGTATTCTACTGCTTAAAACTTTTGAAATATGAAGCTAAATCTGCAACTTTTATATTAAGAAGTTAACTGGGAATGATATAGCTTCACTTTTATGGTTATTATTCAAACTTATCTCAGTTGACAAATTTCATGTCTGTTTGAAAAACCTCCTTGCAGGTCAGACTGCATCCTGAATATCTCCAGGATGACAACTGAGTTTAATCTTGCCCCAGTGCCACTGAGAGCTAAGAGAACAAGCACAAGACTTGAACAGAAAAGTTGGAAAAAGAACAGGAGGGAAGCAGGAGCAATCTGAAGCCACATTAATAAGAATGTTCTGCAGTCACCTTACACCCACATAGCAGAGAAATGCATAACCAGAGTTTTATTAACAGAACAGAGTGACAGAGTTGGTGCTGGGACTCTTCTGTTCCCTGCCCCTGCTCAGCTGCCCAACAGCTTCCAGCACAAGGTGCATCCCCACCCTCTCTCCCAGGGTGTGGCTCTGCCTTTCATTGTGGAGAAAAGAAGATGAACTGTAGAAGATATATATATAAATATAAATGTATATGTGTATATACCAGTTGGAGGGTGGGCAATGCCATTAGATTGGGTGCACCAGGTCCCTGTTGCAGTGTGGGAGGCAATGAGGATTCAGCCAGTGTTCAAGGAATTGCTCTTCTGATCTCTGCTCCAAGCGCTGGAGGTGAAGCATGTACTCCTGTTTAAAGCAAAGCAAAAGAACTTTAATTGTGTCATCACTCAATTCTAATGTCAGGCCAGGGACCCAGGATAATTTCACAGCTGATGGAAGAGCCAGTAATTTATCCATTAAAATAATCAAATATAGTGAAATATGTTGCTGGTCACTTTGCCCCAGCCTAGCAATATTTAGTGAATGATTTCCTCTCCAGAGCAGCAAAGGTGTTGAGCAAGAATTATACAACAATATTCATAAATTAGGAATTCTGTATACACATTTCTTATTTGCATATCAACACAGAAGCCTTTGTTGGGTACAAAGGATTCTCACAAACAGATTTGTTATAGCCCCTTTTGAAAACTGGTTCCTGCTGCTTAAAGAACATTAACCCTTGCAGGATCATGTGGCAGGACTGAAGGGTTCCAGTAGGTAGCACACACTATCTACACATTTGCCAAGCCACAAGCTGTTCTAGTGCTGCAGCCAGTTTATTTCCATTACTCTAAACATTTATAAATCTAAAAATACTTGCAGCAACAAAATTTAAGCTCTTATCTATGCCAAATCTATATCTTATAAAATTACAATGGCTTTATCAAACCCCATTTGTAATTCCTTCAACACTAGTTTTATTTTAAGCATAAGTTGTTCGAATTTTCAATACCTTTTGTGCTCATAATATCAAAAATAAGTTAAAACACCGGTGCTGACTGGTGATAAATAAAATAATGTGAATTTCCTACACCAATTTATAGAGAGAGGCTTTGGTCTCAGCAATGAATTTATTGAAATAAAACGGGCTGTGTACCAAAACCTTGACCTCATCAGGGACAAAATTTACTTTTAAAAAGTCCCAGTCCCAGTGGGCTCATAAGCTTTGTGAACACCAGATACATTTATTCAAAATAATCCCCCATTGCTTTGCAGAGTGGGCACTGCTGGGATGGAAGCTGCAGCCCAAACCCTCTGCACTGGCCAAGTGTTCCAGCATCAGGATCCTGCCTTTCCCTGGGCTCCCTCTGCTCTCAGCCCCAGAGCCTTGGCCCAGATCTCTGGGGAGAGATGCCTCAGGAACTGGCAGGGAACACAACTGTGTGACTGAGAGGATGCCACATTGTCAAAGCAGGGTCTCAGTCAAATTAAGTTTAAAGCATGCTGATAACATAAATTACATTTTCTTCTAATAATCCAAAGGGGCTGATCTTTCTGTGTGTAACTGAACAGGTTTCTGACTCAAGCAGCACTGTGGAAGTCAAAGAGTGTCACAAAGAATTGCAAATCACGTTCCCCAGCTCAGCATGATCTGGCCCAGTACAAACAGCTTTTGCTTAAAACAGATGAACAGAGGTGGGTTCATCCCAGCATTCATTTCACTCTGCTACAAAGCACCCATACAAAATCAGTTTTTCTCCTTGAGTCCATGTGCACAAGCTGTGCCCAGGGATGCAGCAGCCATGCACCTTCATTCTCATGGAAAATCTCCATGTTCCACAGGGCAATGAGGGTTGGTTTTTTATCTGAAGATTTTTCTTTTTCTACTGAAAACCTTGACATTTAGGGAGCAAAACAAATACTCATGATTTGGCTCTTCTTACAGAGGGTCAGCTTTGCTTTCTAAATGAAAAACAAAAGAAAATAAATAAAAGGAGGCTGAAATTTCTCAAAAAGTGGTAGGACAGAAAGTGTCAAGGACAGAGAAGCAGAGTCAGAAATCCATTTCTTTAATGGTCATGAAAAACATTTCTTTAGCCCTGAATCCCTCCTCTCCCCACAGAGTCACAGAATTCATAAGGATCACCACAACTCCCTGCCCCTCACAGGACCAGCTAAAACTAAACCATAGATTAAATGTTGCATGCATGCATGTAGAGCTTCTTGCCATACAGGAATTATCTCAATCCAACTGTTCTGCTGCTTCATTAATTCTGTATTCAATATTTGTTATATTTACCACATAACCTTAATTGTGGTTATACAGCAGATAGGAGCTGTATTCCTGCTCATTTGCAAAAACTACAAGGCTTATTTAACAACTTAGAAACCAACCCAGTCCTGAGTGTTGTGGGCAGCAGTGCAGCCTTCTGGTTTTTGGCTGTGTTGTGCAATGTTCAGTGTACAGGGTTGTCAACAAGCACGGAGCAATATCTGGGACAGCTTTGGTTTGTTGTGTGCTCACCCAGTGTTGGGCAGGTGGATTCTGTCTGTCTGGTGTACATTGCCCACTGGAAAGGGGAAACCAGAAGCTGTTTCTGCAATCCTGCAAGGCATTTCTTGTCTCCATGGTGCTCTTCATGTCCGGTGGCGCCCAGAAATGTGCAGCACCTTGCTAAACTGAGCCCCCTGTGCTCCTCACATGCACAATTCCCTGTGTGCTCCTGGCTTCTGTGGCTTTGCCTCTTCAGAACCATGTGATTTTAGCTCAGTTTATTTACTTTGGAAAGAAACAGGGAGTAGTTTTAAAATACCTTAAGTACCCTTGATGAGTGCAGGATTATGTGTTAGGTCTTGTCAAAGCAAGGAAAACAGAAGGCTCTTTAATTCTTTTTCTTTTGTTGTAATAGGGTTTAGAAAGAAATAAATGTAGATACTGCATGCAAGCCCAAAACAGTTGCATTAAGCCAGCAATGAAAAACTCTTACAATATCATTAAAAAATCCTATCTGTAGCATCCATAAATAAGTCAATGAAAGAAAATTATTTTTAAAGCTGGTTGAGAACTACCTCAGCCTCCACACTGACCACTGGCACCTCCATCTCCTCTCTGCCTGCAATGCAGAACGTCCTGTAAGCAGAAGACTTTTCCTGTTACTTACTTCAGGCACAAGCTCATGAAATCCACATCTCTATAAATTAAAAGCCATTTTCTTCTCAAAAATTTGATTGGTATTTTTGAACCATGATAAATGATCTCTTCATTCTGCAAGTGAACATTTCCTGAGCCATACTCAGCACTTGCAGAATGTTTTTAACTGTAATTGAAAGAATTTAAAGGTTTTTTAAATATTTCATGGAAGAACTCAGCTGCTCTAAAGGGTGATATTCATAACATAATACCTGGAAGCAATAGAAATTTAATACTAAGCTCAAATGGTTTGGGGGATTTGGTGTTGGGTTTTTCAGTTAATGCAATTTAAGAGTAAATAACATAAATCACCCTCATTGGTTCATCAGGGAAACCAGCTTTTCTTGGTCTCTCTTCATGACGAGTCCTCAGCAGCTGTTTGGCATCTTTTTCAGACAAAATTGGTGAGGTGTCTAAAGATAGAACAGCAGAAATTAATTCTGAAATTATCAAAAAGCTAGTATTTTATCTATCAGTTGTGAAATGAAATGTCCCCAAACCTGATTTTTTTCCTATAAACAAAGTGTTCTTTCATTACAACCCCTTCCTAGGGGATATTGCATTCCAAAAGATAGAAGTGGAATTTTAAACCATTTTTATACTTGTGTTTTCTCTTGTCCTACTAGTATGAAGCAAAGCCCACATATTCATGGTACTATAAAATGAGCAAATACAACAGCACCATCACACCACTGGCATTAGTTGCTCTTCCAACTCTTTGTTCTTTTCTGTGTTGCTTTATAGGATTCTTTTCAAAGTAATGAGTTAGATACATTGCAAAGAAGAGATTGCATTGAACATTCCACTTGCAGGACCTTGGTGAAATAATATTAAAATAGTAAGCAAATAAAACTAAAATTTTGTGGTAACAGTATGGTAATGCAGAGAGTTAAATATCAAATACAAAATCATGATTGTTAAAAATCAAATCCTGGAAAGCCTGCAATATAAAAATGGTTGAGTGTTAAAAATCAAATATATTAAAATATATGAAAAATTAATACTAGAATAGAAGGTTGACAAACTAATACTACTTATATGCTCTGCAGCTCTACACATATGCAGGTTTGTCGATATAAACTCCTACCTGTAACAGTGGTCAGTAGGACCAAAAAGGAGACCAACACAAGAAACTTCTTCATTTTGATTCTGCTTTCTCTCAGTCTGTTCCAAAATGAGCAACCCTGACCAAGGCATTCTCCTATTTGAAGGAACTACGTCAGTCCCAAATGTTTGTTTGTGCTTTAATTTCAGTGATAGTATGATTCTGAAGACATCTGGTCTGAAGGTTTGAATTAGTCTATTATCTGCTCACACATTCTCTGCATAACTCTTTTCCTGAGGGAAAGAAAATAGAAGGCCTTTTTTTCTACCTCAGGCTTCAGAGTTGCACTGGGTATTTTAAATAAACTTGTGAAAATAAAGTCTATCCCTTTATATTTAGCATGGCAAGCAAAGGTTTTTGGTGCCCAAGGTAAACTATTGTTTTTTAAAAGAAACAACTGCCCAGTACTGTTAATCTCAGAGGCAGCTGCAAAGGGGCCCCTTTTTCAAAGATTGTCTCTAACTTTGCTCCAGCAGAGAAGTATTTACTAATGGGGTTTAACTCTAGCAAAGCCAAATTATGACTGCTGAGAAAGACAGCAGTGTTTTCTATCAAATTAATAGAACCAATAGAAATGAAAAGCCACATAATTCTCCTCCTTTCAGGACAAGTTAGCAGAAAACAGGATCATAAAGCATTTAAGCATAGTGTTGAGTAAGGATGTAGGTTAGCAAATGTCACTGCGAACAGGTGGTTTTGGCTTTGAGAAATGTCTAGAGCTCTTCTGGGCAGTGCCATGCTCAACACGTGGTACCAGCATCACCAATTTGTAGGGCATGAAATGCATCCCTTCAACTATAAGATATGGTTGACATGAAAATAGGTACTTGGAGTTCATCATCGGCTCTTACATGAGGGAAGTGAGGAATTTCCCTGGAAATCTGAGTGTTGCCCAACTGTGCAGTATGTGCATTTTCAGTGTTTTTTAAAAGATAGAATAGACCTAGAATCCAATCAATTTTGTATATGCTGTATGAATTTACATCATTGCTCACTATACTGTTTTGAAAGTGCAAAAACCTGTGAGTTCTAATGGCAGCCACTATTTTTAGGACTGCTCCAGGGAAACAATCAAACATGTAACGACAGAACGAAATTATGACAGGAAGGCATTTATGGTTGGGCAATAAAGCACAACCATGGGGAGGACAAATACAGCACAAAGGCAAAACTTTGGGGACCTCACTGCTGAACGTGAAATGTTGTAGTGAGGTGGGGATTGGGCTTTTCTGCTGGGCCAACAGAGGACATGGGGAAACGGCCTCAAGCTCAGACGGGGGAGATTCAGATTGAAGATTATCATGGTTTGGTGTGTCAGGCTTTGGGAAGGGCTGCCCAGGGAGGTGGTGGAGTCCCCATGGCTGGAGCTGCTCAGGAGGAGCTGGGCCTGGCGTGGGTGCTGTGGTTTGGTGTTACAGTGGCAGTGCCGGTCGGACCGGGTGACCGTAAAGGCCTCTTGCAAATCTGATGACTCCATCATTCTGGGGCAGAACGAAATTATGGGGGAAAACATTTATGGCTGGGCAATAAAGGCACAAACACGGCGGTCACTCGGCCCCAAGCCAGCACGGCCTTCGCCTCGGGTCTGGGCCCGGCGGAGCCGGAGCCGGAGCCGGAGCCGGAGCCGGAGCCGCTCCGCCAGGCACTGTCGCGGCCGCTGAGCGCCGCTGGCGACATCCCCGCTGTCGCGACAGGCGGGGGGCGGGCGGCGCCCGTGTCCTGGCAACGGCCCCGGGCCGCTTCCGCTTCCGCCGCCCCGCGCATCCCGCGGCGCCGCTCCGAGCCCGCCGAGCTCCCCGGCCCCGGCTCCGCCGGCAGCTCCCGGGCGGGCCGAGGGCCGGAGCTCGCTGTCCGCTCCGCCCCGTGTGCCCCGCGGCGAGGCGCAGCCGGGGCCGTGCGTTCGCGCCCTCCCGGCGCCGGGGACAGCGGCAGGAGGAGCCTGGGCACGGCCGGCCCCGCGCAAGGCCCGGGCGGGCGGCGGAGGAGCCCCAGCGGAACGCTGCCGTCGGCCCGATGCGGCGCAGGTCGGTGCCGAGCCGTGAGGAGGGATTGGAAGATGGTGCGTGAAGCTGCGCCTTGGCTCCCTGAGCGAAGGGGCCGTTGCGGGGCTCGCCCCGCCGCCTGCCCGGGAGGTGCGAGGGGTTAGGCCGGGGAGCGCAGGGATGGAGGGCTCGGGCGATGCCTCCCCCGCCGGGGCCGACTGGCGCCTGGTGCTCTGGACCCTGTGCTCCGTGCTGCTGCCCGTGCTCATCACGGCCTGGTGCAGCTTCCAGCGGTCGCGGCGGCAGCTGCTGATCCGGGACATCTTCCGCAAGAGCAAGCACGACTGGCACTACACGGACCTGTTCGGGTCGCCCTCGTACTGCTGCGTGTGCGCCCAGCACATCCTGCGCGGCGCCTTCTGCAGCTGCTGCGGGCTGCGCGTCTGCGAGCCCTGCCTGAAGAAGGCGGACCGGCGCTTCCTCTGCAAGGAGGTCATGATGAGGGGCAGCGCCGGGGCCCCCAGCTCCATGCCGCACCACTGGATCAGGGGCAATGTCCCTCTCTGCAGCTGCTGCGTGGTCTGCAAACAACAGTGCGGCACGCAGCCCAAGCTCTGCGACTACAGGTACTGCAAGGCGGTCTGACAGCGTGGGAGCACTGCAGTGCCATGTCAGTGTTGTGTTTTCTACAGGGTTGTTGGGAGACCACACCCCAAAAGAGATCCTGCAGTAGTCAGATAAGATACTATTAAAAAAAAAAAAAAAACAGCTTCAAAGAACCTAAAATTAAAATGGGTGCTTGTGAGTCATAGATTAAGAGTGTGGCATTGCATCTCACATCCACTCGCTCTCTTAATTGCATTACTCCAGCATGATGTGCAGGCTGCTGTATAATTACATACTAGAGACTCTCAGTGTCCAAGGGAGTTTGTATTTTAGGGGATGGTATTAGGAAGTTTCTAATAAATTTGTTGGTTGTACAGTGGATAGCCTGAGCAGTTTGACTGGCACAGCTCACAGTTCAGAAAACCAAAGTGGGCATCTCAAAATTGGCACCTGCTCTGTGTAAATAGAGCAAACAATGTTCTGTAGAGGTTTCAGGTTCATTTTTAAGGATGTTCAAAACAGCTAAAGAGCAGTAAGCTACCGCAATATATTGATAAAGATTGTGTTAAGAGCGTTTTAAAAATATAATGGACCATTACATGGACTTGCACTGTCATTAGTAAGGTTGCTTGCAAAGTTTTCAGTGCCAAAATGCAATGACAGGTGCCCCAGTGTGTTACTTCAGCCTACTCAGAGGATCTTTTCAGCCTAGATTCTGCCAGCTTTTGCTTTGCTTCTACGTGATACTGTCAAACTCCTTGGGAAGTAAGCAGAATTACAGAGAGAAGAAGAGCAGATTATCAGAAACAAAACCTTGAGAGTGTGTGTGGGAGAGGGAAGGGCAGGAATTTGGAGGCAAATGGGAAAGGAAGGAAGAAGAGGAAAAGAGAGTCAGAGCATAGGCCAAGTGTCATTGATACTCTAAATGTGTGTTGGATTAGTCAGGAGCACTCCAAAAATAGCTTTCCCAGCTGCTTAAATCAAGGCTTTGAATGTAGTAAATGAGGATTAACATTCTGCAGAGGCTGGAAGTGGATATTGCAGTATTTCCTCTTGTTCTAGTCTTGTTTTCCAGGACAGCTTTTAGAATAGGTCATGAAGCAAAGCAGTTTTGCATAACTAAATCCCATCAGCCTTGTGCACTTCTGTGTAATCTTTTAGGTTTCATGTGTGAAGGTGTATTATCAATCTTAAGGAATGCATTCATTCGTGACTTGTATCACTGTATTGAATTGAGCTCCAGTATTTTATCTGTGATCTCTAAGATGAACAGGGGTTGAGGTTCTTTTACAGGTTTTCAGTGTAATTGTTGATATTACAAACAGGAGCATATTTATAGCACCTATTTTTTAATTAAAAAGAACTGAATTCGTCTAAAACTGTTGGAATTTTCCCAACAGAATTCAAATCTTTCCTAGACCTGCAAGCACATGACCAAATTTATGTAATTTTCTATAGCCAATACATAAGCTTCCAGGGAGTGAAAATATTACTTATAATGGTGCATGTGAACACAAATCTTTTGACAAAAGTCTAAAATAAATGAGCAAAATCACTGTGCCTGTTTGAAGATTGTTTTCAGGTGTTCTGGTCTTTTTTCAGGTGTGTGTGGTGTCAGTACACTGTGCATGATGAATGCATGGTGGATAGTTTGAGGACTGAGGATTGTACATTTGGAGAATTCAAAGACTTAATTATTCCACCCTACTATTTGTCTGCAATCAACCAGATGCGTAAAGAGAAAAGAACCAACTATGAAAAGGTAATGGCCTGCTGCTTCTTGGGTTTAGAATATACCAAAACAACAACCAAATAAACCCACAGACAGACCTTGAAATCTGAACTCAATACATTGTGACAGTAGCAACTGTCACGTAAATGTTGCAAGATCTGTTAAGAACTTGCTGTGTTAATTCAGAGGTGTTTGTCATTTTACTAACGTGGTTGTTGAAATATAAGGAGATGTGGATTTGTCTACCTTACTTCCTTGAATTTTTATGAGTTTTTTACTGCTTTGTTCATAGCATTGTAGTATTCATTGTCCTGAGCACTGCAGAATCTTCGGCCTTGATGTGTCAGAAGTATTTGTGTTTTGTCTACTTCAGACTAACTGGTGACTTTCTCATTTCAGCCCTTGCAGGGGATGGGGCTCAGAGCAAGGTTGTAAACATTTTCAGATGTGCAGTATTTGTGTGACTGACTGGTTTATACCTTTTGCAGGTGGTCCCTTACTGCAGTAAGCACTGGATGCCAATAATGGTGCTGGCCAATACTCGCAGTGGAACCAACATGGGTGAAATATTTCTAGGAGAATTTAAAATGCTGCTGAACCCTGTTCAGGTATTCACAGTGCAAAGCCACCATAACAAAACCAAGGTTTAGATCAGAATAGATATCATCTTGTTTTCACAATGGCTGTAGGGTCTTGTGGAAGATCAGTAAAGGAAACAAATTCGTGCAGTTTGTTCTTTTAGCAAGGAACAGCTTCACAGAGAGCAACAAAATATGCAGAGGCTTCTCCCAGCCCCAAGTTTGTTAGGCTTCTAATACCAGTCCATTTTTTTTGCTTATGGTAGTACATGCAGTAATTCAGTCAGAATTACTGCTTGTATTGCCAGTATTACCAATTTACTACATGTATTACCATATTACCAATTCAGTGGTACCAAAAGTATACCACTTTTGAAACAGTGTACACTTTTTAGAAAATGAACCATTTAAATCTTCTTTATAGGCAACCTGTATTTGAATCCTCACTTTATGTGTGGAAATGTCAGCCCTGACAGTTTTGCTTTGTGTTGTTGATTTCCCCTTAAAATCCCCTGGGATGGCTCAGGATGTTTTGTAAGGCAGGCAGTTGTTCTTGGATTTCCTGGCTGCACCTTAATACTCTTCCTTTGAAGCTCAAAACCCAGCTGTAAAATACAGCCCAGGAGAAATCACTGTGTTTCTGTTTCAAATGCATCCCAAAAAGGCTTTAAAGAATAAACCTCTTTGTGTGCTGAGTATTTTAAAATTACTTTTATCTGAAGTCTTTCATCTTTACAGAATTCATCTTCATGCTTCTAGATGCAGACTGTTCCAAGGGTTCTGTCAGCTCAGTTTATCAATGCCATTTAATCCTAGGGAGGCAGCTGGTGCTCTGTTGTGAATTTGGGAAACAAATCCTGCTCATGAAAGTCAAGACAACTCATTTGCTAATGTAATATTGCAAATGGAGAATATTTGTTTTGCATTAGAGTTAACTTCTTGAAGTTGTTTATCTGTGAGGCAAATCCTGAGTCCTGTTCTGTGAACTTACAGAATTCCTTATTTTCCTTTTTTCTAGGTTTTTGATCTCAGCAAAATTGCACCTGCTAAAGCTCTCCAGCTCTGCACTTGGCTGCCCTGCAATGCTGTCAGGGTTCTGGTCTGTGGTGGGGATGGCACAGTGGGCTGGGTCCTGGATGCAATTGATGAAATGAAGATAAAGGTATTGTGTTTTAAATTAAAAGGTGACATGAGTTTTGGTGTTGCCAAAGTTCTACCTCTCATCTCTTACCTGCATTTATTGCCTTCATCTTCCCGAATAGGCTTACAGAGGAATATTTGCATAATTGCTTATTCATATTGGAAAAGGGTGTGGGAAATGCATCTTATTATTCCTTGTAGTTAAAGGAAAATATGAACACTTTAGATTTTAATTTATATTAATAGTAGTTCTTTTCTGCAAAACAAGGAGAGAACAAGCTGCTGGATATTTTCTGCATTGTTTTTTCCTCTTTGTCTGAACAGATTTATATTGTCATAGATGGTATTGCTGATATTGGCTGGTGTGCTCTGACTGCTCCCTTCTCCCAGGACACTCAGTGTTTTATAATAACCTCATCATTTTGCCAGCTATTCTGGTTATGTTGCCAGTGCATAAATGAGTGCAGTCATTTGCTTCTGCTCCTTGTCATATGTTCTGAAGAGTCTGTCTGTCTGCAGCCTTGCCTATTAGCTGCAAGTAGAGGAGAAAAAAACAAACTCTGTTTACTGTGGATTTGAAATGGAAGATGTTCTCATTTATGGGATGCTCCTAAGACCTCCTGAGAAAATTAAGAATGGAAAATAATTTTAATAAACTTTATTGCTTAACCTAATAAACTTTTTCTCTTGTGCTGAAAGAAAAAAAGTTTTTATATCAAAGTTTTTTACTGCAGCTTTCTTGTTAATACATAAAATGTTGTTATTACAACTTCATGCATAGTCCAACAACCTCTTTGAGAATTATTGTGTGCTGATGAAGTAGAAATAAAGTAACTATTAAGGTTAATGAATATGAGTATATGGTTATGTGGTCCTGGGCACTTGATACATTGTCCCTCAGTGCTGATATAGTTGATGAAATCTGGGTTTTTCTTTGTCCTGTTCAAATTGAGTCATTGGTATTAGGTAAACTGTAGAGATTTATCAGCAAAACCTTTTTCTTATCAGCAGTAGGTTATTTGCTCCCTTCATTTATCTTGACTCTCAAATACAGGTTGATACCTGGCTGATAACCTTTCTGAATAAAATAGTAACCAAAGTGCCAGTTTACTGCAAGTGCTTTTCACAGCTGAGTTGCAAAGGCCATAGTACAGCTGAAGTAATTGTTCACCCTCCTGTGGTCAGGAGAGCCAAGGCCTTTGCTGAGGGGGCTGTTCTGAGCAGCTCCTGTCACTGTGCTCTGCAGAGCTGCTCTTCACCTGCTCCATGTGTGGGTGACAGCCTGAAACTGAGACACTGACTGTGCTCCTTGGAGTGTCTGTGTTTCTGTGTGTGCTTGAGCACTGGTACTCTGTGCATCTGTTGTTTAGACCTAACCTCACTCAGTCTTGTAGGAGCATTTTGGTGTCTCGTTGCAGTTCACAGCCACGTGTGTTACATCTCTCAGTGTTCCTGTCACTTCCCAGATCCAAAGCATCATTCCTGGGAAGGAATACTCTGCTCAGTGTTCATAAATGTGTTGTTCCCATATTGTGTTTGTATCTCTTTCCTTCTCACAATGATTTAACATTTCCTTCCTTTACCTTATGTCTGGGTAAGTAGCTCAATGTGCCACCTGCTCTGCCAGCCCAGAGCTCTGCTCTGTTACAGGCTGCTGGGAAGGTGAATTGATCTAACCTGAGCACTGGGGATGGAAGGGAGGCAATGAGTGCTGGAGCAGGAGCTAATCTGCAGTGGTTTTGTGTCCTAGGGGCAAGAACGATATATCCCACAAGTGGCAGTTTTACCTCTGGGAACAGGGAATGACCTGTCTAATACTCTGGGCTGGGGTGCAGGTTATGCTGGAGAAGTCCCTGTAGAGCAGATCTTACGAAATGTCATGGAGGCAGATGGAATCAAACTAGACAGGTAAGGAACAGTGAAAAGATAAAATGTACAGAACCAAACACTGCTGTAGCTCTACTGATAGTCCATTGCAGCAGTTTCTTTACATAAACACAAGTATTGCCAGGAGCTACAACCTAACTGAGGTCTGAATTTAGTCTTTTAGTTGTTCTACAGGGCTTAACTCTTTCATTATTTAACTAAATTTGAGTGTTTTGCCTTAATCCCAGTATACATAAGATTCCTAACTACAGCTTTGATACTGAGGACTGTCTGTCTCAATCTTAAGTACCAACTGTTGTTTTTCAGATGGAAGGTTCAAGTAACAAACAAAGGATACTACAACTTAAGGAAACCAAAGGTATTGTTTGCAAGTATAATATGAATTCTGTTAAATACTCTATGTTTGTCTTTTTTTGTTGTTGTTATCAACTTCCCATTAAACACTGAATTTTAAACCCTAATAATGATTTTTAACAAGGCATATAATAATGATTTTTAATAATGTTTTTTAACAAGGCATAATTGGAAGTTCTGTCTTACAGGTATTCACAATGAACAACTACTTCTCTGTAGGACCTGATGCTCTTATGGCTCTGAATTTCCATGCTCATCGTGAAAAAACTCCCTCTCTGTTTTCCAGCAGAATCATCAATAAGGTGTGTTTGCTAAAGGGGCATTTCCTCCTTGGAGTTGTTGATTTGACTTCAGGCTATTTTAGGTTCACATTCCTTTACACTACATCCTTCTTGTCACTTTAAGAGTTTGAATTAGCTTTTCTTAGGGAAAGGGATTCTATGGGTAAAACATGTTGGCACACCCACTCATGAGTGTTCTGCCTTGCCTCTGCTTGCTTAGAAAATTTGCTGTTTGCTCATTTTTTGCTCAGAATTTCTCATTTGCTTTGAAACCTCATGAGTTAAGTGCTTATTCCCTTTTCAAGTGGAAATCTAGTTTCTTATGCAAGTTGTAGTTCATTTCATGAGGAAGGTCTAGTTCAAGGATGTGCAAATATATTATGTGTATGTTTTAGATAAGGTTTGCACAGCCATAACTATACATAAATATTTCAAATAGTGTTCCTATGTATTATCTTTTTCTAACAATATTTTCTTTTCTCCCCATTTTGTTTGGGTTTTTTTTTTGTAGGCTGTTTATTTTTTTTATGGAACCAAAGACTGCTTAGTACAAGAATGTAAAGACCTTAACAAAAAGGTTGAGGTAAGTTTTTTAACTTGCTTATTCTCTGGACAGTCAGTGAAGTGTAAAAACTTATCTTGTGAAAGAAAAGGAGAGAAGCTTTGCTCTGTACCATATTTACACTTAATGATATTTGTGTGAGGGTGGCTGTGGCCTTGGAGCATTTTTGTGTTCCCTTTGCTGTCTGCAGCTTACTTCATGGAATTCATGTATTTGGGCTTACAGCAAATTCCTGACTTTTTTCCTGGCCTTGACTCAGTTCTATGAGTGCAAGCACTGATATTCAGCTATAGTTTGCCATAGCACTAGAGGCTTACATAAGTGAGAGTTCCTTTTTTCTTTTCTCTACTAATAGAAATTTACTGTCAGATTTCTTAAAGATTTTTTTAAATATGGAAAGAAAACACATTTTGTTGGTGCAGGGCCAATTTTTCTTTAAGTGGAAGCCTATTGAATGCATAAAGTAGATAAGTTCCATTGAAGTACTGAATTTGATCCACAGTAATTAACTTCTGCTTGTCTTTTAAAGCTAGAGTTGGATGGTGAGAGGATTGAGTTGCCCAATTTGGAAGGCATCATTGTGCTGAATATTGGATACTGGGGAGGTGGCTGCAGGCTCTGGGAAGGAATGGGGGATGAACCTTATCCTTTGGCAAGGTACAGAGGGCATTTTTTGCTTTGTTTTTTCCTTTAACAGTTCTTGCAGTGTAAGGAATTCCCTCAGCAGATTGTGCTTTAGTAGCCAGGCTTGTCTGCAGGCTGGAAGGATTCCTTGGGACAGGCTATCTCACATTTGTTTATTTTCCTTGGAGTAAAGCCATCCTATACATCAAGGGGGTTTTAAGACTATCTCAAAATGTCTGGCATGACAGACAGCAGAAGCATTGGAGAGAGAGGCTATTAACAATAAAGTGAGCCTTCAAAAAGTAGAAGATAGATCCATTTAAGAATCTAAAATACCACATCTCATTAGAGGTTAAAATGGAAAGTAGAAAACAAAACATGTCCAAAATTTTGGCTCCCATGTTGGGAGCAATACCAAAGAGAAAAATAACTTCAAACATTAATTGTTCCCTGTTGTGACTTCCTTCTTCAGAAGGCATCTGTATAAATATACACATAGTTTTGTTACAAGGCTTACAATCCTAAATTTCTAAAAAATACTTGGGCACGGTCCTTACCCAGATCTAAAAAATTAAGCCATTAAAAGATTTTATTTTTGATGAATGTCTGAGTAAAAAGACAGAAAATTATACAAGTTTATGGAAGAGAAATCCGCTGTGAGCCTTAAATGTGCACAATAAGCCTTGGAAAATCATACATCCCTGATTTCAGAGGCCAGCTCAAGTGTGCTGACTGGTGAATTGCTCCATAGCTGTTTGATGGCTTTCTTTGCTGCTCAGTGGGGTTTGTGCTCCAGCACACAAACATAAATGTATTGGTGGCACAACATTCGTCTTCTCTCTGGGAATAGCAGTAAGAGGACATAATATCTGGGGATATGTGCTGGAGCTCATCAGCTCACTGAAAGAAGTCTCATTTTTTCATTTCATAGACATGATGATGGACTTCTGGAGGTTGTTGGTGTTCATGGTTCTTTCCACTGTGCCCAGATCCAGGTGAAACTGGCAAATCCTGTTCGCCTAGGGCAGGCACACACAGTGAGGGTAAGTGCTGCTTAGGCACCTGTTCTCCTAAATATTTTTTTAATACACAATACAGAATCTCAAGCACTCAACTGCTTGAATCAGATCTGAAGTTGCAGTTTGCAGTTGAAATGGATATTTCTCTTGTTGAGTAAAAATGTATTATGTCATAATACACAGACCTCTGTTGCTGTGCTTGGTGGCCTGTGAGTGCCACTCACAGTTTCTCCCTGGCCAGGCTGTGAATGTGTATTGCAGCTGTAAAAGGTGATTTCAGCCCCTTTGAACTGCTGTGGTTGTATTGCTGTGTTTGGTACAGCTGTTTGATTGCTGGGTTGTGTTGTGTTTGGTACAGCTGGTTTGATTGCTGTGTTTGGTACAGCTGTTTGATTGCTGGGTTGTGTTGTTGTTTGGTACAGCTGTTTTGATTGCTGTGTTTGGTACAGCTGTTGTAATTGCTGGGTTGTGTTGTGTTTGGTACAGCTGTTGTGATTGCTGGGTTGTGTTGTGTTTGGTACAGCTGTTTTGATTGCTGGGTTGTGTTGTGTTTGGTACCAGCTGATCCTGAAGAGCTCCAAGATGCCGATGCAGGTGGATGGGGAGCCCTGGGCACAGGGGCCCTGCACTGTCACCATCACTCACAAGACCCATGCTCTGATGTTGTACCACTCTGGGGAGCAGACAGATGATGATGATGCCTCCAGCCTGTCAGAGTGACACCAGGGCAGGGAGCAGCTGGATCAAGACCTGGAGATTTTGTGGAATTGGGATTTGATGTGCGGCAGTGAGGAACTTCAGCTCGTTAAAACACCAATGTCTGATCTGGACTGAGGTTTATCAACTAAGGTTCATACTTGTGAATGAACTAGAGCTGAGGAAAAAGCCATGCTTCTGCACTCATGGAAACTTTCACAGCTGAATTACCACCACTGGTTTGCTTTAGCTTGGTGGGGATGCCCTCCAGCCTTTCCAGCTGGAACATGTTCCTCTCATGGCTGGAAGGGGACGGATGCTGCAGCCCTTCCTTGCTGTGCAATCAGGTCTCTGCACACACACAGCACAGTGTTTCAGAGAGATGTTTCATACCCTTGGAAAGGGGAACAGCTGGGGTTTGACCTGCTTCCACCTGCCCCAGAGCAGTTCCAGAGCAGAAAACCAGCCCAAGCAGAATATGGGTTGATGTTGTGACAGCAGCCTGCTCCTGGCTGCCATCTCTGCCTGGGAGCAAGAGCAGTAACTCTGTGCACCTGCTCATGCAATGCATTTCTGATAAGCTTCACTGGGAGAGTAGAGGATCTGGGAGCTCTGGGGAAGGTACTCAACAAGAAAATTGCTTTTGGACCAAAGGTTTCTGGAAATGTTATTTAGGAAATGTCCTTTTTCAGTGGCTTTGTAAGCCAAAGAGTACCCTGAGGTCTTGAGTCCCCAACATACAATTCAAAATACTTGTACCATGAATTGCACTGAATGATCCTGTGACTTGACTTTGCTTCAGCTCAGTGAGAGACTAATTCCAGTTTTTGTAAGTAGCAACATCATAGTTTTTGGGCAGGCTTTTTGGAGGAAAACTTGGACAAAGGAGCATCTTCTTTAGCTGTTTAGAGAGAAGGGTTTTAAAGAAATTATGATGATTGGCAAATGTGGGGTATTTTTTAAAAACTTGTTGAAGAACGTGGCTCATAATTACCTGAGAATGATCAGTACTAAGTCAGTCTGTTAACTTTTAATTGTAAGTGTGGAGGTTGAGAGCTGAGTTTGCAGAGGTGCCATTCATGTGTAGGATTTGTTTGTGGAAAAAAGCATGGAAGCATTTGTTTTCTGACTGGCTCTTAGGTGGTAAGAGATGCCTTGTTGGTTACCCTCATTTCCCTTATGGATAGAAAGGGGGAAAAAGATGAGAGGTTGATCCTGGTCGTGGAGGTTCAGAACACCCACAAGAGCTCACAGAGACTGTCAGGCATGTCTGAAGCTTCTCAGGTTAAAAGCTTCTCAGGTGAAAACATCTTCATGGTTAACAAAAGTAGAAGATCTTATTCCTGCTCTTTTTGTTGTAAGAATTTTGAGCCTGCAGCAGGTGAGAACTGAGTTGAGGCTTAAAATATCTCACTGAGTAAATTCAGTTTAGTTACTGAAGGTGCTCTTCCAAGTAGGAAGAGAATTTATGCTGTGTAAGCCAAGATTATAAGAAGGTGAAGCCTTTGGTCTGAAGTTTGAATGTTGCTGCTTTTGTCATGATCCCCCAGTTTTTAAATTTTCTTTATGCTGACTGAAAATGAGACCATTGGGTAAAGTAGGCTATGTTTCTAGGTTTTTTAAAATGAAACCATTTTTCAAAAACCTGTAAAATGATGTTTGCATTAGCACTGAATGATCTATTTATATTTTAAAATAATTTATTGAAACTTGGCAAAGTCAGTATTTTTAAAACCTTCAACTGTAATCCTCTTTGGAAAGCATTTTTAACTTGATGGTATTCCTTGTAGAAAGTGTATGTACTAGAACTTCAATACTACTGATTCTCAGTGAATTTATAGCAGTCTGGAAATGTGATTAGAGTGTAATGAACTGTAAAGCAGAAGCCATTTGTAAATTCCATATTCATTAGCCTTATATGCATAACTTTAATTATTTTATTGTATGTAAATAGAGATGAAAAATAATAGTAAAATATATGTAAAAAGTGTTTAAAATACTTTAAGTATGCTATGCTAGATTAATCCATTACCTTTTTTATTTTAGTTATGAGCTTCAGTTTGTATTAGCTTCAAAAATCTTACCAGTTATTATTTTTTTAATGACTTGTAACCATCAGCACCCTAAAAGTATTTAAGTTCTATGCTGTAGTTTTTATGTAACTGTGGTTTACAAACAAATGAGGAATCTGTGGAAAAGCAGGGTATGTGCTCTGAAAAGCAGTGTTTGAAATGACACCACTGGCTACTTTAAACTGTACATAATGCAGTTCAGACTTCCCTGAAGTTGATCAGATGATTATTCAAAATGGTTTGAATAATCAATTTGAATAATATTGTTTTATAGCCCAAGAACCTTGAACTGTTGAAAAACGTCACTCTTTTCACTTCTGACATCTAGAAAAAAATAATTGATGCCAAGGTTGGAAGTGTCCCTGTGTTCCCACAGGTGGGTGGGGCTGTTTGTGCTCCCTCCCACTGCAGCTTTTCATGGGTCCAGTCCAACATGTGTGACATCCCCTGGGAAGGGTAAATCCATCATTCCTGCTGGAGGAACAAAGTGAAAGTAGCATTTAACTGGGTGCTTGTTTGGGACAACCCCTGCTCTGTGGTCTTGGTTTTGGAGGTGAAGTCTGTGTCTCACCAATGGACTGTGAGTGATGGCAGCAAATGTGGCCCTGGGGAAGCCTCTTGTGGAATTGTACCTATGGTTTAGAGAACATTCTGTAAGGCTGAAGTGTCCATTGGGACTCTATAGCTGTCATCATTTGTGTGGCAAAAAAAGGTCTTGTAAAACAGAGTCAGCCCTGGCGTCCGTGGGAAGCCTTGCTGGTTCCAGCTGTTCTTTGCTTTCAATGTTTCCTCCTTTCTGGTGTGTTGCAAATTGGGTTAAAGCCTGTTTGGAATGGCTTTGAGGGAGCTGTTTCCTGTTGTAGCCCAGTTTGCCCTCAGCAATGAGCTCCCAGACTGTCTGGCAGCAGGAATGGACTTGGCTGATTTGTACCAGAGCTGGGGCTGCCCAGTGTGCATTGTGAATATAAACTGCTCCATGCTTTTTCAGTGTTGTAGGTGCATAGAGCACCATTTCAAACAGCTCCTCCATCCAAGGAGTTGCTCCTTGTAGGCTGGAGCCCTGGAAATCCCCACACTAAATTCTCTGTCTGGGAGAGGGGACTCTGCAGCTGGAGCTCCTGTCCTGCACTGAAGAGTTTTCCCTTATCCTATTAATCATAAACATTGGAAAAATTGAGAAAACAATATTTCAAAAAGCCAGATAACAAACTATTTCTTCTGCCAGTCTGTATATTATAGATTTGTGTAAAATGTACAGGGTAAACAGTAACACTGATTGTCAAGCACTTCAAAGTGAGTTCATTAAGTTTATTTTTAAGTTATATTGTTGCATCTAGTAGCAAGTTTGGTCAGATTCTGATAACTTTCTTTAATGTAGGTTCTCAGTCCTGTGACAGGCAATAGAAAAAGCATAAATCTGCTTGGAGAGCCTTTCTGTGGGTCAGCTCCTCTCCTGGCTCACAGTGCACTGTTCACTCACATAGAGGATGTGCTGTGTATTTTTACGTGCACAGAACCTCCTGTCAAAGGCTTTGTCAGACAAGAAAATTGGAATGGCTTCACACAGCTGTTCTTGGCCCAGTGACCCACCTGGTTGGCTTTTCCAGTCACCATCACCACCAGGACTCCAAAGGTTCCCCAATACCCCTGGCCTGGATTGAATATAATCTTTGTTCTCATTGCTGCTGGGAGGAACGTCCCTTTTCTCCACAGGTTCTGAGAACTGATCCTTGAAGGGTTTGGTTTCAATTGGCCAATTCCTTCTGGTTCTGTGCTACATTGCACTGAAGCTTTTACAGTGTGTGCTGCTGTATCTCACTGGTTAAATAAAAAGCTCTGCACCTTTAGCTGTGATCAGCACAATAGCATCAGTGTTAGAATAGTTACTGGTTTTTACTTGGCAACAAATGCTTTTGGTAGAGCAGCACTGTAACCCAGTTAGTCTCTGGGGGAGAGCAGGACACTTAAAAATCTGCATGTGTTCTAACTGTACTGACTACTAGCAGTTTTCTTCCTTTTGGAAAATAAAAAAATTAAGTCTTCAGTTGGAATTAAATTAGACTGTCTTCAAAAATACTAGGATGTAACTGATTCTTTTGAATGTCAACCACTGAATTTAAAATGCTGTTTTCTTCTGAGAAATGAGAGGTGCTTCTTGAGCACAGGGTGAGGCAGCAGTGACCACTTCTTCCTGTGGTAATTGAGTAAATGGAGAGAATTTACACATTCTTTTTTTCAGCAATGCTGAGGCCACAGTTGTAAAGCACGATTTTGTCATCCAAGAGTGCTGAATACCCAATTCAGGCTTTGGGCATCTCAGGGAGATACTTCAGGCTGGAAAAAAGCCACATGCCTTGACTAAACCTAGTTGTGTTGTGCAGACTGACCTTGGCTGAGGATCTGGCCCTCAACTGTTCAAAAGAATGAATGTGCTCAAAATTGTACTTTTTAATGCTGCCCTGTGTCCTGTGCTGTGTCCCCCTACTGCTGTATGTAATTAATTCTTTGCATTGTTTAATTTGCAACTTATTTGTAGATTTTAGCATAAAAATTTATGTGAGTTTATTGCATTCTGTACCTTCAAGGTTTACATCCCTCAAAAGCCATTTTGTCTGCTACAAACTGCTGTAATCCTTTGAATACCTCCAGCCATCTTCTCTTTCTAGGATTTTTGTAGTTAAACAGAATGGATTTTTATTTTTGTAGCTTGTAACTTCAGTATATATAGTAGTTGTTTAGTAAGTAGTGATCAGAATACTGTAAAATGTTGTTTTTAAGAGCTGTAACTTTTAATTAGTAATTACTCCTTACAGGAAAATGTCAGCATGTTAACAGTTTAAAAAGAATATATTATTTAGCTACACATGCTGTGATGCTGCCACATGGGATTTATATTGAATGTTTGTCTATATGTTCTAAAGTGGCACTAAACAAGGAAAATATGAGCCTCAAGTGCAAGAAATAGCTCACAAAATAGGCAGTTTTCAATTGAGAAAGGTGACATTTGGAATTCGGTATTTTTTATTTCCCACAGAGCAGTAAGGAGTGATCAGTGGACTCTTAGCAGATCAGTTGTTTCCTTGTGGTGTAGTTTGAGATGTGTATTTAGTGCCCAAACGTGAGCAGACACTGCACCATTCCTGCTCCTCAGAGAGCAGAACCCCAGAGCAGCCCCACAGCTGTGCAGGATGTGAGGTCTTGCTTGCCATGAAAAAAACAGTTAGCATGGGCTTGGACCTCCAGAATAAAAGTTTAAATCAAAATTTGCAAATTTTTCCTTGCCATCAAGCCATGTTTTCAAACCTCAAACTGGTTTTCCTTTGGTTTTGAAGAGAGGGCAGGCTGAAATGGAAGAGTAAGGAGGTAATCCTGTAGAAGTCATTGTTAGAAAAGCAGAAATGCTGGTTTTATCTGCTGCAGAGGCACAGTGAGTGTGCTTCTGTCTCATACAAATTGTGATGGTTGGTGCAGGGGTTACATGGGCACAGTGTGTGATTTGGGCCAGGTTCTGCCTGAGGAGCTGCAGCTTCAGTGGAGCCACAGAGCTGCCCCCTCTGTAGTTACTGCACATTAACACAGGGAAACTGAAAACTCAGTTGTTGTACCATGGCCTCTCTCTGTGACTTGCACTCCCTGAAATTCTCTGTGCAGAAACATCTGCTCCATATTCTTCATAGAAATTTGTAAATACAGATTTTTTCCCAGCACTGGCTCTGTTACTGAATTTCCTAATGCATCTGTTTGTCTCGTTATTTGTTCTGTATTTCTCTGTAGATTTAAGGGCTTGGATTAAAGTATTTAAACTCACCTTTTCCTTTTCCTTGCTGTGCATAAAAACAAATGTGAGTCTTCAGCTCTGCAACAGCCCCAGGATGAGGATGACTGCCTGCTCTGGGAGGGCTGCAGCTAGATGAGCTTAGGCATTTTGAGAACAAAGTTGTATTTTGTTGAACTCTGTGGCCGTGCTACTGCCTGAAATTCCTGCTGCAAAATTTGAGCATCTCAAACCTCAACAAATTCTAGACAGCATGGTAATGTCATCTGGAGGTAAAACTAACACTGGTAACATGCAAAGGTCTCTCAGCAGCTGTTTGCCTGCTCCTGGTTCATTCTTCTCCTTGGGGAGGAGCTGAGGTTATGTGGATTTTCAATAGGTGTGGTTTAAATGGTTTGAATTCCCAGGCTTCAACAGTTAATGTGAAATGTCCATGTTCTTATTTCTCACCTCTGTTGACATTGATTTGGGGATCTTAAAACAGCTTCTGATGCTGCACATTATTTACTCGAAGAGGGGAAGGAGTCCTGCAAATGCCTTGGCTGTGATGAGCAGTTTCAAGTAAGAGGTTTAACAGGAGATGTTCTGGTATCAGTAGAAACTGGAGATGGGGCAGGAGGTGCTGCTGAGAGCAAATCAGCAAAACTCCCAGGGGCTTTCCCCAGCGAGGGGAAACATTCAGGGAGACATTCAGGGATCAAGTGGTTCAAGGCTTTCCCCTGGGGGCAGCAGATGGGTTCGTTTGGGCCCTTGGAAGTGAATAAATCCTGTGGGGCCACTTTGTCATAGTGTCAGCTCCCTCCCAAATCCTCTCCTCTGTTCCCTGCTGTCATTTGCACAAAGGAGAGAAGGGCTCTGGCCTCTCAGCTCCTGTATTATGCCACAATCGAACCTTTTAAAGACTATTTGTGTGTTGTTTCCCATTCAGGATGGGGTCAGAGCGTGGATATTCAGCAGGTTTTTCTTAGATGGATAAGACAATAGTTTCACAGAATTAGGGAGTTTAATACCAGCACAAACAAAATGCAACTAAGTTGCCTCCTTAAAGTTCTGTTGAACTACTTTAGGATCAAGAATTGCTCATGATGGTGTTTTCACCTGAATTACCTCCTCTTTTCAATTAGCTTTTATTATTTGATTGGTGGCTCCTCCCACCCTCCTTTAGTGCTTTGGCCAGACTCACACAATTGCCTGTATTTTATGTAAATGGAATTGCTACACCGTAAAATGATATACAAATGTGTCTACCACACAGAAGCTAATAAATGTGTGAATAAACCCATTATTCCCATGTAATGGCAGCTGATTGCAGCCTGGGCAACACGGGGATATGAGCCCATGGAATGAGGAGAACTCTGAGAGGCCACAATTAATTGACTTTTGGAATGACTTCTCTTTTCCACAGTTCTATTTGGCTGAGCAAGATTCACAAATTGCTGTCTTGAACTTTTTTATGGGACAAAATAGCTGCCAATGAAAGTCTAAATTTGAGTCTGCAAACTTTAGACTTTAAGTCTGCAAACTCCAGAGATTTCTTTCCCCAAAACCTTCCTCAGCCCAATCCACATGGAGAACTTGAGGTGGAAATGTTCAATTTGCTCCAAACAAGCTCCATGCTTTGTTTGGGCTGACTTTTGAATCTGTTGAGGCACCAGAGCAGCTCCCTGCTGAATTGTTTTCCACTGGCCACATGAGGAAGCAGCAGCTCCCAATTTCACTGGATGAAATCATCAGGAATCATCACCTATGGCAGCTTCCAGGTGTAACCTAGGCTGGCAGATGCTGGATCTCACCCAAGGCTTTTTAGAGCAATCCCACACCATGTCCTTAATTGTCCAGCTTCCTCCAGCTGATGACCATGGTTATGCATGGTTGTCTCCTGTCACTGACATTTTATGAAAAATCCTTTTGCCAGGATCTTTTCTCCTGAGAAGCTGGGAAGCTTCAGCTTCTCTGTGTTTTGCTGCTTTGGAATGTGATTTGGAGAATTGTTTACCCAACATGTGAAATTGTTTTTACTTGGTGACCAATGACAGCTGCCTGTGTCAAGGCTGGGAGCAGCCACAAGATTTTATTATCATTCCATTCCATTCCTTTCCTTTCCTGCCTTCTGATGAAATCCTTTCTTCTATTCCTTAGTATAGTTTTAATATATAATTTTCTTTTAATATAATATATATCATAAAATAATAAATCAGCCTTCTGAAACATGGAGTCAAGATTCTCATCTCTTCCCTCATCCTGGTACCCCTGTGAACACCTCCACAGTCTCCAGCTGTGTTTCCTGGGCAGGATGATCTCCTCATCCCCAGTGAGGAGGCAGCACCACGGATCATGGGTGTGGGAAGGAGGCAGCTCAGGACCAGTCCAGAGCTCTGCCTGCCCTTCCCCAGCTCCCACAGCCCCGTGAGTGATGCCCTCAAGAGCCTTTGTTGTCTTCACTTCTGCCTCCCTCCCTGCTTCCGCCCTGAGCAGAGAACAAAACATTCAGAGTTAGGGTTCACTGTGAGTTTTTATTGAATTCAAGCCGCCAGCCAGCCCTGGAGTGGGCACAGGGACCAGGTGGCACAAAATCCACGGAGGGGGCCCTGCCTGTGTGTGGCTGGCACAGCTACAAACAATAACTCACCTTATACAGACTGAAGTACAGGGCTGATATATCAGTACAATCAACAGGTTTATAACTGCATATCTTTTTCTAAATACACTGTTTTACTGGTGTCTTTAATTGAAGAAAAGATTAAACTTTCATTTATTTTCATTCAGCAACTGGTTTTTTATTTACTCTAATTTGTATATTGAAATGCAAATCAATGCACATTCTCATGGTGTTAACACCAGAATTAGTTCTTTTTCTAGACTAAGTTGCTTTCATTTTAATACTAAAAAGAGAATTAAAATTTAAATATATGCTTCTATATATGCCTTGTTTAAAACCAGTGCAGCTCTTACAGGTAGTGCCCGAGTAAAACCACTTCAGTTGTGTTGGAAAGGCTTTAAAATGGTCATTTATCATGCAGTGACTAGTTTTGCTCCTCAACACACTAATATTTATTACTAGTTATTAAAGTTATATCACACTAATATTCCAAAATATGCAAGAGACCTGAAGCTAACCAAAAGATTTCTCAGATGCCCAGAGATTGGTCCCAGTAATGCCAAGGTCCCCAATTCCATCCCCACATGGATCATTCACTCCAGAGCTGGACTCAGGGATCCTTGTGAATCCCTTCCAACTCAGAACATTCTGTGATTCTGTGAATTCCAAATTAACAGAACTTCACTCTATGACTTCTACTCATTGATAGCACAAAAGAAAGAGAACAGAGGATCAGGGGCCCAGTGAAGGTTTGTTTCACTCCTGGTCATGCAGGACCCTCATGTGTTCCACATGCTCGGTCCTACACCAGCGTCCCATGCCAAGGATCCCACTCTGTCCAACGAGGCAGAACAGAAGCTGCTGCTCTTTGCTTTGTCTGGGTGTCCCTCCAGACATGGCCACAGGCTCAGGCCAGCACTGACACCTCTGTAAAGCCAAGCAGCAGGGAACAGAGGATGGGGACTTTCTCCACTGCACAGACTGCTGGAGCCGTGTTTGCCCACAGCCAAGGGGGCAGAACTCCCTCAGCACCTGCTGGGTGCATCTGCAGCTCTGTGCACAGCCCAGGAGCAAAAGGATTTCTCAGAGGGAGCTGCTGTCATCTTTCACTGCTGAAAAACTGGAAGGGCAGAAAACCCAGTCTGTCACCCATTCCTGGCTCCCAGCAGGACACAGCCTCCTTCTGCACCTTTTGCAGCATTCTGCTCAGGCCGGGAGTTTCAGTGCTGACTGTGCTTTGGAAAGGGGAGACCCTTCAGAGGGCAGAACTGCTCCAAAGACAGCCATGGCACTTTCAGATCCACCATTCCATATCCTATCCTGACCAAAAAACTGGAAGAAATGAGACTTGTGCTATCCTTGACAAAGTACTAAGAGCTTACAAACCAAGTAAAAATAGACACCAAGCCTGAATTCCTGAAAGCCTCTCTCCAAAGCACTTTGGCTAATGTAGAGTGTAGTCACAGAGGCTCTTTTAAGCCTTCTAACAATTCCCTGCCAAACTGCCAGCAGTGGCTTTGTGTTCTATTTCACCAAGTCCTGTAAGGGCAGCTTTAGAAATCCAAGTCCAGGAAGGCTCTCGTGTGAGCTTCCCATGGGCTACAAGAAATAAAAGTTGGCACAAAAGTCCAGAGGCACCAACAAGGTACAGGCCCTATGAGATCCAAACACCTTGATTGCCTACAGACTGTTTTAAAGTTGTAAGGAAGAAGTACAGATTTCTCTGTACCTGGTGAGAACTTCTGAAGACATACCACAACCCAAAGAACACCAGGAGAATTAAAAACCCATCCCAGGAAGAATGGATGTATATTCTCCTTTGTTCTAATTCCCTTTATGTCAAAAGACTCACCCTGTCTGCCCACAGCTTCATGCAGAGAGGAACCAGCAGAGAGGAACCAGCATTTTCCAAGTATTGCACTCTGTCTTGAGACTCCTCAAACTGGAGTCCCAGAAATATGCAAGAAATCCAGTTTCTACCACCTGAACAACAAAAGATACACCAGCAGAGAATATCCCACCTCACAAAGAGGAAAAGCTTTATGACAGGAGACCCTGCTTTAAGCTAAAGATATCCAGCAGAGAATATCCCAGCTCATAAAGAGGAAAACCATTAGAGCAGGAGAGCCTGAGAGCAGGAATGCATCCCCTGAACTCCTCAGCACACACACAAACCCAGCACTGAAGAGCCTTCAGTGAAGACGTGAAGCATGTTCTGGGTCAGATGACACAGAATGCTTCATCCCACAACTTCACCACAGGATGCACACCACTGCTCTGCAGAATGTCTTCCTGACAACTCTCTGCTGAATTCCCAGTGTCTGGGGTGATGTCATTTGTTGCCTGGTGATTCTAATACCATTTATTTCCCATCAATTCTAGAAGTCTCTGCAGTTCCACTCTGATGAGATTTGTCATAGTGGCTTTTTTAACTTAAAGCCTGAACTTAGGGATTTCAACAGCTCTTTCTGTAGCATCTGGTGAGGTCCTACACTGACAACACCTGTATGGACAACAGTCTGTGCACAAAAGGCAACAGTGAGACCTCCCTCAAAGCTTGAAAGAATTCTTCCTGTTTCTTTCTCAAAGGGGCCATTGTTACCCATGAACACATTATTGCTGTTGCTCCTTTACAGGAAACCACAGAAGCCACCGGCGCCACTGAAGACATTTAACAAGGATTTGCATCATAACTTTGATTTCAGGGCAATCAAGACCTTTGCAAACCCTTGTAGTTTGTACCATCACCAACATTTTGCTAAATCACTATCTAAAGGCTTTAGCAATTCAGACCAAAGAACTGGCAGATTTTCTAAACTGCTTAAAGGAGATGATAATTTCTGCATCAAACAATCAATCTTTGAAACAGATTATCTGTGCTGTAAATGAACTAATCTGAGATACCAGGCCTCACTCTTTCATGTGACAGAGAGAGAGAACAGCATCACTGGAGAACAGCCAGAAGGCTGGGTACAGGGCTTCAGTGAACTGGGCCTTGAATTTATAGATCAGGCTATTCTTCTCCCCCACGGCCATGAAAATGAGGAAGCCGCCATCGCAGTGGAGCAGCACCCCGATCTTGGTGGCCTTTGTGTTGGGCAGGCACTTCTCCACGTCGTTGTGCCAGGAGGAGAGCCTGGAGTTGAGCCACTCGATGCACCAGGAGCGGCAGTTCCTGCCCAGGCGGCTCTGGGGGCCCTGGCGCTCCATGCTGCCGTAGCACACGCCCAGCCCGCAGAAGCTGCTGGGCTGCAGCTCCACCTCCCAGTAGTGGATTCCCCTCTTGAAGCACTGGAAGCCCAGCACCTGGCGGTAGTCGGTGAAGCGCTGAGGGTGCTGCCTGTGCCCTGAGAAGGTGTCTGAGATGGACATCCTGGTGTAGTTGTCAGCCAGAACCACCGTGTTGTGGGCCGTGTTGTAATCCAGGGTGATGTTGGCAGCGTCTGCAATGACAAGAGTCACTCGGAGGGGCTGAAGAACAAAGCATTTCTGTTTGTCCTGTCCCACCTCTGCACTTGCTGCCTGTTTATCTGCCAGCTCGGCTCTCCTCCCCAGTGCAGCCAGCTCTTAGGCCACAGTACAAGCTGCTGGGTTCAGCTGCAGCTCTATGTCACACAACAGCCAAAAGGAGGGAGAGTTTTCCTCCTTCCTGCAGCCTCACAGGATCCCTTCATCACCCAAACACCCCAACAGAAGGCAATAGCTGATCTGGCAGCAAAAGGTATGCCATGTTGTATAGCATCTTAACAAGCCATCACAGGCTCACATTAAAGCCTGCATTTCATTTTAAAACAATCCAGGGCCTTACAGTGTGTTTCTAGGCTACCCTAATGCTGTCTTTTTTGGGGAAACCAAAATCCTTACTTAAAAAACTTCATTTATCCTCATAAAGATTCACAGATGCTGTAGATTAATTTGATTCATCCAGCAAAAAGAACCACTTAGAAACCTCCTGCCTCCCTTTTTCTCCAGAAATTTCCTTCATTTGTAACAACCTATTAAGCTAACAAAACCCCCTCAGATGTCACTACAGAGGACACATAGCTCCAGTGCAACAAGAGCAAGGTCCATCTTTAAGGAGTGCAATGCTGGGTGTCTTACACTGCAGGAGCTCCTCTCTGGGTTTCTTCAGGAAGCTGTCTATCAGCTCTTTGGCAGCAGCAGCAGCAGCTGGGGCACTTGGTGTGGCAGGTAGCGCTGTGTCAACAGAAGAACAGAGAGTTTGGCCAGCTGGGAAGAGACCTCACATGTTTAACACCCCATCAGACACGCTCAGGCTGGAGCTGATCTGGTTTAGCCTCCTGCTCCATGCAGGGTTATGTTCAATATTAGCTCAGGCTGTTCACTGTCAAGTTTTGGAACTCCCACTCTCTGCACAGCTTCTCTCAGTGTTTGATTGCTCCCACAGTGGCCAGCAAGAGCTGAACTTTTGTTCAGTACACCAACACCAAAGACCATCTTATCATTTTAAGAGCAGTCAATGAAAATTAGAATACACATGATGAAAGTTTGGACTCACCAACTTTAGCAGCTTTCTTTTTCTCTTCTGAAGGGGGGGAAAGAAAAAAATAAAAAGAAAAAAATAAACTGTGAGTTCTACTGGGAGGCAAAAGCCACTGGTAAGACTGTGTCAGCTGTAATCCCATCACCAGCCCAGCAGGCTGAAGCCATGTACAAATACCCTCACACTGGAAAGCTGCACATCAAGCACAACCTTCCATTTGCTTCCTATTGCACAGGGTCATAAGCCTGGAAGGAGCTTGGTCTCCCCTCAGGAGCAGTGTGTCCAGGCACGTGGAGTGCTCCTGTTCCTGTGAGGAACACTGACTATTCCTTTCCTCTTTACAGCAGAGCTCTCAGTGCAGCAACAGGAGCTGCAGCTCCATTGCAGTCCTGCTTCCCCAGCACACCCCTGACTGCCCCACAGCCAGCACTTGGACCTTGTGCCAAGAGCTCCCTGGAAGTAACAGAAGCTGCTTCTTAACACATTCACTTCAAAAAGAAAACATGGAAGATCAGCCAAACAGGCTACAGTGCCCATTAATTCTGATATCTCGACAAAACAGAACTGAAAAGCCCCAGTAAAACCTGGCACAAAAACCATCACCCCAGCCCTAGACTGGAGGCAGCAAAATGTTTGAGTAAGGCTCCTTTAATCCCCACTTACTGGTGGTATCTGTCTCCCCCTGTGAAGGGACTTGAGCCTGGGGAACAGTCTTCTCTTTGCGGGTCTGGTCTGTGAGGGAGGAAGAAGAAAACCAGAACATGAACAGATCCTAAGCAGAACTCAATACATACAAATCTGTCAAAACCAAAAGGTGTTTGGCACAAACTTAAAAAACCTGCACCAACAAGAGGGTGGGGAGGCTCTGCTTTGCTTTACAGCCCACTCTGACACCACTAGAGGCTGATGCAGCCTTGTCCCTGTGCAGCTCACAAGGCATGCATCCCCAAACACCCAGAGCACCCTCCCTTCCCTGTGCCAAGGTGCAGCTCATCACTGCATCACCACCACAGCAAAGAGCCCTTTTTTTGTCAGGTCACTACAGGGGAACTGACTCAGCTCTTATTTAACAGTAAATAAGAGTTGGGACAGGATAGCTGGGACATAGCTGGGACAAGATGGTGTTCTGTTGTACTTACATGGTCCGGGAGGCTTCTTTCCAACAGTGGCTTTGTTTGGATGAGCTATTGGAAGGACCTGAATTTTCACAGGTTTGGCTGCAATGGTGATAATTTACATTATGGTTTGTATGGTCAGGAACAGACATGCATTAGTGAGGACATTTTTCCATCTTATCCATCTTTCCTGCCTTTTGGCAGGTGGAGTCCTACCACTCTAAAGCCTTTCCAATCTCCTCAAATCCACATCCTAACCACATCCAGCCCTGCTACATAGTTACACCATAAATTACTCCAAGGAAGAAAGGCTGAGCTGTGCCAGAAGGGTGTAATATCATGATACTCATCAGCTTATCCAAGTATAGATAACAGTGAAGAAACACTGGCACATTTTGTCTCCCAATTTAGCCCAGACTGTAATGTTTTTGTGTGGAAATGGAGCACTGCAGAGATTGGAAGACACAATTTACATTAACCAACTGTATTTGTTATACTTTTTAAAAAATTGTATTTCGATTGGAGAGGAAAGATCCCTCATTTCAGCTCAAAGCAAAAGTAGAAAATGCCAGTTTCCCCAGTGACACAGTACCTTCTTCTTTTTTCTCCCGACTCTGAATTACTGAAAGTTTCACTATGTCTTTGAGGGTAATGGCAGACTGGTAAGTGGAATGCACAACATTTTGGTCCATTTCAACTACAGGAACAAAAGCCTCTTTTGTTGATGTTCGTTGCAATGCTGTTGCTCTCTGAAATGACAAATGAGACCACCTTGTGTAGCACACAGAGAAAAATACAACCAACTCACTTTAGATGGGATGCAGTTTGTGCATTCATCTCAAATTCAAGGGAACAAAGGCCACAGTCAGACACAGCTCATGGCAAAATTCCAGCAGCAGCTCAGACACCTCAATTCCCACAGGTAGCCAGTGACCAGCCAGGTCCCAGCACAGAGCAGCCACACCTCACACAGGTGACTCCTGCCCAGTGACCCCTGTGCCTGTGGCAGAGGCTGTGGCTGAGCTGGGACAGTCACCAGACACCCTTCAGCATTCCTTCACTGATATTTGTGTGCTTTTCAGGACATCCTTTGATAGCAGGTTCTTGCACACCACTGCATTTCCATTTGACTGGAAGTCTCTGGAAAGCAGGACCATAGCAGCTTTTTGTCATTCAGCATTCTAGAATGAAGAACTGGATTCACACTTAAATGACACATTACCTTCAAAAAGAGGATGTCATCACTTTCAGTCAGTGCCATCTCAATCTGATCTTTGAGAGACTGAATTTCATTCTTCTTATTTCCCAGAACACCGTAAATATAATCAAACTTATTCCAAACTCTCTTTTCTTCCTCTGTAATTGCTTTCATGATCTCATTTTCTCTTTCTTCAATTACAGCTTTAACTTCTGAAAACTCCTTTCTGATCAATTCCTTCTTTCTTGAAGCTGTCTCCTGGGGCAGACAAGAGCAGATAGGCACTGATTTCAAAAGAACAGTTTATAAAGAAAATACTCTAAAGTGCTACTGAATGAAAGCCTCTAAGAAACGTGGGCTTCTCTTCCTTGAAACAAGCAAGAGAAGAGCTGTCGATTTCTATGTGGTTTGGAAAGAAAATTCCTTCACCCACAAGGAATGGAGCCCATTCTCAGTGTCACCCTCACGTGAGGGTGTAAAGCCTTGCACAGTGCTGGGCTCACTCCCATCTCCCACAGAGCCAAAACTCCTCTTTTCTGTTCCCTCCCAGTGACACCTTCTCCTGCCAATGCAGCCTCAGCACCACAGCCCTTGCCACAAGGGTACAATCACCAGCACCATGCAGTGGCAGCGGGTGCCAGGCAAGCTGAGAGCACTCTGAGCAGCTCCCCACTTACAGCAGATTGGTTCTGTTTTGTTTTCACCGTGCTCATTGCCCGGGCAGTTCTTTCACTCTGGTTATGGAGCTCCGCAAGTTTTTTCTTCAGCAGCGACTGCAACAGGAGAGGCCAGAAAGCATTTCAGAGAGGCAGCTGTCATGTCTGCTCTCAGTTTTAAATACTCTTGTAAGCATTTATTACTCTCAGCTTAAAACCTGCCTTCCCTTGAGCCTCAGGGGGTGTAAAAGTACCATCCTGTACATTGTGGCACCTACACCCTCCTCACCTCTCCCAATGCCATTGCTGACACTCCCTTCACAAAGGACCCACTGCTTTCATCAGCACAGCAGTTCCCATGCTAAGAATAAATGTTACATTAGCTCTCAGGTTGCACTTCCAGCGCTAAGCTGATGCTACTGTTCACCCCACTCCTTTTGAGAAAGTTCTCCCTCAGATGAGATTTACCTGCTCCTTTAGTTCAAGATTCTGCTAAGCTCAATCAGGGCCAACTTCTGCAGCTAAGCTGCGTACACACCCACCGAACAGATGGGAGTTTGACCACCTAAACCTGTTCAGCACACTTTACTCATCCACACTGATTTTCAACTGTGCTGGAAAATATAAAGGCCAGGTTTCCTTCCCTTCTACTCCGTGAGCCTCCTTCTGTCTTTCATCTACACACTTGAGATCCAGGATACCTTTATAATTCTTCTTAAGAACATCTGCAGCGGGCTGTCGGCCCCTCAGGCAGTGCCAAGCCCTGGCAGGGAGCAGAGCAGCCGAGGAGGCTCAGAGCTCTGGGTGACGCCACGGAATTTGGGAGGCTCAGAGCTCTGGGTGACGCCACGGAATTTGGGAGGCTCAGTGCTCTGGGTGACGCCACGGAATTTGGGAGGCCTCACTGCTGAGCCCAGCCCAGGACAGCCCAGCCCCGTCAATCCCCTGACAGCGCCTTCCCAGACCCCCGCTCTTGAGCAACATCTTGGAGAGACGAGGAAAACACGAGGAATGGCTCTGCGGACGTGCCTGAGCGCTGTTGGAGGGCAGATAAGAGCTCACCAATGCCAGACACGAGATTTACAATCGGCTTGTTCCGGCCTCCTCCCCGCACTCCAGAGCGGCTCCGCCGGCACCCAGGGAGCCCTTGGGAGGGGGTTCCACCGGCCACCCCCGCCCAGCCCGGCCGCTCACCTGGGCAGAGGCTTTTGCCTGCTCCAAGGGGCTGGTGGGGCACAGCTTGTGCCCGAGCAGGCAGAGGGAGCAGATGCAGACGCCGTGCTTGCCGCAGAAGAACTCGAAGAGCCGGTTGTGCTGGGGGCACTTGCGCTGCTGCAGGTCGCGCACGGTGGGGCAGAGCTGGTGGTCGCGGAAGGCGGGGCTGTCGCGGTGCGGCCGCAGGTGCTCGGCGCAGAAGGACGCGGTGCACGTCAGGCAGGTCTGCACGGCCGCCGCCTCCCGGCAGCTGTCGCAGAGCACGGGGGGCTCCGCGGCCCAGCACCCCCCCACCTCCCCATCCCCATCCCCATTCTCCTCCTCTTCCTCGCCCTTGGCCCCGGAGCGGCCCTGGAGCTGCTCCACCACCCGGCACAGCACCGTGTTCTTCTGCAGCTGCGGGCGGCCCGCGAAGGTGGCCCGGCACTGCGGGCAGCTGAAGCCCCCCGAGAGCCCGGCCCAGGTGAGCTCCAGGCAGGAGGCGCAGAAGTTGTGCCCGCAGGGCACCGTCACGGGGCTGCTGAAGATGCAGAGGCAGATGGAGCAGGTGAGCTCCTCCTCCAGCCCCGACAGGCCCGGCTCCGACTCCAGCGCCGCCATCGCCCCGTCCGCAGCTGCCCCAAAAACTCGAAACTAACCTGGCCTCGGAGAAACGAAACTATGGCTGGGGCTTTCCGGAAAATTACGTGTCCGATCCCCGCCCCGACGGGAGGGGCGGCAGCCGGGGGACGAACCCTGAAGCGCCCGCCCATGAGGGAGCCGGGCAGCCCTGGGATGGGGGGCTCTGCCCTGAGGAACGGGACCCTCGGTGTGGGAACGGGACCTCGGGGCAGGGACGGGACCCTGTGGCGGGAACGGGCGGACCGGGCAGCCCCGGGATGCGGGGGGCTCTGCCCTGCGGAACGGGACCCTCGGTGTGGGGACGGGACCCGCGGGGCTGCGGGCGAGCCGGGCCGGGGGCTCCGAGCCGGGGTCGGGGCAGCGTCACCCGCCGGTGCCCGGAGCGCTCGGGGTCGGTGCCGCCCGCCCTGCCCGCCCTGCTCCGGCCGGGCCCGGCCCGAGGGAACCCGGCACAGCCCAGGGTGTCCGGCCGGGGCTCAGGCAGGGTGTGAACCCCAAATCCCCCCCAGCACCGCCCCAGCTGCTCCGAGCCGAGGGTAACCTGGATGCTGGAGATCCTACGGACTCATATGTTTGGGTTGGAAAGGACTTTAAAAATAACCTGTTTGCAACAGCTGATGTCAGTGCAATGTTTTTAAAGCACACCGGTTACTGCTTTGTGATTGTGGAAACCATTTTAACAGAAGATGCTTCCTCAAATTTCTTTTTCTCAGTCTAACTGTTCAATAATCCCGTTTCTAACAGGAACATTGATGCTGAATAGCAACACGGCAAGTGCTCCTGTCTTAACTAGCTTGACTGCAAATCGTTCCACTGATCTCTTCCTCTTCTGCCCTGTCTGCTGGGGTCCCAGGGACTTCCTTGGCGCCCTCTGTATTCCTCCACCCATGCTGGCAGCAGGGATAAAAGGAGCAGCCTGGCACCAAGTCTGTCATCCCGCATTAATTTAAACAGAACCTGATAGACTGCAGCAGAAGGAGCTGTGTGCTCTCAACTTACCCAGTGGGCAAAGAACACTTTGTATGGAGAACTGCTGAGGTTCCCTTTAAAGTAATTTAAAAGTATTAGCAGGCAGTCTTGTTGGTGTTAGTCCTTGGGGACTTCCAAGAAGGTTCAGGAGTTACACAGAATCACAGAATGAACTTGGTTGAACTTTCAGTGAAGATTTTCTTTCTAACATGGAACCAAAACTTGCCTTAGCACAGTTCAGGATTGTGTCCTCTCATTCTGTCAGTGCTGCCTGGAAGCCCAACCCCACCTGGCCACAGGCACCTTTCAGGGGGTTGTGGAGAGTGATAAGATCTCCCCTGAGTCTCCTTTTCTCCAGGCTGAACACCCCCAGCTCCCTCAGTGCTTCCTCACAGGGTTTGTGCTCCCAGCCTCACTGCCCTCCTCTGGAAGTGTTTGAGCATCTCAACATCCTCCCCAAACTGAGGGGCCAGGACTGGACACAGCACTCAAGGTGTGCCCTCACCAGTGCCGAGTACAGGGGAAGGGAAAAATTACTTCCCTTTTCCTGCTGGCCACTGTTCCTGATCCAGGCCAGGGGCTGTTGGCCTTTTTGTCCATCTGGGCACACTGCTGGCTCATGTTCATGCTCACTGTATAAAGCACTCAAAGGAAACGATGTTGGGTGGTTTGTTACAAGGGAAATCTGCTCCTAGCCAGTTCTTTTGGACTATTAAATTCAATCTGGAGAATCATTGTAAGCAATGTTGCACAGATAACATGAACTTGTACCTCCATCAGTTTTCCCTCAGGATAAGCTGCAGAGGGTTGTGTGTCACAGGGCTCTGAGTCCCTGCTCAGTAACAGATACAGGCGCAGGAAGGACCATGGAGGCATTTGGGGCTGCAGGGCTGTGACAGGAGCGAAAGTTCAGGGATCAGCTCTGTCATGTGCTGGAGGGTGGAGGAGTTTCAAGGAGATGGGCACGGTGCCACAGGTTTACAGCGGGTTGGGATGTGGTGACCAGGACTTTGTAACTGCTGTCAGAGGAAAGGCAAACACCTGACAGGGGGTGGCTGACACTGACTGCAAGGAAATGCACTTACAGAGCTGTGCTGTGCACGAGATGGGACACAAGAGCAGCTCTTAATGTCTGCATTTTTTATTTTTCCATAGGTGAACGAACACCCTGGGCTTATCCAGACTAAGCCATCTTTCAAAGACTCAGCACCTTCACTGCATTTTCTGTGGCACTCAAGCGGTATCAACTGATATAGACAAAGGTAGGCAAATAAAAAGGGTAAATATAAACCCTCACAATTGCAGCTTCTGCTTCCGCAGCATAGCACAGGATGTTTACAGCTCAGATGAGCAATTTAAGTTCCACGTTGTCAAAGAGGGCTTGAAATTCTGCCTTGGAGGAAGCCCAACCACTGCTGTTGTCTATAGGACAATGAAGTTGCTTCATGCAAACTTGGTAACAATGGGTAAATAAAACTCAAGATTTTACCTTCAAAACACCCTCTCTCAGGGATGTATTTGTTTTCAAGCATCTGTTTGCACAGCGAGAGTGACTCTGCATCCATTTAATTAATGCCAAAAATACACAGTAGGCAATGGAACAAGAGGTACTGTGAAACACTTGCATTTAGCTTTTGCAACTTCCTAAGAATTAACAAGTAACAATTTCCCTAGCAAAACAATCCTTCCATTAATCCCCACTGTCTGAGCATGACCATGTTCCTGTCTGGCATCTTCTTTTCATCCAGACTGCAAGAACAGCCACACAAATCTAACTGAACTTTTCTCTAAAAAAACAAATCCTAGCATGAAATAATGGTATCTGAAGTGAACAATAATGGTATCTGAAGTAAACCACAAAACACAAATTCCTTTTACTTGTATAAGACAATTCCTTCACAAACAAGGCATTTTAGTAGGGCTGATGCAAAAATGCACAGTACTTTAATGGATTCATGCACTAGGTCAGAGTACATGACAGCTAAACCTTAATGTACAAATTTTCAGGTGTTTGTTTGTATCTAGGGTTTGTTTTCTCCCATGTCTTCTCTGTAGGAGTCAAGTACCTAGCACAGGGATTATCTGGAAGTGTAAGACTTGCCAAGGCTCCAGAGGTACAAGGTGCCCCCTCAATGCTAATAATTATTAGAGCTGTCAGTGCAGTGCCTTGCCAGCACCTGCTGACCCACTCTGCTGCTGGAAAGGGAAGAAGAAAGGCAGCACAGAAACTTCAGCACTTTAAGGACAAGAGGGTTTAGTCTGAAACCAACAACAAAGGCTTTCAGAGCCTACATGGATTAACACAGTGGGACACAATTGTGCCAGGGGTTCATGTCAGATTCCACTGGTCCTAAGCAAAGTTGACACTTACCAGTACTATTTATCTGCCTCAAAATTACAGAAGCTTGAAATCCACAGGCTTTTCTGGATGTGTTTAGGTGCACTCTTTAAGTAACTGCAAAGTGACAGCATTTGTATCCTGTGGCAGCAGCAACAATATTTATAATAATTTTCTAAATGAAAATGACCTCTGGCAGTTATACAGCTCTAGCCAAACCCAGACATTTAAACAGTTACTCACAGTACAGGGTTGTGTTTTATCTTTTAATCAAACCATTCCAGTTCTGCAGCTTGCTACAGTAGGATATAAATATTCAAACCCAACAGAACTATATTAGACTTCCTATAATAAACAAAGTTTTCATGTATTACATAAAAACATAGCCTAAGGGAAAAAACTGTTTTTCTTTTGGCCTACTTCTTCTTAAGACAGTAGCATCAACCAGTGCACCTGCCACCCTCAGAACCTGAAGGCAGCATTTCACAGAACAGATCTGTACAATTGTTCACATCTTTTCACATCCTAGATGTTCCATTTTCAAGGCTGGATCCATTAACTGGAGGCTCCACAATCAGTCTTGGCTCTATCAGTGCATCCCAGCTTTCAGTTATCTGAAAACAAACCACAGGCAGCACTTGGCAGGTGCCAGCAGCACCAGCAGTTTCTGTGCTGTTATGCTTCTGCCTAGACCTGAACAGCAGCACCACTGAACTGAAATCACAGCTCCTCCTGTGAGTCACTGATCCCACTGGTGAACCTCAACCTGCCTGATGCCCTGGGTGAGGAAAGGTGCTGCTCAGAACAAGAGTGATGAAAGGAAAAGCTGGTAAGAAAGGATCTCTGTGAGACATGTTTTTTATTAGCCAAAACAAGAACTCTGATGGGTGGCTGTGACTCCAGGTAACTGAGTACCACACAAGAACTGATTATTATGATGTAAACATGCACGTTCTTGCTAGAAAGAAACAATTGGTTTTGCTTCCATTGGTTCAAATCAGATGCATGGTTACAAAGGGAATGTCCCTGAGGTGAGGAGAGGCAGGAAGCAGGGCAGCTGCAGAGCTGGGGGCAGCACCCAGAGCAGGCCCCACGTACCTTGGTGTCCTGGGGCACGGCGTACTCGATCAGCTCCTCTCCGTCCGCAGACTGGTACACCAGGTCAAACTTCCCTGGCTCCTTAGCAACTGAAAACCAAACAAACAGCTCAACCACCTACAAACCAAAGAAACTTTAAATGTTTACCACAAAAGCCGATGAAAATCAGTTTGGTTTTGGGGTTTTTTTGTGCTCAGTGTCTGGGTTCATAATTGTAACCAAAAATCTCGAGGGAAAATTGAGTATTACACACCAAAATTAAGGTAATTATCTGACTATTCACATGAGAAAGTCAACAATACGTTGCTGAAATTTGACAAAAATGCTCAGATGACAATTCATTAATTCTGGCTTACATGGCAACTGCAGGATGCAGAGTTTGAGAAACATTAATCATTGCAGGTCTCAGGAACTGCACCTGCAGGGGCTCACTTCCACACCCACTGAAGACACACATTATGATCTCACACTTTCTCTAAAATAATAATATATTTTCTTCCTTTCTGAAATAATTTCTTTCAGAAAATGAAACCATACTAGAAGTGAGTTACTGACCACTCAAACTGACTGAAAAAAATTATTTTGTAAATACCCATGAGCATCTTTCAGCTCAACTAGCAAGGGTTAGAACTTCTCAATGTAAATAGACATTTTGGGGAAGGAATGAGGAGGGGAGGGGTGTGTTGAGAATGATCCCAAGATAATTTGGAATACTCCTGAAAGACAAAGTGTTCCTTGGACTTCTGGTTTTCCAGGTGACAGCACATGACATCAAGCCCTTGGTGTCCCCAGGTACCTACATTGTCCTGCTGATGATGAAAGGATCTCCAGTTCAATCTGCTTTTTTTCATCATTCCAACTGATTATTTTTGCCTCCTTCACAAAGCAACAAGAAAAGAATCAGGTAAGACACACTTCAGCACTGGATAACTATTCCATATTGACAACCAGTGCACTCCTTGATTGCTGCCAGAGGAAATAAGTATATTTGGCTATCAAATTTTCTAGTCTCCGTGTATAAAATCTGCAAAGAATTAATGCTCAGCAATCTGTAACTACCGGCATCAACAAAACAAAGTTACTCATTGTCACTGACTTTGCAGTTTAAATCAGTAGTTACCCAGCAACCAAGTTATTTGAAGTAGCAACAAAATTTTACTTGCAACAGTTTTAAGAACTTGCCCTAATTTCAAATAGCACTAGACTCAAATACAGCTACATTTTTCTACTTGAGGGTCTGTATTTTTTGTCATCTCTAAAATATTAATAATCCTTCTAGTTGGTGGTTGTTTGTTTGGTTTTTTTAATCACTTTTAAAATTTTCAATTTGTTTTGGCTTCTAGAGTTTTGATTTTTACTGCTGCACCAGGAATAGCCTGTGGAGTGAACTGAAAAGAAAAACACTGCACAGCATCAAAATATTTAAGCCATACCTCACCTATCATAGTTCTGTGAAGGAAGGGAGGAAAGAAAACCAGTACCTTATAGTCAGAAATTTCAGGACTGTAATTTTCAGTTAGTTCCAGGCGCTGTTGAAAGAAATACAAGTAACAAATTGTAACTTTTCCCAATCTTTGATGGTTCCACCTACATCCAGACACAGTTTCCTCAGCAACAGAAAAGTGCAAGAGCCCGGTCTCCTACTCCTGGAACCCACTGCCAGTCATGGTCCCAGGTACACATCCAGGACTTGCTGCTCCAAAGGATTTAGGTTCAGGTCAGGCTGTGTGAAGAGATCAGGGAGATGGATCCCACTCTCCTCAGCTGCAGGGATTTAATTTTCATTTACTTTTTTATTTTGCAACGCAGTGTAATTATTTGTATGGTAAGATTTGCAGTAACATTTACATGGAAAATTACACTGCAATGATAGCAGAGACAGCCTTTCTTGTGTTCTACAAATACAGAAAGTCTAAAGAAATGCACTTAACTTTTGTATTTGCTCCAAACTTTGTAAAAAAATCAAAGCCAGGCTTTACAACAAGTGAATTTTTTAGAGAAACTGTTATGTCAGAAACTTAAGAGTGGCCCAAATGAAGCAATTTTAACCTACTAACATTCAGCATTTCCAGAGTTTACCTTAAAGGCAATTCTTTCTCCCACTTGGGGTGGAGCAGCTAGAAGAGGTAAAACACTATAGTCTCTCTTGGGAAACTCCACGGGATTCTGTGAAACAAAGAGCAACCCACTGATTAAATTATTTCATCAATGAAAACAGAGGACAATGTTCATGCTGTATGGATTGCAAGAATCACTGAGAAGAGCAAGGTACATGCTTTGTTTTTAGATATAGAATACAATCACTTTATTGTTGTTTCACGAACACATCCTTAGGCTGACAAACAGAATTACAGTAAGTAAAAAATCAGCTTTTATCCCACCAATCTATTTCTGCTGCTATGAATTACTCTCATCCTGCAGGTTCTTTGTACAGTTCAAGCTGCCAGAGGAAGGTGACCCCTGCCTGTGTCAGCACTCACCTGGACAAGGACAGAAGTGTTTGTCGCAGCTTCATTTAACTGCCTCTGTTTGTGGCCTTCACTGCTGTAGTTATAGAAGCAGCCAGGGTTTGCTCCTCTCCCATGGCCCCTCATCATCCCACGAAACCCACGGCCCCTGGGGCCTCTCCAGAAGGGATCCTCTCCCGTTCCACGCCCCCTTCCACGGCTCGGGCTGCCAAAGGATCCTTGCACACTGGCTGGCAACTGTCTAGTGCAGTTCCTTACTATGGAATTACCCAGTCCAGCACCTGCTGCAGACTTTTTAATGACCAGTGTCTCTGAATCTGAACTATCAGAGTCTGAAGAGGAGCTCTGTGCTTTGGGAGCCTTGGTGCTGGCTTTTACAGCCACCACATGGTTTGGCACTGATTTTTCCTTTGCAGTGCTGTCTTGTGCTGGTGTCACCTTCTCATCCTCTGTACTCGAGTCAGAATCTGAACTAGAAGACTGAGTTTTTTTAGCATTTTTACTAATTGCAGTCTTAGTCTTTTCAGTGTTAGACTTTACAGTCACTTTATTAGTTTTCACATCAGAATCTGAAGCAGCTTGGGATTTGTCTTTGGGAAGTGTCACCACTACAGGTTTATGGGAAGATTTATTTTCCTTCACATTTAATTCACTGCTGTCACTGTCAGACGATGTGCTGGAGGTATCTGAAGGTCCCACCCTCTTTTTCCTGGACTGTGTTGTGATCTTTTTGGTGCTATTTTTACCAGAATTTAGAGAAAAGTTCTCATTTGCCTGTTCTAAAGCCATCTTTGTTGCAGCAACCTTTGTCTGCTTTTCATCCTTCTTTTTTGTTGCCAACTCCTTCTCCCTCTCTGTTTTTTTCATCTTTTTAGAATGGGAAGTAGAGCTCTCTTCCTTACCTTCTGCGAGTTTATTTCTTCCCCTAACTTCTTCCTTTCTTTTTCTTTTCGTGTACCTTTTCTGAGAGTCCCAAGTATCTACAGAGGTCTCTTCCCTACAAGAGGAATACTCAAGGTTGTGCTTCTCCTTTTTCTTTTTCCTTTTATGCTTGCCTTCATTCCTAGACAATTCTTCCTCATCCTCCTTGTGTCTGTGCCTTTTTTTGTCTTCTTTTGTTGTGTAAATAAAGCCATCATCTATCTCTTCATAATCATCTGCAACTATCTCTTCCAATTTTACTCTGTTAAAAAAAAAAAAAAAACAAACAAAACCCACCATTCAGCGCAATGAAGAATGAAGGAATGAAGCTGCTTAGGCAGCTCAGGCAAGTTCCCCTAGAGTGAAGATGCTCCAGCTCTTCCCTGGACAGCCCAGAACCCTCCCCTGCAGGCACAGGCTCCCCTTCCATCTCCGGGAACATTTCCAACTGCTCGGCTCCCTCCATCCTGTTGGGCACGCTGGGTGTCTCAGGCGTTGGCACTCAGTGCCCGTGGGCACCCGGGAAGGAAGAGCTCAGACCCCGGGGAAACCCCATCCCCGTTCCACCAAAACCACATGGAGATTCACAGAATCCCAGAACGGGTCAGGAAGGGACCACAGTGGAGTCATCTGGTCCCACCTCGCTGCCTACGCAGGGTCATGCCAGAGTTGTGTCCGGAGGGCTCTGGAATATCCCCAGTGAGGGAAACTCCACATCCTCTCTGTCCCAGTGTGCGGGCCCTGCACCTCATGGTCAGCTGGAACTTCTGGGCATCAGTTCCTGCCCGCTGCCCTTTGTCCCAAGGCTCGGCACCGCCGGGCAGAACCCGCTCCGGCCTCGGCACCGCCTTTAGCTACTGATGGACACTGACGGGGTGCGGGACTGACCCCCGAGCCCGCTGTCCCGGTCCTGCTGTCCTCATCCCCATCCCGTTGTCCCGGTCCCGGTGTCCCCCTGTCCCGGTCCCACTGTCCCGCTCCCCACCCCGCTGTCCCGGTCCCGCTGTCCCAGTCCCCATCCCGCTGTCCCTGTCCCGGTGTCCCCCTGTCCCTGTCCCGGTCCCGCTGTCCCAGTCCCCATCCCGCTGTCCCAGTCCCCATCCCGCTGTCCCGGTCCGTACCGCAGCGAGTCGTTGTCCCGCACGAGGCGCGCGCTCTCGGCGGGCGGCAGCAGCGCCCCCTCGAGGAAGAGGCTGAGGCGGGCGCGGCGGCTGAAGCCGAAGCGGTGGCGGATGAGGCTGAGCAGGTCGGTGACGAGCCGCGCCTGGCCCGGCTCCAGCAGCAGCCAGCACAGCGCGCAGCCCGGGCTGGCCGGCGGAGGGTGGTCGAACACCAGCCGCAGCCGCACCGGGCCGCCGCCGCCGCCGCTGGCCGCCATCATGGAGGAGGAGGAGGAAGGGGCGGAGGAGGCGGGCACGGGGGGCGGCGCCTCAGGGCGGGCCGGGCGGGCCGGTCCCGTGACCGCGGGAGCTGAGGGAGGGATGGGGCCGCTCCGGGCTGTGACCGCGCTCTCCGTGCTGCTGCTGGCGGCAGGTACGGGCCGGGCGGGACGGGACGGAACGGGACCGGGAGCGGGGCCTCCGGGCTCGGGGCCTCGGGCAAAGCGCTCTTGTGTCCCGCAGCCGGGAAGGGCAGGGCCCGGGCTGAGCCGCGCGAAATTCCGCTTGCTGGGGTGGCGGTCGGGAAGGACGGAGAGGGCAGCAGCAGTCCCGGGGGAGCAGCGAAGCCTGGCCACCATGGCCTGGAAAAGCCTTATTGCTCCCGCTCCAGTGCGCTGCTGCCTTCTGCCCTGATCCGTGAGATTAAGGGACGGAGTGTCAAAGGTCTGTTCCGTGTCCGAGATCGACAGTAGACTGACTGCGTTAAGTGACCAGACTTTACTGAGTTGAATTATGTTTTAGATTCCTTTAGAAGTGACCCTGTCTGTATCTGCTCTCCCTGGGGGCTGTGGAGCGGAGCGGTCCCCGCAGACCCCCGGCTCGCAGGGCTGGGATGAGTGCGGGCGCTCGGGTCATGGCGCCATTTACTCAGTGCCTGCAGGTTCGATCCCCGCCCGGGCCGGTCACTAAACGGTTGGACTCGGTCTTTTTAGCTCCATTTCAACTCAGAATATTCTGTGATCCTTGTCGACACTGCAGCTGGTTATGGGAGTTAGTTCACTGGGGCTGTGCTTTCAGTCCAGGCCTTGAAAACACTTCAAGAACAAATTATTCCAGCGACTGGGCTGTTATTCCGGCGGCAGCTCTAAGGCAGCGCTTAATTACACACTTTATTCATTGACAATAACTCAGCCGTGGGTGGGGGTGTAGGTATAGGCAGGTTTCTTATAGTAATTTCTTTTCATAGTAGTAGCACTTCTAATTATCACACCCAAGATTGAAATGTAATGTTTTGGAGCAATTCTGGTGGAAAGTCCGAAGCTGAGCCTTGTTACCTAGCTGATTGTTATTGTTATTCCCCTCAAGGTGTAGTTCTGAGGCAGCCCCAAGAGCCCAAAGAGGTGTGGGGATATGTGGAGGTCCGGAGCAAGGCCCACATGTTCTGGTGGCTCTACTATGCAAACAACCCAACCAAAGACTTCACAGAGTTACCTCTTGTCTTGTGGCTTCAGGTAAGGTTTGGTGAGAGACACCTAAGCAATAATTCTTTCCATCTGTGCCTGGTTCAATCTGATATCTGATATTGTGCAGTTCTACAGAAACAGAATTCAAAACTTCCTGGTTCTAAATGCTTCGCCTTGTGAATGAGGTGTTGGGGTTGGGAAAAATAAGGGTGATTTTATTCTGCAGTTGTGGGGTGTCCTCAAGTGCCCGCCTTCCATCAAGTTGTATTGCAATAACAGAGGTTGTTCTTATCTTTCATACAACAGTAATGATTTTTGTGCATTGTAATTTCACAGCTCCTTTCCTGGAGAGTTTGAAGTCTAAACAATGTTCAGAGAGAGAGAGTAAATAAAATAATCAGAGATTGAGGATGATTTCTAAATGGAAACAATCCCAGTTTGATAAAAGTGATGGCGTGTTCTCCACAGTACATTTCAGAAGTTAATGCTGAATAGAATCTCTTGAGGACTTGTTCTTATTCTTTCTGGGCTATTTAATCAGTGTGAAACCCACAAGCTGTACATGCTGGTTAAATTAATTACTTGCTCTGCTCTCCAGTTAGCACATAGTTAACTTTTGCACTCCATATTTGGGGAGTAAGGTTTTCAAACTGTGCTCACATAGCAGGCAGCTCACCAGAAGCTCTCACAAGTGGGTGACTGCTTCTCTGTTGAATTCTTGCTTTCAGAAATGGTGTGTGTGTGCATAGCCCAAGACCACGAGAAACAGAGCCTGCTCTGCAAATTAACATGTAGTGCAAAAGCCATTTCTAAAATTTACAATCTGTCATTCTACTTACTGGCTGCCTTGTATTTTTCTTCCATCTGTCATATCTATGCCATGCTGCCTTTTAACATCTGTGTCATTTGATGTTTCCCTGCAGGGAGGTCCAGGATCTTCAGGCTGTGGGTATGGGAACTTTGAAGAGATTGGTCCATTAGACAAAGAAATGAAACCAAGAAATACAACCTGGGTACAGTAGAGTTCAGCTTCTAACTACTAATTACAAATGTTTGTTTGCTTGTGTAAGCAGATGATCACTACACAAAAAAAAAAAAAAAAAAAAAAAAAAAAAAACAGAACAATTTTTCATTTAAAGTTCAGTAGAACTATAATATTTCAAGTTAAAATATTGTGGTTATTAAATTAGCTTATAGGAGTAGCCTTGTTTAGAACTGAGGGGTAGACATTAATTTAATTTAATGAAGTGTGTCTCTTCCATGGAACTGTGAAATGCAGATGCCTGGGAACCAGAGAGGAGGGAAGTTGTAGAAAGTGTTCTTTCAATTCACAGCTTCATTGTGTGCAGTCCCAGAGCTTTTTCTGGGTGGCTGGCAGTGTAAAACCTATGGCTTATAATTACAGGTCCAGTATGGCCTTCAAGGGAAAACAAATTACAGCTGCCTGTGAAGGTGGAAGTTTAATTAGAGCAATGTATTTGTGGTCTGAGTTAGCAATAGTCTGAAGTACTCTGGGTTCCCCTAGGTGACCTGGATCACTGGGAGTTTCTGGATGTATTTCTCGTTACAGATGGGGCAAATTGAAGGACTTTCTGTTGCACCTAATTTTTCTGCAGGTTTTTTCAGGTCCAGGGATTTTTTGGCTCAGTTAATCATTTGTGCCATCAAAACTAAGTTATTTTGCTGGTGCTGAACTGAGGTTTTATACAAACCTTCTTTCTGCTTCTACAGTTGCAGGCAGCCAGTGTCTTGTTTGTGGATAATCCTGTGGGCACTGGATTCAGTTATGTGGATGATTGTAGCTTGTTTGCCCAAAACCTTACCACAGTAGTTTCTGATATGATGGTTTTTCTTGGAGAGTTCTTCAAGTGTAGACCTGAATTCCAGGTAAGTGAATTGAATTCTTGCTTACTTTTGTGTTTTTCTCTGCTTTTCAATAGAATTCAAAAATAATTAGAGAACAGACTTCCAGATGAGCAGTGTTTTGCTGCTAGGTAGTGTGTGGTGCAGGTATAACCACTGTCTCTTATTTTCCACATTTCAGAGTTGTATCTTGATTTTGGGGTTAGTTAGAAAAGCATTGGGGTGGATCATTGTCTGTTGAGTGATCTGAGCAGCATATACAGATCACAGCTGCTTACAGTTCTAAAATGCTTCAGAACCAACCCCAGCAAATCACCAGGATGTTATGGAAACCTAATGTACAGCTTAAAATAAGAAAAACATTAAATGTCTGATGGTGAGAGGTGAACAACCAGTGCCTGGGTCCTGTGGGGTGTGGGAGATAGTTGGAGGCATCTCCTGCCCTCCATGCAATGAGTTCCTTGTGTGGTTTTTCTCTCCCCAGACCATCCCATTCTACATATTTTCTGAATCTTATGGAGGTAAAATGGCTGCTGGGGTTGCTTTAGAGCTGCACAAGGTAAGTACTTGGAGGATACAGTTCACTTTTCACTTTAAAACAGGTTCTACAAGTACTTTTATTTTCTGGATTACGCTGTCCCTATTGCCTAATTCTCAGAGCTACTTACTTTTTTCACTTCATGAAAACTGATTCTAGAGTTATGAATAGCTAAAATTTAATTCTTGGTGTTTTGTTTTGTTTTTCCTCTTACTCATGAAGGCTGTTCAAAAAGGGACCATAAAGTGCAATTTTATGGGTACTGCTCTTGGAGACTCATGGATTTCTCCTTTGGGTATGTTTAAATTCCTCACTCTGTGGATGATTTATTGTTGTTATTTTGTTTTTGTTGGGTGTTGGAATCATTGCATGAGTGCCTGAAGTCAAAAAGGCCATCCCTGCCCTAAGTGAATTGACTCTCCAGTGAGTCTGGTAAATCAGAAATAAATACTGCAGCCTTGCAAGTCTTCTTGTGATTGAAGAGTCTCTCTTTAGAATGTGTCTAGATTAGGAAAAGTCAGAGAGCAGGATTAGCGAGGAGGACACTTGCATCTGAAGTGGAGGGATGGTAAATGTCCCTACACATCTCCTCAGCCTCTGGGGTGTTCTGTAAGAGTCCTGTGCTGAAATGTGACCACCAAGTGATTCACAAGGCTGCAAGTGAGATTTGTGTCTGGTGGAGGATAAAAAGCAAATGAAAGGGCTCTTGGTGCTTCAGTGCTATTGGCAGGGGCAGCCTTCACAGATTCTCTGCAGCACAGAACAACACCAAGCAAACTCTTATCTGTCTGCCGTCAGCTGATCCTTCAGAATTTACAAGCAAAGTTGTCATAAAACAGATCTGGTTTATAACTCAGTTTTTCTCTTGTGACTTCTCAAACAGATCAGTTTAGATAATTCCCATCCTCTTGTTAGACCTCTGGCAATGTGCTGCAGTGCTGGGGGGGAACATTTTGGTAGAAACACGTTGGTTGCTTGAAATAAATTTCACTGATTAACTCATAGGGGTTAAATGATGTTGCAGGATTTGTAAAGAACTTGCTCTGTGGTACATAACCTTAGGGTTAAACAGAGCTTACTGATTAATTTTTACTGATTAATTCATCTCCATTTATTTTATTGTTGCCCCAGTAAAGGAGAAGTAAGTTACATCTTACATCAATGATTGATTGTCAGTTTGATGTTTGAAATCTGTTCTGTTTGTTTAGACTCTGTGCTGTCCTGGGGGCCCTACCTTTACAGCACTGTAAGTACCTTAAACTCCTGGTCCTCACCTGATCCCTTGTGCTGCCATACAATACAAATGGGTGTTGAATTTTAAGGTTACCTCTTGGCCTGAATAAAACCTCAAAAGCATGGAGGCTGTTAGCAATAAATGGATGTGGAGTTGTAATTGAAGCTCTCCTTCTTTGTGTTTGTCTTCCAGTCTCTCCTGGATGATAATGGTCTGGCAGAGGTGACTGCTGTTGCCAAAGAAATAATGGATGCAATAAATAAAAATCAGTATGGGCTGGCTACTGAGCTCTGGGGCAAGGCTGAAGGTGTCATTGAAGAGGTGAGATCTCTGACTAACATTAAGAACTAACTGCTGCCTGGGGAGGCACAGGATTTCAACTTATCCTTTCTATGAGTGCTGAGCTGGCATGGAATTCTTCCACTCTCTGCCCAGTCATTTTTGCCAGGATTTGTTGTATCCCAGTGCTGATACAAAGGAGTGTTTGCTGTGCCCTGCTGGGAGAGTGACAGAGAAAGAGGGCAGGACAGCCCTTGTGGTCTTCCAGAATTGCACTGAGGTTTCAGCAGACAACTCTAGTCTTCCTGATTCCACAGTTTCAATTTAAATAAACTAGATCTCCTGGAAAGCTTTGAATATTGAAAACTGCATCCACCAAGACATGAAGTTAAGCACATGTCTCTATTTGAAGAACTACAATAGGTGGACAGGATGGAAAGGAACCTCAAGGTCTGGTACTGTGGGTCACTGCATCTCATTACTTAAAAAATTCCAGCATAGACTGGTGAAGTTTTGCTTTGGTTTCTCCTTAAAAGGTTGCTCCAAAATCTCATTCTTTGTCGCATCTCATTCTTTAGTACATGTAAGGCTCTGGCTTCCTTGGACAGAAAGGTTAATCTGGGGCCACTTTCTGGCTTTTTGGTTTGTTTTTTTATTTTCTGTGATTCATAACTGACAGTGCCTTGCACATAGTTGGTTTCACTTCTTGCTGTTCAGAATGAACTTTTGGTTCCTGTTTTACTTTTCAAATCTACTTGGCTTCCCCTCTCAGTTGTGATGGTGCTGGCAGGTGAAGACACTGCAGTTCTTGTGCAGTTGTTGTTGTGAGCTGATTTCTGACCTAAGCACCAGAACTTTAAAAACTCAAAAATCAGGTGAAGCAGGGCTTCAAGAATCTGGAGTAACTTCTGTAATGGCAGCACTGCTCACGTTTGTCCTTGGGTGCAGGCAGCCTCTGTCAGCTGCATCAGAGCTGCCAGTCTGCAGTGCCTGGGCACATGCAGCTGTCACAGCTCCAGAACAGGGGGGCTCATACCCAGCACCACGTGTTCCAGGAAGCATTTTGGATGTTGGAGGATTGTAGGTTGGAAGGATGTTGAGCAAGAGCAGCACCAGACCAGACCTGGCAGAAGGGGCTGTCTAAGAGCATCACCTGGCACTGCAGCTCTGTGCCATGAGTAATGCAGGGCAAGACTTCCTGTAGCTTCACATCTGCTTCAGAGGGTAAATAGCATCTCTGGCACAACCCATGTGTGAACAACACAGGCTTGAGGAATCTCCTTCCCACTTCTCAAAGCAAATGTAGAACTGAAGTTTTTCCACAAGTATCTTCCTGGTGTGTAGGTAAAGTGACAGGTCACAGGGTCCTTTATTTAGGATTTACTTTTTTTTTTTTTTTTTCTTTTCAGGAAAGGCTGTTCTACGTCTCTGAGAGATGTTTTTATTAGTGTTACTGAAATTATCTTGTGTTTTCAGAACACAGACAATGTGAACTTTTATAACATCTTGACAAAGGAGGTTCCAGAAGTGAAATCAGATGAACAAGAAAATCTCCATCTCAGTAAGTTGTATTTAAATACTTGAACTTCTGAGGCCCTGTATTTCCATCCACATACCTTCAGCTCGGACGGTGGAAAGTCTCAGTTAGCACATCCTTAAAATGGATGTTGATATTCTCTCGAGCAGAACTTGTTTGCTGTTGCATAAGTAGGGACAGATAGGAATGTGGAGCAGCCCTATGGATGACACCTCCACCTATACATCCTGCACAAATTACAGCAAGGAAGCAGGCAATATAATTGCAACATTATTTCAAGTTACTTCCTCTTACTGTGTTTCATTTCTGTCTTTAAGACAGGACACCAGAGTGTCTCATCAGTAGAAACAGGCTGATTAAATTCTTGCTCTGTGATTTTTGTGCATCAGTGTGAAAAACACACGTGTAGAACTTCTTTCAAACTCTTTCTGTTGGCTTCATAAGGGAAGGTGAAATGAACTCCTGAAAGTAAAACATTGCAGCTCAAAAATAACTGGTCTGTTGAGAAGAGCCAAGTGGTTAAAGCAGAAACTGATGCCCAGAAAAAGTGCAGTGTTAGCTAAAAGTAGGAATGGATGGGCTCTTCCTGTCCTAAGTAAGGGTTGACTTCAGTGGTTTCTAGTAAAAGTAAGCAAATCTTTCTCAGTGGTGTTGCAATTTCATTAGGAAAGGGTTTGTTGGCCGTGATTGGCACTGCAGATTGTTATCTGTGCAGGATGGTGTGCTAAGTGTGCCACTGATCAAAGCCTGTTCCCTTTTTGCAGTGCGGCTTTACCAGCGCCATGTCGGGAAAATGCACCAGAGCAGCCTGGATGAGCTGATGAATGGGCCCATCAGAAAGAAGCTGATGATCATTCCTGACTGTGTGAAGTGGGGAGGTACTTTCCTGTCTGCTCACCTGATGAGTTCATCACCACTGTTACACAATATTGTATCCTGTAGGAGAATACTCTGGCACTGGTCACATTCAGTTGTCATTGTCCATGGGGCTAAGGAGGGGATTTGTTCTCAGAAATGAAGATGTTGTGGGCCAGGCCTGTGGGAGCAGATGTGGTTCTGATTCTGCTGCTTGTATCTATCTTTAGCCAAGTAACTAAAAATACAGGGGGAAGGAGGAAGATCCTCTGTATTTCAGGAACTGGTTTCTGTCTCTCATGCAGTCTTGCTGAAACTCCTGTCAGTTTTTCTGTGCCAGAAGTCTGGTATCTTATAATGATGGATCTTATGGAGGAGGGGGTGTAAAACAGCCTTAAAGGGCTGATGTCAGCACTCTGTGTGTGTAAATAGGAGCCAGAAGCTACAGCACTGTCTGTGAGCTCCAGTGGGAGCACAGCTGCTCCTCCTGTTCCTCAGACTGATAAATCACTGCCACTTTTGGCTAGGATTGTTTTTTGTGCAGCTGTGAACTCCATTTTAAAGCCATTAGCCCATGCTTCTGTCCCAGCTTGGGGATACATCCTTCATCACTAAAATTTGTTTTTCTGGTTCCAACCAGGTCAGTCCAAACAGGTCTTTGACAACATGGCTGAGGACTTCATGCGACCTGTCATCAATATTGTTGATCAGCTTTTGGCAGCCAATGTCAACGTTACAGTCTATAATGGGCAGCTGGACCTCATTGTTGACACCATGGGTGAGGAACCTTTTCCCTGGGGGTGGAAACAACATGGGATGAGTAGAATGTGGAGCTGTCAGTATATTGGTACCCAGATTTCTCCAATCTCCTGTGCAAACCTCTTATATGACTAGCAGTGTTTAAATACTACACTCATAAATGAGCAGCACTTAGGATGTTTTGCTTATATCCCTCTGAGAGAGGCAAATCCTTTACCTCCATTATAGTGTTGAGAAATGGATCTGCCACATCAGTAATTGCTTGTTTCAGTGAAGCCAATAATTCACTTAATCCTCCTGGATAAGCACATAGATGTGTGTGTGTGTATGCTCATTCATAGGCAAAGAATGCTGGTAATTAATGAGGGAGGGTGCAGTGGAAGGGTGATCACACCTGCTCTCAGTGCAGGCTCCTGCACACTTTGGGCTTTGTTTGCTGCTTGCAAGATGCTGGTTTGCTCCAGGGGCAGTTTGGGAGCCAGGCCAAGTGCTGCTGAAATGCCTCACAAGGCTGCTGTGCTCCCTTCTGCTGGTCTGTTCTCACTGAGTTAAAGAATCTGCAGTCACAGACTCCACAAACACCTTCCTATGCTGTGGAAGGCTTTATTCCTTGTATGTCTCTGTCCACTTAGATATTCAGATGCCCTTCATGAACAGCACAGCAATCAATAAATCCAGGAAGCATGGTATTTAGGCTGTCAAAACAGATGAGCAGTTAGTGATGCTCCAGTTTATCACATTTTCATCTAAAATTGAGCTGCAGTTAACATGTAAATTCTTCCAGCAATTCACAGGTGGGCTAAAGCTTTGTCCCCCCTGGAGTCCTAGAATTGATCTTGTTGCTCTCTTGGCCTCCACCTTCTCTTGCAGCACCTGAAACAGAAAGCCTTTTCAGTCTCCTCTCAATGAGTGTCCAGAAACAGAGAAACAGAGCCTCTTCTGATTTCCAGGAGGGGAGCTTGGTATGACTGATCCCTCTCCATGGCAGGACATTCAAGGTGTTTGAGGTGCAGAGTGAAATATGTTGGAATTTCTAGGGCTACAGAGCCTCCAAGAAGCACATGTCCAATTTGTACAATCCTAAATCCATTTCATACACACCTTCACTGTTTACTTATTCCCTTCTCCTCTGCATTGGTTTGTTTCAGTTTGGCCTGAATTTTCCTAGGCATAAGAAAATTTGTTTTAGGATCTGAACACACAGACTCTGTACTAACTCTGCTGTACTGGTATCCAGTTCAGGGGGTGTCCAGCTGAACTGGACTCCCAAGCTGCTGTGGAACCAAGTATTGGTAATTTCCAAGTATTGGTAATCAATGCTGTCTCTTATTCCCAACAGGCCAGGAGGCATGGATCCGGAAACTGAAGTGGCCTGACTTGGAGCAGTTCAGCCAGAAAAGGTGGAAGGCACTGTATGTGTCTCCAGAATCCACTGAGACTGCTGCTTTCCACAAGGCCTATAAGAACTTTGCTTTCTTCTGGATTCTCAAGGCTGGGCACATGGTAAATAATAAAGTCCTTGGGGTGGAATCAGCAAGAAGGCTGAAGATGTGTGTGTAGCTGCTGTCTGCTTCCTCATAGCAGCTGCTTATCCTGTGCTGTTCTCTGTGCTAGGTACCAGCTGACCAAGGAGAGATGGCACTCAAAATGCTCAGGATGGTGACTCAGCAGCAGCACTAGGGAGGGGAGCTCATCTGGTCTGGCTTCCTGTCCACCAGCAGGGTTCTGCAGGAGTGTGAATCTGGATCCTAAGCCAAAGGAGGCACAGTGGCTGTTTGGGCACACAGCCTCCCTCATCTTGCTGATACTGTGCACAAGTGCTTGTGGAAAGGTGTTTTTTTTCCGTGAATGAGTTATTGCTTTTGAATTTTTAAGCTGTGATTTGCTGCCTTAACCTTGTCCATAAATGACTCTTCCAGAGGGAAGTCCCCTGCCATAAAGAACAAGCCCTGAACCTTTGCCTGGGAAGGATTTTGTGCTCTTGCCCTTCCCTGAATTTTCCCTTGTCTGTTTGCACACCAAGAGTAAAACTGATTTGACTTGATTTGCTTTGTGTTCCTCTGGGAGAGCTGACCTGAGGCTGTGGAATGTTCCTTCCTATGTCCTCAGGCTTCACCTCTCTGGATTCAAGATGAAGCCATGGAAATGCCAGGACAGAGGACCTGCCCTAGAGGAATCACAGTCCATCTCAACTTGCTGAGGTGCCTGAATTAGGATCCAGGATTCTTCAGTTTTTCTGTGCTCTGGAGAGAGAAAAACATCCCGCAGAGGAGGATTTGTCCCTTTTCATCTGACCATGTGTTTCTTGTTTCCATTCTTCTTAATGCCCACTGCTCAAACTTTGCCTTTATCCTCAACACCTGAAGCACATCCAGCAGGAATTCCTGCTTTTCTGTATCCTGAAGCAGAAGGCCTTTAATACCCTCTTGTCCAAAGAGTCCCAATAGACAGAAGCTTCTTAAAACCTTCTGGGTTTAGCCAGGAGGAAAGGAGCATTATTTGAGCAATAACAGCATAGTTCTGAAATATTATAGGAGTGTTTAAAGAAGGATATACAAAATCTTGATTCATGTCTTTTGGGTATTTTTTTAAAGTCTTGCAGAGACCTATTATTTCAAAACTTTTTTTTAATGTAATACATAATCAAGAAGAGACTGGTCAGACATTTGACTTTTGCTATGGAGCATGAAGTAGTTGTTTTTTATTGGTGTCTGATTGAGGCACAACAGCTCCTTCCAGCTGTCAGCAACTCACTTACCCCAGCTACTGAAACTGTCATGAAATACCTGATAGCATTGTCTTAGCAAGAACTGAGGCACTGTCCTGGTGTAGGGCAAATTTGTAAGGAAACTCCAAAAGGGGTCCCTCTAGAAAGCAGATTCAAGCCCTCCCCTCTGCTGGTTTGGGAAAAGATCTCCTTGGAGAAAAGTGGGGAAAGAACTGTTTATTTAACAAGCAAAGTATTCACAAGCGTAAAAAATGAGCAATATTAAACAATAAAACCTCTCTCTGTTCTGAAGGGATGGCAAATTCAGGAAGTCCTTGTTGTGGGGTGTAGCTTGGCTTGCTCTGTCTCTTATCAGTCCCTCTGGTGCTGGAAAAGGGGGTGACCAGGCCCAGGTGGGCCACAGGTGTGAGCTCCCAGGGTTTCCTGGGTTTCCAGTCCAGAGCAGGTTTGAAAAGTTCCAAGAAAAAAAACAAAACACACAGTCCAGGGAACTTCACTGCCTCAGCTAGCTAAAAAACAAAACCAGCTAAAAAGGAAAGGAGAGCTCTCTCCTGCTGTCTGTCTGTGCTGCAGACAACACAGTTCAGGAGAGAAAAATGCTGAAGCTCTCTGTCTCTGTGTTTTGAAAACAACCACCTCAGACATTTCCCTGCTTCTCCTTCTCACCTCACTTCACTCTCAGATCTAGTTTTAAAGGTGCAAAACTTATTTCTGGGCTAAATAGACAAATGGGGATACAATTCAGCATCATAAAGTAACCCTAGGACAGGCACAAGGCTGTATGAGCACACGTGCACACCCAGCAGCTGCACTATTGGTACCTGATAATTGCTTTCCTTTTTCATGTTCCCTTCCTGTATTATTGAGACCTTTAGCAATGCAGATCCAGATTTGTTTTTTGAAATACTTTTTTCAATAAATAGGTCTAATTCATTTCTCTTCAGCATTACATTGATTTCACTGCTTGAAAAGGACATTATTTTCTGCTTTGGCTTTTAGGTGAACAAGAGGAGGTTGCTACCAGTGTGTAAATTTGCATATATGCATTCTTTGAATATTTTAAAAAATAATTTTCCTAGCAAATCAGTATGTTTTTGCCTGGGTAATGTGCTGGTTTGGGCTGTGATAGAGTTAATTTTCTTCCTAGTAGATGGTATGGGCTATGTTTTGGATTTGTGCTGGAGATTGCTGATAACACAGCTGTGTTCTAGTTGTGGCTGAGCAGTTCTGACCAGGCCTTTTCTGCCCTCACCAGACCCCACCAGTGAGGGGCCTTTTGGGAGCACAAGGATTGGAGGGGACACAGCCAGGACAGCTGAGCCCAAGGGATGTCCCAGGCCAGGGGTGTCAGCCTCAGCTGGGGGAGAAGAGGCAACACTGGGGTGATGCTGTTTGTCTTCCCAAATAACTGCTGTGTGTGATGGAGCCCTGCTTCCCTGGAGAGAGCTGCACACCTGCCTGCCCATGGAATGGTGAATTCAGTGGCGAATGAACTCCTCCTTTTGATTTGCTTGTTGCCTATTAAACTGTCCTTATTTCAGCACATGAGTTTTCTCACTTTTACCCTTCAGTTTCTCCCCCATCTATCTCAGGGGGAAAGTAAGTGTGCAGCTCTGTGGTGTTTGTTTGCTGCCTGGGGTTAGACCATGACAGCAGTTTGAGTTGGTCCTCAGTCCTGTTATATACAACATTCTCTATTAATCCTAAATTAATACTGTACGGCCTGAGAGAGGAAAATAACTGAGAAGGTGATCTCTTCAGAAAGCAGCATTTAGTGCTGTTCTCACCTCTCTTTATCAAATGGGACATTGATTCATTTGCCATGGGCTGGTGCTCAGTCACAGGCTTGAGGCATCTGTTCCTTCTCCTGCTTTGTTTTAGCTTCAGCAGGTTTTTCTGTTGGCAGAGACAGCTTGTGATGAAAAAAGATGGTGTCAAGAAGGCTGGTGGTAACGATTTGTTGGTTTTAGGGGCTATGCCAAATCTAAATGTGCTAGAATAAAAACCTATGGAGACAGGCTTTTAACTAGGGTTCATTTAAATGCAAACAACAAAGCAGCAATCCATTAGCATCAAGGAAAATTTGTTTTACTCCAGTAAAGGCTTTGTCATGGGTGTGTCACAGCTCTAGATCCTCACAAAGGTAGGTCACCTGCCCAGCAGATGCTGTAAGAAATCAGTTGCTTTGAAAGGAGTTCAGGTCCTGCTGTGTATCTGATGGGCAGTGACATCATTTGTCCACTTTGATTTCATGCACTGTGCCTTTTCCAGATAAGGGCAGTCACTTGGCAAATCCATTAGAGTGATTAATTCTAAATATTAGTAGGATATTTTACAGATGCTGGATCACTCTGAAGAAAACAGCCCAGTGTTTGTATTTCATCCTCTGCAGCTGCAGGCTCTGATTGCATAGGTAGCCTGACAGCCACTGACTTATTTTGCTCACCATCAGTTTAAGTTAATTTTCACAGGAACAGATCTCTGTTAAAAATCAGTAATTCAGCATGCTGCTTCAGCATGAACAGTATAACTTTCTATAACAATCTACCTTCTCCAAGCCAGCGAAAGAATCTTAGAAGTTTCTTTCAAAGCCACAACAAAAGAAGAATGTCTGTGTACTGAAGCAAGATGGAAATCTTGGAGCACTTCTTCGTTGTCATGTTGTGTCTGTTACCCTGTAAGTATTCTTATGTATGGCAGCACAATTTTTATGTGTCACTTCTGAACTCTGAGACATATTCATGATTTTCCAGAGGGGATTCAGGAATGGAGTAGTAATTTATCTGGCCCACAAACTGATGCAGAAACAGTAAGAACTTCAACAGAGCAGAGTTCTATTCTAACTCTCACAAAGTTTCTCTGAACCTGGCTTTAGCATTTGCTGTATGATAGATTTGATAGTTAAGGAGTAGTTACAGGTCTTGTAGAGGAACAAGTGAACCATTTGGTCATTGCTTGGAGAGGATTTTTTCCTTTGTGGTAGGTGAGTGAGGTAGCAGAGAACCATGTTGGAGGAGAAGGGGTGTGTTAGCATGAACACCTAATGCAGCAGTTTTCAACCAGGCACCTAAAACATTGCCAAGGAAAGCAAAGCATCCTGACATTTTTCATATATTGACCATTACTCTATACTGTGTTTAAGTAATTCAGTGGCAAGCATTAGCAAAATTGATTATTGAATTAACTATAGCAATGATCTAAACCAGCTGGGAATACTCCTAAGCCATGTCCCACCCATAGAGGACCTCAGAACTTCCAGCATTGGTCTGAAATGCTCCTAAAGTGGCAATCTTCAGGACATGCCTTTTTTTATTCCCTCCTCCTAACCTACTTGAGGCTGGAAAATAAGGCACTATAAGGGCACAGCACTGTGTCTCAGAAGACCAAAAACACAGATTCCAGCTAACGTGTCACTGGCTCTGCTGTTCAGTATTTCCATCTCATTATTGCACAATTCTGGATGCAAAGTACACTTGTGGTAAGGCAAGCTTTAGGATGTAGGACTTGCCCAAATTTCACTTGGATGTCATGTAGGCAAACACAAGGACAGATTCACAGGGGACTTGAAAAAACAAAGCCAGAGAGGCAAACATCACACTTTTACTGAAGCTGGTTCAAAACCAAGAGCTTATTTCTCCCCTAGGTTTTATCCTCCAGTTTCAACACCAACATTTATAGGCAGATTCTGTTCTGAATAGGGCTGTATCAGTTTTTAAATGCTGTGAATCCTCTTAGAGGCAGCTGGAATAATTCCATCTGCAAACTGTGGTGCCTAGACTGGACAATGCCTACCAGTCATTTCTGAAGGCAGCTACAAAGGTATAAAGTTCATCTATAAAGGTGCTAGAACCAGCCTGGTTAAGCTGCTTTTCTATTGCTTCCCTGGTCCTGAAGTGTCCTTTTTAGGGCTATTTCTCTACAAGCTGTTTGCAGAGTGTCTTTGAACCAGACTCAGCCCCACTTGGCCTGTGGATGGTCACAGCAATAAAGATTCTGCACCTACATTCTCCTGTATAAATTTGTTCTGTCCTTTATCTCCCATTATCAGCCAGCTTGGACTCATCTCCCTCCATCTGTTTGGAGACAACACAAGTGATGACTGACATTAGTATCAGTATGGTATACCATGTTCTAATTTTATTATTCTCTCCCATTTCTCCTTGCTGAATACAGCAGTATCTGGGAATAAAATTCCTGTAGTCAGCTCTACTAAAACTGCAGATGGAATGTATGTATTCAGATGTGTATAGTCCATCTTGGATAGGACAAAATAAACAAGGTGTTAAAACTTAATTTGAAGCAGTAAAGGATGACTTTCAACTGTATATTTGTTGTTATGGGTGAGTTAGGCTAAAAAAAAAATACACTGGATGGTGCATCCTCAGTTTGTTACAGCTGTTAGATGATTTTCTAGATGATTCATTTATTTGTTAACAAACTGAGGGAAGGAAAAGAGGAAAAAAGTCTTTGGGAATCTGGGGCTTAGGTCTATTAATGTAATTTCCTCGTTAGAGCCAGAGAGGAATGTCTGTGTGTCACCTAACAGCACAATTTGGGGTAGAAGTTGAAAAGAGCATGACTGCTGCTACTACATTGGGTCTGCTTTTCACAGAGTTTCCCTGGAGCTTGAAACATTTTATTACTCTCAAGAGGTTGCCAGATGCAATTGTATGTTATAATCTGAGGGAATGTACCCTGCCCAATGACTTGGGGCTGCTCGGAGACAGGCGGGCAGGCGCTGTCCTTTCCCTGAGGCACGGGGAGGTTTCTGGGCTGTGCCGAGAGGAGAGGCTTGGCCCCAGGGCATCTGGAGGACTGTGGGGTGTGGAGAGGGAGAAATCTCGTCCATTCGGCTCTTGATTCGGTTGATTCTTGCCAGCCTTGGTTGGGGACAGAGGTGCAGCGGAGTGAGCGGCCACTCGGTGGAGTCAGGAGACCTCGGAATGCCAGGGGGACACGCTGGCCTTGGCACCTGCAGCCCTGGGAACACCGGGAATATTCCTGTGATCCTGGGAATTCCCGGTGGAATCGGCTTTATGGGAACCTCGACAGAGCTTGTTTATTTTAGCTGTAACTTCGGGAGAACAGGTAGTTTGGTCTTTGTGCAGTATATGTGCTGCAAGAAGAAGCAAATAAGGCATTAATGTGTTTGAATTTAGTGCAGTTGCTCTCTAGCTGGGCTCATCTGACAGAGTTTTGCTCATGCCTAATTCATAACCTGGCAAGAATGCTGTTGAAATCAAGCAAGAGCATCCTACTGTGTAAAATTAAACCAGTAAAGCTTTTACAAGGTGAGGTCCTATAGCATTAAGAAAATTTCAAAGGAAGATCCTTGCCTATAGAAACATTTCTCCAAAAATTTTTAAGTTTCGTTCTTGTTGTTTAACTTTTTATAATAGAAAAATAGATTAGAGGAAAGGCAGTAAAAAAATCAAGTATCTTGCTTCTGTTCCAAACTTAATTAAGATAGTGTGAGAAAACTCCATTACCTCTTAAGTATTTTTAAGTTCTCAGGGGCAAAGCTGTTAATAAGCTGATTATTTCTGCCTGTTACCTGTTGTTTGTGATATTTAAAGAGAATGTCCAGTTGATAAAGTACATCTGTTATCTGTGGTTAGCCAGAGCAGTCAATGGGAAACAGGATTTGATTCAAAATACAGTAAGACTATGAGAAGCCAAATATTCAAGGAGGGATATATTTTGTGTATTATGAAGAGAAATTGTACTGTGAAGCTGTTCGTAGGGGCTGGTCTCTGGGTGTGGCTGGAACACAACTAGAATTATAGACAGGGCCATCAGCCCTGGGGAGTGCCCTCCTCAGACAGTGTTTCTGACACCAGATTACAATTTGCTATGTGAGTGGAACTGACATTGATGGAAAAGCAGCTGATTGTAAAGAAATCCTGCAAATGACAGCCATGGCCTGTGGTATGCAATGAAATATTTCATCTTTAACTATTTATTCTTAGCATGCAAATATGGTAGCACCACCACTTGTCATATTTCAAGTTCTAGAAGGAAACTAGAGTGGCAGTGTGTCAAATATTTATTTCACATAGTTCATGAGTCAAATGGAGAAGTTGCCAATTATCTCTGATTAAACAGGTAGTTAGATATACCAATAAGGGAAAATAGTGCATATCCTACCTAGAAGTGGAAAAGCAGGGATGAGCAATGCCAGTTCCACCACTGGAAATAAAAAAAAACCTCCTGGATTCAGCCTTAAAAACTTCACCTTGGCAGAGCAGCTGCCCAGCAAGTGGGTGGCAAGTGTTTGCTTCACTGTCCTGATTTCAGTCCCCATGGGACACCCCCAGCTTTAGGATCACAGACCCTTACTGACAGCATCTCTCATCCCAATTCTCCCGTGTTCGCTGCTATCAAATCATCTCCCAGCTGTCAGATATTTGCTCCACATGTTCAGCTGTCTGCAATGACAGCTTCTACAACCTTTCCAGCTCTCTTATCAGCTTCATTCCAGTGCTTGCTGTCACTCAGGCTGTCTGTGGCAGTCTTTGGACTTCATTAATTCCCCAAACCACAGTGTCTAAACCCAAATCTTTGTCCCCTGAATCCACCCATTCCAAGTTAGTGCAAGATTGACACAGATTTTAATGATGACAGTTTTGATCTAAATCCCTGTTGCCCCTTACTTGGGTATCTAGACCAAGATCCTTCATCTTCCAGCAGAAGGTAAAGGAGAGTCAGTGGAAATTAACTGGATTTCATGAAATTGAGCACAACCCCTCCGTGGTGTGGATCTCTTCCTCTGGTCATGACAGACAGGAATATTCCGTTTTTTAAAAAAACTTTCCTACCACAATATTTATTGTGACTCCACTTCCTAGTGTGGGCACAGCTGCCCACCTGCACACAGAGAGGGGAGTCAGAAAAGGAGTCACTGAGACAAGCTCAGCAAACGAGGTGGGACAGTGACACTGATGTGCTCTGAGCCTTTGAGGAGGTTGGACTGATGTCAGAGCAGTTAGACTAATAGGAACTGATTCCTGGCATCTTCCCACAACTCCAAGGGCTACCAGCTCACACATTTTGAATAGGTGTCCCCAAGGGTGTGCTGAGCTCAATCCCCATATAACCTGAAGAGTTCAAGGGTCTCAAGATAAAAGTTAAACATCCCCATATCTCAAGAATCCTGCTCTAACTAGACAGCTCCAGAGAAGATTGCTGATCAAATATTCTGCTTCCCTTTTTCCTTTCACATCTCCTCATACCTCTTCAGAAATTCTTTGCTCTCCAAGGTTCACATCTGATCTCTGCACTTTGATTTATTTTTTTCCCAGACTGGAAAGACCATTTAGTACATCAGTGAGGGAAAGGAGAACTCTTCTGTGATTTTTTTTTTTTTTGTAAAAAATAAAGGAAGATCAAAGTGGCAGAGGCTCTGGAACCAGCTCCTTATCTCTCTGAGGGTGAATATGTGGGGAATTGTATTGCTGTCACTGTGTTGTTGATTGACAACTGACTTGCAGGCTACAGGGCTGTCAAGCCAGCTTCTTTCCAAACCTTGAATTTGCACATAAAAGTGTTGAGAGACTCATGCTCAAAGAAATAAAACTTCCTGAGAACACACTGGTTTCTGCAAAAGAGATAAATTTGAGCAGATTGCTCTAATCGTGGAATTTTCAGGGTTGTTAAGGGCCATATGGACCTCTCCTACTGCAAGAAGCAAATGAATGGATCCTGTCTCGATTCAAAACCTGCTGCACTTACATGGTCATTTCAGTTGGACAGCTTTATCAATCACCTACAGGACGTCACTCGGTGATTGATGGTCACCTGCACTCAGCATCTACAGCAGGAAAGGAGTGCTGGCAGAGGCACCGAGTACCTGAGCCTGATCTCCTGAGCTCCTTCCTCCCCTAGAGCTGCACTCATCGTGCCTGGTCTGAGTGCAGGAGCCAGAGCCATCCCATCTCCCCTCTGGCAGCTCACAGCTGTGGGCTCCAAAGGCAGCCCAAAACACTCCTGAGAGAAAGAAAAGGGGCAGAGCACAGAGATCAAATTAAAACCCAGCCATGGAGCACAGCAGTTGCAGGCGGCTTTAATGAGGAATCCTGCAAAGGCAGGGACCTTCCTTCGTTCCGCTTTGCCTGACTGAAGCGGGGGTGGGCAGTGGCAGTGCCCGGCCAAGCGGCGATCCCTCCCCGGCTCTGCATGCTCGCTTGAGCGCGGGGAGCTGCGCTTGTCCTGCCCTGCCTTAATTGTCCCTTAACTCTCTACACTCGGCTTCTCCCCTCTACCCTGGAACTATTCAGACCAGGCTTTTTCTGAGAAAAAATATTACAGTGTGACAGGTGTTTTATTTGGGGTGTCGGACTGAGGCATGGAGCAGTGAAGGGTCCGTGCGCTGCCGCAGGGCCCGGGGGATGCCAGGCCAGCTGCGTCCCGGGCTGCTGCTGCTGCTGCTGTCCCTGCTGTGCACCCTGCCTCGCTCCCTGCCCGTTCTCCGCTCCTCGGGCGGCTTCCCTGCCATGGCCGCTGTTCCCACATCCCGTCCCGCTGTTCCCCCGCTCTCCGTGTCCCCCCGGCCCCCCTGCTCTCGGGCCCGCTGTCCCCCCGTCTCTGTCCCCCCGTTTCTGTGTCCCCGTCCCTCCCGGCCCCGCCGGGGCCTCCCTGCTGCCCGCGGCGCCCCCTGGCGGCGGCCGCGCCTCCCTCAGCGCCATCCTCCCGCTCTGCCCTATTGTTCTCCCGCCCGTCGCTCGCTCCCTCCCTCCGCCGGGGCTCGCGTCCTCCCTGCGCTCTCCACCATCCCTCCCTCCATCCCTTCCTCCTCCTTCTCGCCGTCGCTCCCGCCCCGCTCCCCGGAGCTGATGTCACGCACCCGCTGAAGGCGCGGGCGATCATGGCTGCTGCGGCCGCGGCCGTGCCGCCGGCCTCCAGCTAATGCCCGCGATGGAGCCGGCCAGCCTGCTGCGGTTCCTGCGGAAGCTCAAGGAGGTTTTCGATGTGTGCGATGAGGATGCGGACGGCTTCATTCGCGTGGAGCACTTCGTGGCCCTGGGGCTGCAGTTCGGCCAGGGGGATGAGGTGAGTGCGGCGACTCCCGGCCCCCGGGCAACTTTCACCTGCTGTGTGTGGCCAGACCCCGCCCGGGCCGCCCGTCACCCGCCTGCCCTCACCGCGCTCCCCGTCCCTTCGGGAGCCCCAGGTTCGTGCCTCGGGGCAGCCCGGTCCCGGTCCCGCTCCTTTCGGGGTGCCTCGGGCTCCCTCCGTTCCTCGGGGGTGCCAGAGCCTCCCCTTGGCGGCCTGGAGCCCTCAGGGCCATCAGCCGCCTTCCCCCTTTCCCGTGGAGCCCTTCCCGAAACCAGCCCGGCCCCCCCTTTCCCCAGGAGCATCTCCCGTCCCTCGGGGCAGCCTTGGACCCCTCCGGTACAGGGGCCGGTCGCGGCTCCTTTCGAGGGCTGTTTTTATTCCGGGTTTTGTCCGTCCTGGCTGAGCTGAGCTCGGTGGGGCATTGCGAGCGGAGCCGGTGCGGTGTCTGGGTAGTCAGGGAAGCACCTGTGCAGGAACCCCAAACCGCCCGGGCATAAGGGCTCCATTCATCCCTGCTCCCCCCAGCCCCTCATCCGTGCTCCCCCCAGCCCTTCATCCCTGCTCCCCCCAGCCCTTCGGTGACACAGCGTAAATCTGGAGTCGCGCCACCGGTCTCGGCGGAGCGTTGCGTCAGTGGGGCCGGTGTAAATCGTGACATCAGTGGAGATGGGAGTGGGATTCGGGCCAGAGGCGGCGAGGGCAACGCCGTGCGCTGGATGGAGACAGTTCCCTTCAGTGATTCAATCAAGGGCTGCAGCTCCAGCGAAATGAACCAGCAGGAAACGCTTTCTTAGCAGAGCTCTTGGGATGTTACACTTTACTGTTCAATTTCATCCTCTTGGGATGTTACACTTCACTGTTCAATTTCATCCTTTTGGGATGTTACACTTTACTGTTCAATTTCATCCTTTTGGGATGTTACACTTCACTGTTCAATTTCATCCTTTTGGGATGTTGCACTTTACTGTTCAATTTCACGATGCACCCCAGCAACTTTGGGTGCCCGGGAGGAGGAGTGAAGTTGGGACTATGACGAGGTTTGGGAAACCAGTGTCAAACAACCTTTTAGAGTACAATAAAACAAATTAATGTGAGGAGCTAATAAAACAGTGATTTATAGAGGCATGCCAAAGAGGAAGCAAAGCCAGAGTGAATTCAAGTAATTGTTGGAGCAAAGTGTGTATTTCTAGCTTGCCACTCGTAATGGAACACAGCTTGTGAATTAAATCAGGAAATCAGGAGACAGAAGGCTTATTACTTACAGATAGTCACAGGTCTTAAACATTTTCTTAATGAGAAGCTGCAGTTTGTGGTTTTAACAAGCAAAATAAGGAGAAATGAGTAATTGTAACAAGTTTTATTGATTTGGGTTTGTCTCTTGTATAATTTTATATAAACTAATAGAACTATTTTAAAATCCTTATTGCCAGATAAACTGCATCCAAATTGCTTTTTGCACTGCTGTGTTTATTTGGAAGCAGATCAGGGGCTTTCTTGTGCAGCACTGAGCAAGGCTGACAAAATTCCACTGGCTGTTCTGCAGCAGGATGACACTGAGGTCACAACAATTCTTTTTGGTTTTAGCAATCTTTCAGGTTGCAAGAGTGGAGTGGGTTCTGTAAGATGCAACAGAGGGTTCAGGTGATGATCTCATAAGCTTAGAGTGAATTGGAGTATATTAGTAGAAAAATATTTAAATGGAGAGAAAGAGAAAACTGGAAATCCCAGTAAAGACAGGGCTAGAAGTACCAGTTGTCAGTGATGTTTCAGGATGGGCTGCCTGGCTGGCCAGGCACAGAAGAGAGTGCCAGTGCTGAGAAATGCTTGCTCTGTATTTCTTTCAGTTGTAACTGGCAGTCTTTGATAAGATATTTGTGAAACTGGGACAGAGAAGTCTTATCTATATATCCTATTTCTTTATCTATCAGTGTTATATTATAACTTGTTCTGGTTTACTTCCCTGTGCCGGGTGTAGTTGGTGTTGGAAGTCCCTTGACTTCAAAGGAGCAGCTGAGTAAATGGGATTTGTAAATCACCCAAAGAGGTTTGCTACTGAAATACAGAATCAATTTTCCAAGTGCAGATTTACTCCAGAGCAACCACTGTAGGTGAGCAACTCTAGTTTAAAGGCTTGTTAAAAGTGAACTTTTCGTGTGATGAATCACAGTTGATGTTTGGAGATGGTGAGAATCTGCTCTCCCAAGGAACACAGTGCTTTCTACCTTGCAGGAACATCCCATGTTCTGTGTGGAAATGCATCTCATGAAATTAAACTGAGGAGACACTGTTAGGCAGCAGTTCTCTTTAACACATTAGAACATTTTTACTGTCAATGAAAATTAATTATATTTTTGATTATGCTAAACTTCTTGGGCTCCATCCATCTGGGCTCGCTTTACATCCAAAGAAATCTTTCCATGAGCATCAGTGGAAGATTGATTTGCCCTCATGTGCTATGAAATACAAACAGAATATTATTCTATTCAAAATAGGGTCCTATTTTGTAGCACTGTGTACTGAGTAATTCTGGTACTTACCAACAGTAGCCTGGGGTCATGTCTATGAAATGAGAGAGTATCTATGAAGGGCACACAGATTTCTGTCTCTTCTCTACTTCCTCAGAGCTACCACCATCCAAAGTTTGGAGTCTACAAATTCTTAATACTAACTTTAGTAGGGTTTGTAGGGCATTTAGCCTTTTGTGGGTTTTTTTCTTCTTCTTTCTGTTTTCTTTTTCTTTCTTGTGTGTGGTGTGTAGTCAACATGCTGAATTTTATTATTCCTGAAAGATAACAACTCTCTGAAAACTGCCCCAAGGCAAAATCGTTGCAGCAAGGCAGCAGCTTTCCCTTCAAGCAAAGCACTCCCTACCTGCACAGTCAAAATAATAAACTGTAATGTTTCTGGTTAACTTTTTCTATTTTATTTTAATGGGCTTTTGAAATCTCTGCTTCTAATAGGTTCTAGCAAGTTTGCTTGCAAGCTTTTACTTTGCCCTGCGAAGCATGTGGTTCAACTAGAGGGAAAAAGGATTTGATTGTATTGATTTGGCAGAGCCAGGAGCAGAACCAGGTCTCCAAATTCCTGAATTTACAGCGGACCTGACTGGCTGTCAAGCACTGCTTGCATATACACACAGTTGTGGAACTTGTACTTAGTTGGGCATTCTGGCCTCTGCTCATCCCCTCTGACTGAAGGCATTTAACTGAGTCTCCATCAATCTTCCTCTGTGGACATTGATGAGCAGTTGAACACTCAGAGGCTGTAGCAGGACCAAAGGATGAAATAAATCCCTCAGAGATGCTTCTTTCTCTCCAGGACAACACAAACTCCTAGCTGAGACTTTTGGTTCTGTGCTTGGGTCTGACTTTCCTCGTGAATGGGGCATTTGCCGCTTGTGTAGAAATCTGAAGAAAGGCACCAAGGGCTGTTTCCACAGCGACTTGACTGGATGGCATGTGCTCACTAGCTAAAGAAACACTTCACATAACACTGAGAAATGCCAAGAGTCGCTCACCATCTGGTTCCCTTTCACTGGGAAATAGTTGCAGTACAGCCAAGTGTCTGGGAGCATTGTGAGTGACACGTTCAGCAAGCCCCAGTTCTGGCAGGGGATTGTGTGAATGTGGATTTCAGGGTAGTGCCAGTTGATGTTTCATTATGCCAGATTCTACGTAAACTCCACACTCAGTTTTCAGCAACAAGTGAAGTAAGCTGAGCGTGTTGACAGCTTCTTTCTGAGGCAGGTAAACGCCTTTTGGAGGTGCAAACCATGCAGGTGCTCACAGAATCATCTTTGTCAGGGTGAGATCTGCTCATCGACTTGAGCAGTGTCACAATTAAAAGGGACCTTCAGCAGCTAATAAAATGTATAGGCCAATATCAATTACTCACATGAGTGGACAGTAATTCACTTAAAGGCAAAGTGGTATAGAACAGAAATAGCTAAAAATGAGTTAACGTATTTCTCATGAAGAGATGAAAATTTCTGGCCAAAAAAAAACTGCAGTAGGAAAATGTTTGTTGCTAATTTCAGTCATCAGCCCCAGTCAGGGCTGAAGTTAAAGGCACCAACCCCAAGTGCAGCCCCAGCAGTGGGTTGTGGCTGTGTCTGAGTTTAATGGCATTCCTGGTGCTTCCCTTGCTGTCAGATGTGTCCCAGGAGCTGAGGCTGAGGTACTCCAAACAGCCCTTGTGCTGTAACCACTCCAGAAGCTGCTTCTCCTGTAATTCAGGACTGTGATTTCACTGCCTGGCAATCCAGAGCCTTTCTGAGGAGTCTGGGTGAAATTCAGTAGTGAATTCACTACACCTGGCTGCAGCTCAGAGTTGCACCCAGAAATTGAAGGAACCAAAATTCCTGTCCATGTGCACAATGACAGAATAGCTCATATCTTCTTGGTAATGAGTCTGCAGCCATGAGAAAAAGAGAAAAAAGAGACTTTGGCACTGAAACATTGAAACAAAAGGGTGTTATTGAGTGATACTGCCATTCTTATAAGGGCATACTTTTTCTTTGCTTTTCCTGGAAATAATTATTGAAGGAAAAAATAAAATATTTGCCTAGATAGTATCAAGGATACAAAGAGCAGTCCCACGTGACAGTGTTTTCTAGGCAGCAGCAAGGCTGCTATGCATTCAGATTCCTTAAAACTCTATTTGCTAATGACCCAGATGTTTAATGTGATTTACAATGACTGGAAAAAAGAGAGTTCTGAAGTGGACAGTGGGTGCTCAGTTTAAGGATCAGTAAAGGTACAGCCACTATAGCCTCCCTAATTCCATACGAACTAGCAGTGAATATGTTTAAAATAGCCTTTTGAAAAATGCTGAAACCAAGCATGTATTTCTAAAGAGCTGACATAAAGCAAGCTTGGTATTTAGTGTTAATGAAAGGTTTGCCAAAGCACTGTGGTGGAGAGAGGAGCTGTGGGTTTGCTGTGCACTCATGAGTTTAATTTGTTATGTAATGTTTGCATTTCAAAGGTGAGAGCTCTGAGGGGTACAGCTGAGAATTGATGCATGTACAGCTAAGAATTGATTATTGCTGTGTTTTGCAACACAAGTCAGTGATCTGAAACAGTAAATTCTTAATGCCTGAAGGAAAGGAAATCAATTTTGATAGCAATTCTTGATATTTGAAGGAATTAAACTATTGAACTACCACAGTGTTTGCATTTAGCACAGGTACAGTGATATTGTGTTGACACATCATTAAATGCAAAAGTAAAAAATGCACGAATGAAGAATAGAAGACAGTACAGTATAGAAAGTAGCATATGTAAGTGGTGTGTTAAAACATTTAGCTGCCAGGCAGGGCCATGTATTTTCTATGCAAATTTTTCTTCCTCCATCCTGATTCAGTCCATGCTGTTAAGTTGTAAAATTGGTATTCTTTGTCTGTGGTATCCCTGCATGTTCTCCAGAAATTTGCTCTTGCAGATCCTATGAAGGATTTCGGATTTCTCACATGTATTGATTTTATTCCTCTAATATGATTAAGCTCTGAAAAGCAAATTAAACAAAATTGCTGGAAGGGAGGGCAAGTCTTGGAGGGAGAAAAAGCCACTGCCATCCAGTATTGGGGGGGGGTGATCCCCAACACAGAAATTTTTTTGGCTTCTAAATGGCATTGTTACCTGCAATTTAGCACAATTGACTCATGCTCAGCAGCAGTGCTTTTGTAGCAATGAAGTGGAAACAAGTAAAAGGCCTTATAATGTTTAATGTTTTTATTTTCTGTGCAGTTGACATTATAGTTTCCTATTAATTTTATCGTATTTCAATGCTGATCGTCACAAACATTTTAATATCCTTGATCTGATTTTTGCATCAGACTGTCTGCTCATGAGTTCTAGCAGTTCTTAAAATATGCAGGATTTGGGAGCACACGTGATCTCAGACCTAGATCCTGGCACAGGCTGCTGAGTAAACCCATCCCTGAGCGTGGTTAACTCAGTGCAGGCTGTGATGAAGCACATGAATGATAAAAGAGAGTGTCAGACACAATCACTGCTACTCCAACATATGGTTTTACAACAGCAGAGTGAGTGTGAACCAAGCACTGTATGATACCCTTTTACTCAAGATACAACTGAAGGGCCTCGCTTGGAGAGATTGCAGGTGTTTCTGTCGTTGTGTGTGCTGGTTTCAGGTTTTGTGTGCAGTTAAATTATAAATAATAGCAGGGCTCCTTCCTAAGCCTTGAATCCATTTCAGTTCTGAAGGATGTTCAGCCCCAGAATGAGAGACAGGACTGAACTGTGGGGTCAAAATACAGCAAGGGAAGCAGGGTCAATGCACAGGGCACAAAATGCAGGCACTGGGAAAATTGCAGTGACTCCTTGGATTTTAAAGCTGCTTTGACAGTTTAGTTTGGGTGAAGGTTTATGGTTTTAGGGGGTCAAGTGAAAAGCTCAGAAACAGGTGAGACTTTTCTCTGTTAGGATTCCTGAAATTAGAGGGAAGGGTACTGGGGTGGTGTGCTCTGGAATACAGAGGATATTGGGCTGGTGAAATGAGGGGTGGTTAAGAATGATTACATTTCAGAACTTATATATGTGTTTTTTCAAGTATTTCATAACATCACATATACATCTGCATTGTCAAACTTGGTTTTTTCCCCTTTGGGGGACATTCTGGTGGCTCCATCACCTCCAGATGAGCTGACTCTCCCTGATGGGATCCAGATGGCTTCTGGAACATGGGATATTATTTTCCAGTGGCACTTCTGTTGTTATGATAAAATATCCAAGCAAACATGCAAACAGCTTTGTCCATGTGTTTGCATGGTATTAACAGATTTGAGAAACTATCTTAAAATATTGGTGACTTTTCTAGTTTAGTAGTAAGTGACTATATGGGCAGTTTTAAGCCTAATATAGGATGTGTATGTTGGGATGTGTTCTAAGGCCACTTTCTCAGTGTTGTAACCTACAGGAGAATTTTGTAGGAGAATTTTGCTGCACACTTTACATGGATTCTTTAACAATTGCTTTATCAGTCTGGCACATTATTTTTGCCTTAAAGAGGTAGGAATGTCATTAACTTCACCTTTTGGGGTTTCTTATAAGTATGATATCTTGATGGATTTAATTTGAAGCTAGCTTTTTATTGACACAATTTAAATTGGAATATTTGGCAAATAACAAGTGAAAATGCTCCAAAACATAACATTTTGCTCAACACAAAGCATTTTTCTCTTTTCTTCTGAGAAACATGAAAAAGAATAAATGGGTTTGATTTCCTTTTCTTGGTAAGAAAGCTGAAAAATCAATTTTTTACCAAGTTATATATTGAGCAAGTGCAGAGACTTTGTGGATGTTGGAGGAAGGAAAAATATGTTGTTCAGTTCTCTGCCTAATGGAGTTGTGTTCAGGTTGCAGTTATCCAGAGCTGTGGGGAAAATAAAGCAACAGGTAAAGCAAAACCATGAATAATGCCAAGCCATGTAAGAGACAAGACAATGTAATCTGCATGAAAAGAAAATCAGTGAGTTCGTGCAGGAACTAGGAACAGCTTTAAAGTGTGGTACAAGAGAATGTAGGATTATGGTCCGTTAATGTTTGCTTGGCTATGATTCATTTATTGCAGCCAGATATGGGGGAAACTTGTGAATTTTAGCCTCCAGCCTGAAGAGTGAATTGTGTCTTTCATTCCTCAGTTCTCTCTGGGATTGCTTGAAAATAAAGAATTGAGGAGTGCTTTGGGACACATCTTCAAAGGAGCTTTGATAATGTCAGTTTTGCTTTTCCTGCTGAGCAATTACAAGGCCTGGAAGTTTCCACTGAGGAAAGCTGCATCTTGCCTCCTCACCTGGGAGTTGATGCTCTTTGCCAAACACAAACTGCTCTGCACGCTCGGCTGCATTTCCCTGGGATGTGCTGTGATATTTGCTTCCAATCAGACAGTCAAATGTGGCTTCTTTAGAGAGAAATAGGTTTGAGCAGTCTGCTGTGGACAGCTGTCATTTGGGAAGGTCTGAATTTGAAGGTCAGTGCATCTGTAATGCCAGTGTGGCTTTGGGGGTGGCAGATTATGATCTTCATCAATAATCTACCACCTCTCCTGTGTCCTGTAGTCACCTTGACTCGTGACTCTGCTGGTGCTGGAGAGGATTTCTGGACATCTTTCAGCAGGATTGGAAGCTTGGGCCCTAACCAAGCTCACAATGTCTTTCCAATGGGTGAAAAGACAATTTGCTATGTACAGGGAATTTGGCACAGGTCAAGTTACTGTTGTTGTGTAAATGCTGGCAGATGCAGATAATTTGTTTCTTGATTTAGATAGTCACCCAGATAACCTCTGGGAAAGGTCAAATATTCCCAAATTTCTTGCATTTTGCCAGTGGTTGTGGCAAGATTGATTTTTTCTGTGTGTGTAAGCCCTGGTGATTTCTCTTACTGTATTTTTCTTGTACTCTTGGCCTCACTACTGCCAACTGCACTTCTTTTCTGAGAAATAATTTTTTTCCCCTGTGGCATTCTAAATATGTTTTCAGAAGCCTGACAACCCTGGTGTGTGGCAGCATCCTCATGGTACTCCTGCCTTGTTCTCCCTGGGTGGGTGGTGGGGGCTGGTGATGCTCTGTATCAGGGGTTTCTTTGGGGTGGGCGCTGAATATTCCGTGCATTGGCACAGCAGGGCCAAACTGCTGCTCTCAGTCTGCTGCCTGGGGCCACAGAATGGTTTGAGGAGGAGGAGGAGGGCACCAGGCAGCAGGGAAATTCAGTGCAGGAGGATGGATAGTGCCTCAAGGGAGGCACCATGAACAGACTGCAATCCCCACTGTCACTCTGCAGCATCACAGCCCTGCCTGGGCACTGCTTCTGCTGGAGACTCTCTAAAGCAATGTGTGATGTTCTGGCCTCACTGTGTTATTCTCTGGATTTATTCCTTCCATCTTCAGGGACAGCCTCAGTTCTGAACTCAACATGGCTTTTTGGTGGGTGCTCCTGTTTGAGTGAGGGTCATTGTTAAGCTCTGGTTGTGTTACAGCAAAATGGCACCTGTTTGGAAGGGAAGGGAACTTTGGAGGGATTGGTCTAAGTGGTCATAAACACAGATGATTTACACAACACTTCAGGTGAAAAGTTTGCTTGATTGAGTTGGTGGCATAATGTGGCCATAAATTACCTTTGGGTTTATTGCAGTTGGCTGCTGCAGCAGGTCTTCAGCAATACATTCTGTTTGGTGGCACTGCTCCCAATTCAGTGCCTGACACTGCTTGCATTTTGTAGATGTTGCACTATTCTGTAGAGCTGCTTCCCTGGGTTTGTGGCACAGGGTGAAGAGAGTAGGAGAATAGACTCCTCCCATGGCAGGAAATTGCTGATGACTCTATTTTAGGGAAGAAGTGTAAAGAGGCACATTTCAAATACCTTTTTACAGGGGGAAGGGTTGCCATGGATAACAGCTGTGAAACATTAACATCACACCACAGCTGCCACCCCCTGCCCTGTTTGACTTTGTTCTGGAAGGACCATGAGCATCAGATTTGTACTCCAGACCTCTGGATGGCAGAGGATGGCAGAGGATGGCTGAAGAGACACAGACAGTTTTTCCTGTTGGCTTCCAGAGGTGTTTCCTAAGCCCACGGGGACACCAGGCTGAGCTCCCTCTGCAGAGCAAAGCTGCAGAATTGGCCTTTGGGAGCGGGGTTTTTGGATAAAGAGGCGTGTCCTCAGTCCTTTGAAGTGCCAGCGAAGTGGAACCTCGCTGAGCTGGTACCTCCCTTCCCTTTTCACACTCTGTGACTGCCTTACAGCTCCCAGTGCCTTAGAAGGTTCATTCATTGAATAACACGAGTGCCAGTCACAGAAGGTACTTCTTTAATTAACCAAATACTATTTCAACTTTAATTTCTCTTCTTTTCCCCTGTGTTCTCTCTCCCACTCTTGCTGCTGATAGAAACATTCCCATTTTACAATCAGTCTTTTAGTCATCACTTCTGCTTGGCTTTGGTGAACCTGCTGTCAGTAGCTCTGTGCCACCATCAGCTCCACCCTGAGGTTTCTCTAAATCAGCTGGACAGAAGGATCTCCTTGGGAAGGGGGAAGGAGGATGTTCCCTTCTAAAGGATTGCAAACTTATGGTCAGCAGTGAATGAATGCAAAGGAAATAACTGGTGAAGTGCACCCTGTGAAACCGGGAGTTGCTGTTTGAGGGAGTACCTGTGTGTATCTTAATCCCCACAAGCAGGAATTGATTTCTAGGAGTAAACTGCCAGCCTGCAATGGAAATGGATTTTAAGACCCAAAGCGTGTGCTCAGTGCACACTGTAATTAGATTGTGATTGCAATTTCAGCACAGCACTGAACTTCAACCTTTTAAAAACTCCATCTTTCTTCAGAAGCTTATGGGGTTATCTATGATATCAGCAATGGACTCAAGGAATATCACAGCTATCAGATGGGGAGGAAAGGAGAGGCTGTCAAAAGATTAAATTTTGACAGCATTTTAAATGTTACCCCTTACACTGTATTTAATGGTTCTCTAGTTCTTCTAAAAATCAGTGGCTCTAAAATACTCCAGTCATTTTTGAAAATGTGATTTTATTTCCCCAAGTACAACACAGACTTAGTGAAATTTTGCTTTGGCCCTAGGAAAAGACTCAGGAGGTGCTAGACACAATAACTCATTGCTCTCCACAGAGCAATTTTCCCCTCTGTCAGAACTGACTGCTGTGCTTTCTGTTATTAATGAGGGAGTTACAGTTCTCTTTAGGAGAGGTTTCCATGTTATCTGCTGCTTGGCACTTCAGAGACTCTTACTAAAGAGCTGATGTGATTCCCATGAAGATTTTGTGCTCTCTCTGTTAAATGGGTCACTCCATGCCAGATAACATGAGCAGTGTCTGCACCACTTCTTGGGACCAGCAAGGAAAGCAGGCTCAGTACAGGCTGTGTGTCAGCACTGCTTGAAAGGAAAACCCCTCATGATTTTAAAATATTCATCTTTGCTCAACTAATAGGACCAAAATAAAATAATAAAATAAATGGGTTTTTTTTGGTGCCAGATTAATAGATTTAGGTCACAGACTGTAAATGAGCGTGACTCAGCTGTGTGAATAAATCAGTTCACTTGATTGTGGGATGAATTTACACATGCAAAGCTTTTAATAGGTAATGAATATTCAGGGTCTACCACATGGTAGGAGATCTGAAAAAAAGGCTTAGGTTCCAGCAGGCCTGGCTCTCAGTGAGCAAGTGTTAGAAAAAGTGTCTTGGGGTGGCAGAGAGAGAGCAGTGCTGCTCTCATCCCTGCTTTTTTCCTCTTTGCTGTTGCTGATAGGAATGCAACAGTGTGATGCACCAAATGTGCAACTGGTGGCTTCACAAGACAGGTTTGACCATGCTGTGTTGATGCTCAGAGCTTGTTGTTCTGTTATCACCATTTGTGGACATCAGATGGAGTTGAATGGGTGTTGATGGGGATCTGAGATCTCCCGGTAGCTGCAGAGCCCTTGGGGAGCAGTTGCTCACCCCAGCCCTGTAGGCAGGGAGGCAGCACCAGGCCCTGTTTTAGTTTAGGGTAAAAGGCTCAAATCTGAGCAGTTACAGGAAATGTTTGATAGAGCATTTACCAACTAAGTTCATGGTGAAGAAGGTGGCTCCCCTGGGTTCTTAGGAACCAACACGAGGTTTGAGGTGGTAAAATCCTGTTTCAGTGAGAGTCATGGCTTTAATTTGCACTGCAGAGCCCGTGCTCATGTAGGAACAGACAAGAAATGCATGACTTTCCTGAGCCCTCTTGAGAAAGTCAGCATCCTGTAATAATTCCTATTTTCTTATTTTTTAAATACTATTCACAAGAGTGGTGGGGAAGGGAAATAAAGCTGCTGGTGCAAAGTTACCCAAGTTAAGAACAGGTCACAACATGACTATCAAGTGTTTTATGTTCAATATTTTTGCTTGCAGTAGAGATTTCTTGCCAGAGCTCTCTGTGGAATTAGTTTGAAAATCTGAGTTCGAGGTAGCTGGATAAGAAAAAAGGATTTGGCAGTTCTGTGGAAATCTTTAATCAAAAAGGGTCTATCCAACACCTCAGCAATGTTCTCCTGGGCACAGCCTTTCAGTGCTTTGCATGTGCCAGGACTGAATCACAGCTGATGACGAAGCAGGAGGGGTGACAGGGCTGATCTGGAACGTGTCTGGTGCAGGTGTGGTGTGTGTCAACCTGCACAGGAACTTGGTGTGTGGACAGCCCTGGGGATGATCAACACCTCCTGAAGTGGGGAAAAAGGAGGAACACGTTTCTTACCAAAGCTGAGCTTGTGATCCATGTGCAACCAGGACCTTCTGAAATTACAGCATGCAGTTCCAGAGTTTGTGGTGCTGACAAGCTTGATAAACTTCCTTACTTCTGCTGAAAATTGATCAACTCAAAGACAACCAAACAAAACAAAATAAAAGGTGTCTGAAAGGCAGGAGAAGAGCTTAAAAGCAGCATTGTTGCAGGGAAGTCTGGTATAACCTGCGCAGCTTCTGCTCTGCCTGAGTGTAGCCAGGCACTGATGGATGGTCTGAAACACGTGGCAGTGTTTGTACCATTGGTAAAAAGACAATAAAGGAGAGGAGAAACCAGGGCTCAGCTGTGCCAAGCACTGAGATGGGTGCTCCTGGGGATGTTAGTAGGGTTTGGGTGTGTTAAGATAAAAGCATTGCTGGTTTCTGTTGAGTAAAAGGCTCAAATTGAATGCATTTGATGATTTGTTGAACTTAAACCATATTTCTTTCTCCTCAAAAAGTCCTGTATGATTTGGGGCATCTGTTTTAACAGGATTGACTGGAAATCAATCTGAAAGCATGAGGGATGTAAAAATTGACAGTTTTCTGGGGTTTAACCATATACAGAATTCTACAGCAAAAATACATTTCATTCTTAACTTTTAAAAACAGAGTAAAAATCTGCCATTTCCATTCACTACCACAGGTTTTAAGGTGGTTAATTTATTGTTTGATTCTGTTACCTGTAAGAGCTAAGCAGTGGAAGAAGCTATAAAATGTTTAAGATATTTGAGTGGAATGCCTGGGTATTACTGAATCAGTCCTCCCAAGCTATAGCATAATATTCCTGGTGAGACAAGGGCCACATCTTTGAGAGACAGCTCTAAGGGGATAAGGCTAGCAAACAGAAAATGGAGAACCAGGAAGGTTTTTTTGACAGACAGAGGGTTTGAACCTGCGGAATTCTGAACTGGCAGCTCAGCTTTGTGGCTGTGCTGAACTGGGGCTGAAGTGCTCAGTGTTCTTGCAAGGTGGGAGTCTGAACACCAGAGCAGGGCTGGGAAGGAAAGGAGCTTGCTGATCAAGATGTTCCAAAGTGCATCTTCAGGACAGGTCTGAGTAAACACTTTGTGATAATGCTGTCAGACTAGATGATAACACAAAATATTCTGACAGCCTACTTGGTCTGGAAGCAAACACTGTCTGTTCCTTTGCAGTGATTTCTGATTAAACTGGAGACTCTGGTTGCCAACAGCCCTGTGCTAGCCACTGGGACTCAAGCATTGACTCCTGTTTGGCATGAAATATTCCAATGTTTAAATAAAATCATGTGAATGATAAGAATCATCTTTTTATTTGGAAAATTAAACTGCTTTAACACTTTATTAAAGCTCTCTGAGCTCTATCTGAGGCACAGACAGCAGTGAGAAAGCTCACATACACGACACAAAATAAATTGCTCAAGAGAAGGTTTTTGATGTAAGTGCCCTCCATCTATATTTAGCATTTGTATCTGACCTTTTAAAATAACCCAGGTGCAGAAAACATGCTGGAATACATCACACCTAAGGTGATCTTCAAATACACTTCCTGCCTTCCAGAGAGCCCTGCTGTTTGCAGTGAAGAGCAATCAGGTTAGTCAGAATAACTGAGAAACAGGAAATTATATGCAGGAAAATCTCCAGGTGTGCAGATTGTGTGCACTACCTGTGTAGCAGAGTCTGCATCCTGGGTAAGCTGTGCATTGGGAACAGAAGGATTTGTGCCAGTCCATGAAGCTGATTTACAGTAGGAGGATTAACAATAAATAAACAGGTTCCTCTTCACTAGGGATGGTCTGTCAACATATTGTGACAGTTCGGTGCATTAGTCAGCACAGCAGACATCATGTGAAAGTGTCACATCTGTCAGGAAATTGGCCGAATTACTCATAATTCTCAGGACTCTTGTTGTCTCTAAATGGCTTTTTCCTTATGTGAATTTTCCCCATGCCATCTTCTTCCTAAATCAAAGGTGGGGTGTTGTCAGAAGCTACCACCTGAAATGTGGCATCTCACTTTCCCCTGGTGTAAAAAGGCTGAATGTGCATTGATGAAGTTGACATAAGTTGCTTTTCCATTTCATTCTCTGCCTTGAGTGTTCATGACCAGAGCTTGACCAACTGCCTGGAAACCAATCTGTAAAGTTAAAGATGCTGTGGTCATCTGCCCCAGTCTGGTGGAGCTCCTCTGACTTGAGGAGGGTTCCCTGTGTCCACAGAGGATGGCCAGAGCAGAGATGAATCTGTTTGTCACAAATACCTTGAAGAGAATGGGAAGAGGATCAGCTGTGCATTTAGAAGAGCATCCTTTACCAAGGACCATGGTGATTAGGACAGAGCTAAAAATAGATGCAAGAGATGCAAGGAAAATTAAAAAGTGTCAGAATCATTGAGACAGAGTGGAAGAGAATAAGGTACAGCTCCTGGTGCCTGTTCAGTGTGCTTAAATTGTGCTTGGATTTTAAAATTACAGGACAGACTCAGCAAACAATCAGTCCTGGCACTTTCAAATCAACTAAAGGGCACTCAGCAGAAATGTTAATGGATGAGCTGTAGTGAATGCAGAAGGGAGAAGGGTGGAAATAGTCTCAAAGGGTATCAGCAGATTTCTCTGCATTGCTAAATGCAAAAGGCTAAAGAGCAGTGGCTGAACACTGTGACCACTGCACTCACTGTACATCCTTCTGCAGTGTTTACTTTTTCTTCCCAGTGACAGCTGTGATCTGGAACATCTTTTGACTGCTTAAAGACAGATCTTGTTCCTGACTTAATTTCTTGCTCAGGAAGAACAAAAACTTACACCCAGCTCAAGTCTGCATCTTTACAGACAGGGTTGCTGTGTCTGTGGCAGGGAAGGAAGGTACAGTTCTGATTGTATGCAAGATTCATAATTTTGCCTGAACTGGGCTTAGCCAACCTGGACCTTTGAATTAAAAGTTTTCAGTGCAAGCAGAGCAGTTCTTTAAGTGTTTTCCATGTCTTTGTCCTTGTGGTAGGATTGATCTTTTCAAACAAAAACAAAGGTGTTTCATCTTAGACTGACTATCTTTGGTCTTTGCTGCTGGAAACCCCACAAGTCTCATACTGTTTTTACTGGAATGAAAGAGATAACAGGAGGGAGAACCTGTGTGTCCTCTGTCACTCTTAAAAACACTGGAACATGAACAAAAGAAAATAGAGTCTTTAGTGACCTCGTGGAAAACCACCTAGAAAAAAAAAATTGCTTCTTTCCTGTTAATAGATGAGTGAAATCTCTTTAGGAATTTTATTCCTTTGATTGAAGGACATTTCAAGGGTCTAACTCTGTTCTCCATTACTTCAGCATTGGTATAACTGAGCATTAATCAAATGCTGATTAATGGAACAGACCTGTAATGGTTCTCCTACAGAAACAGCAGCTGTTCCAGTCTATGCTTTAAACTCAGGAGCCCAATTCCCAAAGCAGTTGAGCAGCATTTATACAGAAGAAACAAGGAAGTGATTAATAAATGCTATTTTAAATATTCACAGGTCTCTTTGTCTTGCTTCTTAGAGATGTGGTATGAACAGCTGTTGTGTAAAAACTGCCCAATCTCTCCACTTGACCAGGATTTTCCCTATTTTTGTGCACAGGATGCAGTCACAGGAGTAGATGCCTGACTGCAGTGCTGTGCAGGAGTCCTTACCCATCCAGCCCCAGCCCCACAGCCCTGCACAGGGGAAAGCTGTGTCTGTGTCAGTCACCCTTTGGAGACCTGCAGTGATCCCTTTTGGTCACATCCTGGCCTGCCTCCTCACTAACTGGGAGCTTTACTTCACTCACTCTCTGGCTTTTCTGGCTGCACATGAAAACAGCAGCTCCTGGGAATTTCCTCCAAGCTATGGGCAGAGTGGCTCCTGCCATTGTTTGTGATCTCCACCCCTTGCTGCTACCCAGGGGTGGGAGGCTGATGGGCTCCCATCACTCCTGACAGACCTTTCCCATGCACATCGCAGCTCCCTGGCTGCTCAGGGGCTTCTAGGCTTGAATATTATGGTATGTTCTCAGCCCTGCAGTAGGGAGTGGGGTGCTGGTGGGATCAGCTCTTGTGGTGGATGAGCAGGAGCAGAAACATCTCAATAAGGGACACTGGCAGGCAGGTGTTCAGTGCTTGCTCAGTATTCAGCCTGCATCAGCAATCCAGTGCTTTAGAAATACACAGCACTTTCAAAGCTCTATTTGTAAGATTTTTCCACTTCTGAGAGTAAATACTTTAGATTAGTTCCATGATTTTAGTGTCACTGATCCCTGCTTGTGATTGACTTCAGCAGCTCATCCTTAAAGTGTTTTCCCCTCATTCCAAATCTTTATTGGTGAGTTATTTGCACAGGGTTTGCTGCTGCCTTTTTTCTGCTGTTGGAATTTGAGCTCACTGGCTGTGTGCTGGATGGTGATTGCTTTGGCATATTTCATTTCTTCTTTTGGCAGGTCCTAAGTTTATTCCATTATCTTTATGAAGTGAACAACGCCAAGCAGAATTTCCACTGACTTTCACTTTTATTTAATTAGTGCTTTATCTTGACATTGTCTAGTGTGTAAATCTTGCCCTTTTGAAGACCAGGAGCAGTTGATGTGTGGTGGTTTTGGCCCTGGCTGCAGACACCTCTCTGCTCAGCAATTGATGTGTGGCACAAGCTCATTTCTGCAGTGGGCAGGTGGAACCACTGCTGCAGTTTACTGAGAGTATCTGATAAAGTGTTCTGTTCAATAGTAATGGAGAATGTGATGTTTTATTGCTGCCACATGACAGCATGTGCATATTCACACACATCCAGCGCTCTGAATCCTCCATTCTCCTCGGTTTCTTACACTGCACCCCTCATTACTTGCTCTAAACAGGCCATGAGTTTGCAATATCCTGTGCCTCTGCTTCCCTCTCTTAATTCCAAAAGCTGTAAAGGACAAAATCCACACATATGAGCTCAGTGCTGAGCCCAAATTCAGGGCTTGCACTGGGCAGCCCAGACACTGCCTATGGATGTTGGTCTAATGTTTTGGATAAATATGGAGCATTAATCTGCCATGCAGTGTGATACTCTGGAGAGCACTAAGTGGCATCTAAGCCCAAGGGGACTTTTTAGGAGCCCATGAAATGACAGCATAGATCTGATCAGCTGCAGCAGCAGAGATTGTGTTTGTTATATCAAATAAGCCAAATTATGCTCATTGTACATTGTAGTGAGGTGAGGTTAATTGAAATTCTGTCATGCCAGCATGTCTGACTGCAGGATTCCAAGCTTTTCTGTGTGCTTGAAAGTGTTTCTTGTTGTGAATGGGGTGCTGCAGTACTGTGAGTCTGACTGGACCATGCACAGGTTGGATATGGGAGAAGCAGTTCACCTGCCAGGCTTGGGCTGCAGTGTGTGCAAATGGCATCCACAGAGCAGGACACAGAGCTGCAGCTCCAACCACAGTCTGAGGCTGTGGGAAAACAACTGATTTTCCATCCAAATCAGTGACAGTTCAGTGAAGGACTGATAGTTAAAATGGCTGGGGCCATTTCCAGGCTTGAACTGCGAGCAGAGTTTTGTCCTGTGTTTGCTGGGAGAAAGAGGAGCCTCCAAGCCCTCTCACTCATGCAGTGCCCTTGCTGGAGCAGAACAAGTTAATTGTACATCTGACACAGCAGGAGCTTACTGGGTGTCTTTTAGAGGAGTTGACAACTGATAATTATATGAGAGCTACAGGCTGTCTGTCCTCTCTTCCTTTCACTAGGGGAAAGCAGCACAAGGAATGCAAGAAAACCTTTGATTATAGGGAAGGAAGTAGGATTTGTTCTTGTTGTTGTTTGCTGTTATCATCTCCAGCCAATCTTGAATCTCACAGTTGGGATAGTTGCGCAGTGTTGGGCGTGTTGCTGTTGTGTTTCAGATCTGACTCTAGTGGGTGGCTGGGGAAGATCTGCACATCCAGGCAAAATTCTCTTTCTGGTTTTAGCTCTCAGGACACACTTCCAGTTTGCAAGAGCAGAATTTGGGATGCAGCACATCCCAAATGTGCCATCTTTAGTGGGATCTCATGCCTGATCTCCTGCTCTCACCATATCTGCCCATCTCTCAGCAGTAACCCAAAGTCAATGTCAGTGATAAAATAAAAGTTGTTGAAAGTGTTAGATGAAATCTGGGTGTTATGTCTCCTTGCAATTGTTCCCAGGTACAATATAAGTTCAGCTCTGTGGCTGAATGAAATGGGCTGTGTGTGCTGGGACATTAACCTGCACAAACAATTACAGCACTTTCACTGCTTTTCCCAGCACCAGCTATGCAGCACCAGTTGTGCAGGAACTGGAACATGCTGTGGTCAAATGAAAATGGGATTGGGAAGTGGGTAAGAACAGTATTTCTTGCAGCTTGCCGTAAACTTGTGATGGGATGCTGTGACTCAAATCTGAACCCTGGAATAGTCCTGCAGAGGAGGAAGCCTTACATACAAGAACAGGATTTTGGATTGGCTTGGTCTATTCTGGGGAACCAGAGGATTTTTTGGGTTTAATTGTTCCAATTTTGCAGCTCATATAAGAGAGCTCAAACCAGCCAGGCTGGGGATTAAATTCCTGTTACTGGATTAGAGCTCTGTGTGTTTGATTTAGCATTAGGGTGATGTCCTACATCAGTTCACTGACAACTAAATTTTGTCTTGCATCAGAGCTCTCTTTTGGCTGATTTGAGAATTTGACAATTTCTGGCTTATCCTCAGACTTAAAAAATCCCTTCTTGCATGTCTTATGTATGTATTTGGGCCATGTTTAGACTCCAGAAATGGTGTGCCACTGGGATATTAGGGAGTGCAGGGCTGCTCACAAAGCAGGACTGGAACCAGGTGTTCCTTGGGCACTGGGGGCTGCTGCCCAATCTGTCAGCCAGGCCAAAGAAACATTTTCCCCCTCATGCTCCTGTCCCTCTCCCTGCACTGGTTGTTTTTAGAATCTCTCCACCTCTGCATGTCAGTTGTGGAGCTCTGTTGCAGTAGATGAGAGCAGAGGCCAAGTAGGTTCAAACCAGCCAGGCTTGGTGTTTCTAATGGTTTTTATATAACACTGGGTGTATACATGGTGTTTATATAGATGTTTGCTTCTTTTCTTATATCCATGCTCTATGCCAGCTCCCCACTGGAGCATTGTTCCAGTGCCTAAAGTGGAATAACATTCTGTTTTTCAGTAATGAGATTCCTTCACATGGGACTTATTGCAAGAAGAAATCTATGGATACAGAAGCATTCACTTGGCCTCTTAGAGTTCTTGGAGTGCTGTAATTGCCACAAGTACTTGCTTTAATGTATACAAAGCTGTGTATGCACACAGGTTTGGGGTCATTGCTGTGTGTCTCAGTGTGTACTTACTGTGACTATTCTGGGCTTTGAGAGTGGACACAAAAAGGAACTGATGACCTGTCCATGTCCAAAACACTGAATCTGTGGCTGAGTTGGTGATTTAACCCAGGTCTGCTCAAAGCTGAGCTACTCTTTCAAGAGTTGAGACTTATTTTGTATGGAAGATGGTGCTGGGGTGAGTTTTGCATACCATCCAGACCATTTCAGCAGAGAATTAGGCTTATTAATTACTTGCCCTCCTTCCTTAATTGAGTATTTACTTAATATCTGACCTCTTTTAACATACTCAAACAGTCTGAAATGGCTTTTCCAAGGAATTCAGTTGTCAGCTCTTTATTCAGGCAGAATTATTTTTATACCAGTTATGCTCACTTTGGAGCAGGGCCAGCAGCTCCTGCCCAGGCTAAACCATGGTCTTTCACACAAGGCACAGGTTTTTTCATACTTGCCACCAGGTGCTTTAAAAGCACTTGGAAGTTTGCTTTCAGTGAGGACAAGAGCAGAATTCAGGAAAAAGATAAAAAATCTGTTTCTGTGGCATAGATGGAGGTTTGTTGTAAGTTCAGCAGGGACTAGAGAAAACTACGTAAAAGCTATGTAGAAAACACTTCTTGTCTGGAGATATTTTTCCAGTGAATATCTGGAGATATTATTCCAGACTGAATAATCTTGGAGCACTCAGCTGCATGGACACTTGCTTGGTGCAGAGTGCAGATGAGATCTGACTGCACTTTGTGTCACTGTGGCTTTTAGAACAGGAAATCCCTCTCCTCTCCCCACTATTTTCCATCCATTTGCTCTTAAAGCTTCAGAGTCTCACCTTCTCTCCAGAGGCAGCTTTGTGGCATTAGGGCTTGAGTCATGCTTGCCTCTGGTGTGAGAAGATTCTGGTGTTAGGATGATAAAGAAGGAGGACCCTGGGGCAGGAAATGCCTCAGCTGTGCTTGCAAACTTCCACAGGTGAGCAGTCAGTGGATGCAGCTTAAAGTACCAAGGAAGTAGAACAGAAAAATAGCGATTTTTTTGAGAATAGCATTGTGTTACATTCTTTAAGCAGATAATTTATTCACAGGGTGACAGATTGTCTTGTCTGTCTGAGGCACTAGCCTGCAACCCGGATTTAGCTGTGGTTTCCACAGATTCCCTTTGCTGTCAATATGCAGTGTATCCAAGCATAAAATGAGCCATCAGACCACAGCTCAGGTTCTGTCTAAAGTTTGAATGGCCAGGGTGAGAAACATTGAAAAGCTGTTGGCTGCACCTGATTCACAGTCCTCTTAAAGGCTTTGGTCTGCAAGGCTTTATTTCAGCACTGAATATTAGCACTGAGTTTATATCTTTATTAAATGTTCAGCAGGATATTAATAGCCTGCATAGCAAGTGTCCTTTGGAGCAAGTGGAGGGTTCGAATTTTCCTGTTTGAATCAGCCAAGAAGTTGATCCTGGAGTACAAGTACAGGAAAATGCTTCAGAACCAGATGAGAAAGGTTAGAGACAACTCTGAAAGATCAAGAATGAAAAACTTACTTAGAGATGTAGTGCAGAAAGGAAATGTCCTAGAGAAAGAGTATCCCATGTTATATGGAAAGTTTTTTCCACTGCCAAGAGAAACAACAGGAAATGGTGAACAGAGAAAAGATTTTCCAGGCGTCTGACACTTGCAGTTTGCAGCTTTTCCCTGATACACGTCTGACAGAGCTCCAAAAAGCTGCTGATCTCTGTCAAATCCCAAGGTAAGTCTCACTTCTCCTCTGAGTGCTGCTGCTTGTGAGAAGTTTGGCCAGGGCTGAGAAGGACTTGCAGTAATTGTCTTCTCCTTAGTGCCAGTTCTGCACCCTGACCAGGAGGTGTTGGGGTCAGTGGAAAGGATCCTGTGCACCTCTCTGAGCTTTGGCCCCACACCACAGCTGGCTCAGGGTTGCACCTGTGGTACAGGGATCTGTCCTGGCTGTTGGCCTCTCATCATGTCCTAAGGCTGTCCCTGGAACATGTCCTGTCTGCTGTGGAACCCCTCAGCCAGGTGGGCAAGGCTCGCTGGGGATCTCAGCCCACAGGAGGTTTGGCCACCTGACACCCAAACACCCAAACACCGGTGAGGTGGGCAGCACCTGCTTTGTTTTAACCAGTGCCAACCTCCCCAGTGAGCTCCTGTGCAGCTTTAGGCTGAGCTCTGTTGCTGGAAGGTGTCACAGTAAAGCTCTGCAGCTTCCCCTGAGCTCAGCACTTGCTGTTCATCTTCCCCAGTCCTTTGTACACCCACATTCCACAAAATTGACAGCAACAAGGACAGAAACATCACCTCCTGATATTTCATCCCTTTGTATGAGCGTTGCCTTCTGTTTCCTTGGCAGACTGACCTCTGGCTGGAGCTGATGCTGCCATTCCCTGGTGCACCATTCAATGGGCACTATGCTCTTAGATTCTTTTGTTTAATTATTATTATTTATTCATTTTCATCCCAGGCAAAGCATGCACAGCCTTTATAAGGCCTTGCCATTGTTATCTGCAAGTGCAGTGGTAATTCAGTTATTGTACCTTTCCCTAACTCTCACCAGTGCAGCAGCATAAATACACAGTGAGCAGAGAGACACATGGTGAGAGCCAGAAGCAATTTAGCCACGAGAGTTTATCATCAAGAGGCAAAGCACCCTGGAGCAGGGAAATTGCCTCCTTTGCCAGCTCATGGCCTGACTGTTGGCCAAATACATGATGCCCTTTTTTTTTCACTGACAAAATATTCCTTTTTGTGGAGCCATGGTGCTTTCCCTGATCTCACTGCTGGATGCAGACGACATGAAAGAGCTGTTCTGTGCTGTTCAGAGACATGGAGCCTCCCTGCAGGCTCCATTCAATAAGAGACCAAGGGTATCTTCACAGAGCTCTGTTGGGCAGGCTCTGGTTTGGTCTTGAGGGGCATTTGCAAGGCTGGTGGTCCCTGGTGGTCTTGAAAGGGGCCACCTATTCCTATTTCCTATTACAGTGAAGAGAAAAAAACGTTTTATAAACTCTGGGCAAGAAGTAATGTATTCTGTTCTGTGGCTCTTCACCACATCAAAGTCTGCAAAGCAATGGAAGTGATGAATTCCTGTGATGAATTCCCCACATGAGACGTGTGGAAAGTTACCCTTTGTATGCAGGTTTGGAACAAGAGTCTGCACCAGCATTTCTGAACTGTATCATGATAGACAGCCCAAACCCAAGAGTGCACTGGCCAAAAACCCACAGCTGCTGAGAGAGGCAGGTGTGTAGGTTCAAAGCTCTTCTTGTTTGTAATCCTCAACACTTCACATTTGCACTGATCTGGCCTAATGAGGCTTTACAAACTTGCTATGAAGAGATTTGTTCCGGACCAGTGAAGGTGGAGGATGTGCTGTGCTCTAGGGAGTCCTGACTGCTGGACCATTTCTGAGTTATGGTGCCTGCTGGGAAGTGACATCCACATGGATAAAGGCAAAGTCTTGGTCTGAGATGAATCTGATTTAAGTCCACATCATAATGATGCCTTCCAGGATCTTTCAAATAAGGAGTAAGTGTTGTTTGCCAAGGTTTAGAAATCTATTGCAAAAACACTTTTTAGAGTTAAAAATCTCCCAGTGGTTTTGGTGATTTACAGATTTTATGGCCATTAAGTTCTTCTAGCATGACTTACATTGTATAATACAGTACAAGTGGTTCCTGTGTCAGGTTCTTGCTTCTGGCTTTGCTCAAGGTCAAGGTGCCAAGGGAATTGTTTCCCCCTCCTGTCTATTCCCCCCCCTTGTGACCCCTGTCCTGTGAGCTTTTTATGATGTGATGGTTCTTTGGCTGCCTCACTACCTCAATACCCCCCTCACTGCCTCTCTGTCTGGGCAGGGCTTGGTCATTTAATAAAAATGCATCGACCTTTATTTGTGAGAAATGTGAATGCACACCTGGAAGGAGCAGCAAGGACGAGCTGCCATCAGGTGTAGCATTTCACTGTAACTCAGCTTAGGTGTGTGCATTGGAATGGCAATTGCCCTGTTCCAGGTCACATTCATCCAGGTGGCTCCCAGAGCGTGACAAAGCATCTTCAGGACCTCTTCCACCTTCTCCATCCTTGGCAGGCTGTGCAGGCACTCAGGGACCTGCAGAGAGCTGTCCAGCTCAGGGGGACGTGGTGCCACCCAGCTAGGACATTGTGTTTGTCTCTGGTCCATCCCAGAGCTGCTGCTGGCAGGGTGCCCATCTCACAATAGCTGTAACCTTGCCCACGAGGTTGTTATTCCTACTTGTACAGGAAGTGCATGGATCCTGTCCAAACCAGGAGGATTAAGAGGTATGGGAGCTGCTGGCTCTTCAGGGTGTGGTTTGCAGTGGGGAAGGAACATCTCTGCTCTCCCTGAACAGTGCCTGTTTGTTTTTACACTGAAAGGTTGGTTGGTTTTGCTTTCCAAGCAATTCATTTTCACTCTCTGTGACCCTGTGGTGACATGTTGTCATAATAACTACAGGGAACTTACATTCACTGCAAAAATCAAAATGACAATTTTTTGGTCAGGCTGTTTGGTTTGATTTTAATGTGGGAAAAAATGAATTCACATACTGATACACAAAGCATCAACAGATATCTAAAATAAATTAGCATATACCACTGGGAGATGATAAATATACACATGTTGACAGAGAAGGCAAGCTACATGCCTACTAAAAGGCAGTTGGAAAAGGCAGCTGTAGAAATGAGCAAGATCAAAACAGTAACTTCTTGAAAGGCTTTAGAAGGATGCAATTTCACAGAACAGGAAACAGCCCTGTGGTCCTCTGTGCTGTACATACAGGCATGAACAGTCCAGTCCCACACACCTGGACAGAAATACCTCTCCAGTGGCTCTTATCCTGAGTGACAGCTGGATGGGAACAGTGACCTGCTTACCTGAGCCTGAGATGTGATTTTCCAGCTGATGGAAGTCACCACATCATTACCTAAATCTCTTTTTCAAAATCTGCCTTTTCCTACTTAGTCCCCAGGCCCAGCATACTTTGCAGTCCATCTGTTTCTGGATAAGAAGAGAAGGTGAAATCACATGTCAGTTGAGAAAATTGCCTTTGTGCCAGATACTATCTTTCCAATAGTGTGTGCAGTGAGCCAGGAATGCTGGGTCCAGTCCCTCATGGAGCTTCTTCTACAATACCAAGACTAATTGATAGCAGATTCATTGGGCACACTGCTGAAACACAAAAGTACAGTCCCATTGTAGCTGTTCACCTTCATCTCTTTTGGGATTTTTCTATTGCATTTTGGATCTTTCTTCCATTCAGCCTTGTAACCATTTAGAGGTACTAATGTTGGCCAGGCTGTGATGGCTAATGAGGATGCTCAGTGCAGGCACTCCTGTAACATGAGGCACCCTTGTTCAGCTTCTAAGGCTGTAAGGAATGTTCCTTTTCTGTGCATTCAGGCTTTGTATTTCTGACCCTTCCCACGCAAAAATGCTGGCTGATTATCATTCCTCTAATGGCTTTCCCCGGTGTAGATCAAAGAGCAGCGTGGATTTCTTTGTGTGATTTTATACAAAGTTTGCTCCGCTGCAGTTGCAGTGACACATTTCTGTACGGGGGGATCGCTCATGGCCGGGGAACTGAGGGCTGCGCTGGCTCCTGGGCTGGGCATTGCCGGAGCCGGCAGCTGCAGCGAGGCACGGGGGGAATTAGAGAGGATTAACACGGTGAGAGTGCCCTGCTCAGGGCTCTGGCTGCTTGTGCGAGCGGGCAGGAGGGGCTCCCTGCTGCCCTCAGCCCCTCAGTAGTTTTGCTGTTGGCTGGGGGGTTCCTTGTTTCCCCCTGTAAGCACTGACAGCCCGGACTGTGCTCATCCCTGCTTATCCTGCTTCCCTGCTCTTAGCGTCACAGGAGTCAGCTGCTGCTCAAACCTGTCACCCTCATTCCACACTTAGTAATTATCCCACCCTAATGAGTGGCACTTACTGCTCATTTCCTTCTCTGGTCCTCGGGGAAGGAGGGAAGGACGTTATCTCCCAGCCACACTTTTCTAAAGGTTAAGATCTTTCCCTTCAGCTAAATGGAATATTGTTCCTTTAATCATACCTTTCTGCCTGATGTTTGTCAACTAATGTGTCTCTCCCTGAGCTGGATTCATCCCATCCTCATTCCTCCCATACTCGTTTTTGTGTCAAAGCATTAATTTGCCATGAAGTTTCTTTCATTCAGTTTAATCTCAGGACTGCTGCTCAGGCTTTTTCATTTGAGATCAGATCTCAAGGCCTGCATTTCGTGCTCTGTATCTGTGAGCATGCCAAAAGCCGTTCCCTTTAAACAGATCAAAACTCATTTCAGGAGACCAGGCTGAGACACCTGAGGATGCCCAAATTTTGCTACTCTGGGCAGGCCTCTGGCTGGCTCTCAGATCAAAATATAAATTCTTTTAGAAAGTAGATGTGTGTGAAGCATAGCTCTGTGTGCTGGTTGTATATTGTTGGGTTAGCTTTGTATGTTAAGGGGAGAATATAACAATAAAGCACACAGTCAAGAGAAGTGTCTTGTCTGAAGTGTAACATTTGCTTTGTAACTTTGAGGTTAGAAATCAGCCTTGTGAGGATTTGCTGACAAAACTGGCTGATACAATATCTTGTGAGTGTTGTTGCACTTAGCCGCGTTCTTGACCTGGGAATGAGAGATGAACGAGTGAAGTGCCATCGCAGGGCTGGCACAAAAGTGCCTTGTTCTGATTTGTGTCAGCCCTGCAGTCTGGAGCCACTGCCTGGATTTCAGCGCTGGCTTTTGGCTCTGCTTTGGTGAATTTTCTGAAGCTCGTGTTTGGCTCTGAGTGCTGTGTATCCCTGATATCTGAACTGCTCCCTGTAACCCACCTACCTGACTTGCTCTGCTCTCCCACCCTCTCCAGCTCCTTCCTGCTGGCCTTTGGTATTTCATTTGTTCTTTGCAAACCATAACACCTCAATTAAAATGCAGATGTGTCAGCAAGGAAGGCACCAAGAAAGTGTTTTCTGGCACTACGGGCCCCACCTCTCTCCCCAGTTTTACTACAAAACACGAAAATTATTCTGAGAGTAGATCTGGCTTGGCTGATGTCTCATAACTGAAAGCCATGAAAAACATTATTCTGTGTAAATTCCCTTTATGTACTGATGAGAACGATCACACACACTACAAGCTGCAGAGAGGAAGAATATTTTCACTGAAAATCAATCCATGCTGCAGCACTTGTAGATAAGCCCTGATGATATGGAAACATTTCCCTGCTCCTTGTTTAAAGGAAAATATGCTGCACCCACATGACCAATTGCCTCATGTATCTCTTGTGATCTGACTATTTTCTGCTGTATTTGACTTATGCTAATGGGGACGATAATGGGCTGTGCCTCTTTCAGCTTGTCACAGCTTTTGCTAGCAGCCTTGTTTTCCTTGGCTTCAATTCTGATAGCTGTGGAGGAGAAGGTGTTAATGCAGCTCTGCTTATTTTAGCAAGTGAGTGAATCAGTGGTTTTAGGAAAACAGTTCAACACATTAACCCTTTGTTTCCAGAACAACACAAAAAAAGCACTGTAGAATGAGCAGATGGCTCGGCATATTTTTAGCCTTGCTCTCTGTTCCCATGGTATTCCAGACTCTGTGGGATTCCCCATAGACTGTTGTAAGATTGGTCGGCCCAGCCAAATGTCTTGTTTTGCAATACAGCATCAGAGGGAAGGAGGGAAATGGAATCCTGTTTAAATCAGCTGTTTAAATAACTAAATGAAAGGTTCTCAGTTCTCACATATCCATAGATCGTGGGAGAGACTGGAGAGAGAGGTTGGTCTTATGATTCTGGCACTTGCTCATTGTCAGCTGCTGCATTGCATTAAGAGGAACGAAATAAATGTGAATTACTCTTCTAGAGCTGTTGTGTGTATAAACAATTGATATATCCAGAGGTGTAGATTGGCAGAGGACAAGCTCACCAGAATTTTGCTGGTTTCTGGTTTGAAGATAAAATGGGGGAGGGTAATTTTTATAGCTGTGAACTGTCTCTTTGGGATGTGTACTCTGAGGAAATTCTGAAACTTCTTAATTCGAGGCAATGATCCTTTCTCAAGTGAGGTCAGATTCAGAGTTATTCACATGCACTCTGTTTCAAACTTCATTGGCGATTCTTTGTGGTTGTAAAACGTTTTGTTGTGTAAGTAGAGAGGTTAACCAGGAAGGTGTATGGTGTGAGAGAAGGGGTTCCTTAAGACTAATGACTTTTGGATGTCAGCTGTGGTTAGACATGCTAACTGTAAGGATGATACCTAGAAAATTGGGGTATGTATGGCAAGAATTGTATTTGTTGTTATCCCAAATTAGGTTTGTGTCATCATGTGTTAAAGGCTGCAAGTGATTTCTCATTCTGGAGCAGAAATCAGAGCATCAATTTTCCTAACACTGCCTGTATTTCTGTTATACACAAACATTTATTGAGGTTCATGGGATATTGTGTTCTCTTCGTAGCTCATGCCCCCTGTGCCACAGCCCCATGGGCACTGAGTGCCAGCCCCACGGCCTCTGGGTGCCAGCCCCATGGACACTGGATGCCATCCATTACCCCACAGCCACTGGGTGCAGTGTCCTTCCCCGCAACAGGGATCTCCCAGTCAGGATAAACCCTCCTGCCCTGGGGGCTGTGGTGTGGGTCCTACAGCTCCTCCAGAAGGTGTAGGAGGCTGTTCCTGCCCTGCTCTGCTCCCTGTGCCCGTGTGCAGTGCTGGGCAGGCTGGAGCTGTGTCCCTGCCCTGGGGAAGGGCAGCAGCTGCTCTGCCCTGTGTGCTGCAGCCACTCCCGCCTCAGCAGCTCTGCTGTGCTCACCATCTGTCACCCACCTGAGCCAGCGTGCTTCTTGCACAGAGCATTCCTAACACATCAGCACTGGAAGCTTCCTTTGCCTCTGAAGGCACTCAGCCACCTGCAGTGCTTCTGGAGCCGCCTCTTTCTTTCTGTGCCTTTGTGATTCACATTTCACATCCTCCTCATGGTGGATGTTTTCTCCATCTGGATAACTGCTGGATATTTTTCTCCCCTTGGACTCAGGTCATATTTGAAAGAAGATGCAATTCCATGTGTTATGCTAAACCCAGGCAAGACAAGTGAATGGACTCCCTTGGATTTGATTAGACTTTTTGCATTGCAGCCGTTAGTAAATGATGGATTTGACAGATTTAGGAATTTGCTCAAAGTTGAGGCCAAGATTACTCAACAGATTTGCTTATGTCATTTAGGACACAGTCCCAAGATCTGCCTTCTAGCTGGTAAATTGGGTGTGCACAGTTAAAGCAGAAACTGAAACAATTCTTTCTATTTACAGACAGCTCACAGAGAAGCCAACTTTCAGGCTTGAAGCCCACAAATAAAGGGGCAATGAGTGATGCTTGAAATCAAAATTCAAAGCAAATTCAAAGCCATTGTTTCCAGCAGTGATGTATGTCCCTGCATGCTTTGGGATCAGACAGCAGCTGATGGAAATTCATGATGCTGTTTGCAGTGGTATGAATTATTTACAATGCACAGTCTGCCAGGACTGAGTGGGCTGGCAGTCTGTTGGACTCATGACTCTGCAATGCTGTGCCTCCACTCCTTCCATGTGTGACTGGGAGCATGGTCCTGTGTGCTGTAGGGTCAGGCTCAGGGACAGCATCAGCTCATCTCCTGTGACATCCTGAAATGGTGACAGCTCAGATTGTAACCCATTTTTCTGGCCTAGGTAAATTTTCTAGGTGCGTCTCACCTTCTCAAAAGGCCTCAGATGAGGGACTCCAGTTGCTTTTTATGGTTCCAGACCCTTCCTAATTTATAGTTCTGGTGCTGATAAAACAAGTGTGCTTTGCTTTTAATTGAAGTCTGGTCAGTTTTATTTTGCAGATAATGGTTCTTTATGTCTTCCCTCTGCTACAATCTTTTTGAACCTGCTTGTAGTTCCCTGCTTGCAGAAGTCTTTTACCTAGCAATCATCACTTATCTCCCTTTTGCTAAATTAAACAGAAGAAAACTCGCTGGTTTTGGTTGTATAAGATGTTTTAATTGTATGTCAGTTCTCTGCAACACATCTGTGTATTCAGCATCCCATATGACAGTGGGTACCACAATTGTGTGCTAGTTTCTCCAATGCAATGTAAAATAATTTCCCTCTTCTTGTGTTGCTTCCCTGAAATTCCACAATATCAGAGAGAAATCTCATTGCTTTCCCCTCCATCTATAAATCCCATCTCATCCAAGACAGTCCTTCTGACTGAAGAGCTCCAACATCTGGGGCCACATCAGTGCCAAGAACACCTGAACCAGGGGCTGGTGAAAGGACAGGGGTGGCTCTCACACACGGGGTGGTCTCATTGCCCAGCCCTGCAGCCAGAGCACAATTCCAACTGTCCAGGTGTAAATTCACTCCCTTTCCAATATGGGAAAGGCCAATCTATTGAAACCAGGGCAAGTGCAGTTCTGCTGCTCCTTTTATAAATCATGTGGGAAGCTCGCTAATTCCACCCTGTGGCATTTACATGTTTAATCTCCTTTTGCTGGTTTTTTTGAGGTTTCTCACAAATGCTTCTGCTTCAGGAGATGCTGCCCAAATGTCACTGCCACAGCACAGCCTGACCTTTTCCTGCAGGTGCTTGTGTTGCCTTTGTCACAGCTCCCAGGTGCTCCCTGCTCGCACTTCAGGGTGAGACGTGCTCACAGACTCCTGCAGTATGAAGGCAAATTACTGAGACAAGTTGTTTATTTCAAATGGCATCCTCTGGCTGTGATTTGGATCCTGCTGCAAGATTTCTGTGGACAGAGCTGGTGTGGGGTCCCTCTGAACTCAATCACTTCTAAATCTTACAAGTGTTTTTTGTGTTAACAAAATCTCTTCCTTTTTGAAGAAAATTAAGTGAGGTCAATAGAGGTCTGAGTTTCTTCTTGCCTGCAAATGGAAGCAGGATTCAGTTCCAGACAGAAAATCTTTGCAGGAAAAAGTACTGATGGTGTCTTGGCAGCTTCAGCACAAGAGCTGGCCAGGGCTCTGGAGAGGGTACCTTGGCTGTTCAGTGCAGGTGCCTCTGTATTGAACTCACTTGCAAGAAAAGATCTGTTTCAATAAATCTCTTCTGAGGTCTGTCAGTGATTTGTCCTCTTTTCTCCCCTTCCTCCACTCCCTCTTCTATAAACCTCCTTTCCATTCTGCTTCTTCAAGTGTTCCCAGCCTCTTTTTGTGTGTCAGAAAGCAGCACAGGGCAAACACCCCCTTGCAGGGCAGCCAGGATGGCTGGGACACCCCAGGGACAGGAGGCAGCCCCTTGTGTGAAGTGAGCAGTTGTTACAGTGGAGAAATGTGTTTGCATTGAAAGGGTAATCACCCATTCATCCAGGCCAGTTAAACAATAGGGACAGAGGTTTGCTTTTCTCCAGTTGTTTCCCAAAGAAAAATGATTTATTTCTTCTCTCTTATGTCTTCTCTCTGACTATTGGATGTCTGCTGAAGAGTTCATTAGAGACAGCCTTGCAGCTGCCAAAAGAACCAGCTGGATTATTGAGCCTGCAGCTCAGTTTTCCTGCCTTTGTTCCCTTCCTACAGTGAAGAACGAGTTTGCAATCCTTGTTTGTGCTGTCTGTCCCACATGGTGGGGGACTGCTCTGTGCAGAGAGTGTCTGTCGCCAGCCCAGGACACTGCCCCATCTCATTGTGATGACTTCTGATGTTAAACTCTGGAGCACACCTGCTCCCTGTGCTGCTGTAGGTCCCACAACAATCACACACTCATTTCACACTGAATTTTGGCAGCAGTTGGTTGTGTGGTCCTGTGTCCATGGCAGAGCCCAGGGATGTGGGGCCCAGGAGCCTGAGTGTGCCCAGGGCTGGCCCATCCTGTGTGTCCCACCTGTGCACACGTGGGGTGTGCCCCCTGTCCCATCACAAGGACAGAGCTGCTGTCCCTCATTCCCTGCCAGGGGCTGGGCACTCCCCCAGTCCCAGGGGATTGCTGATTGCAAAAAAAGCTTCAGTGTCACCCAGCCTGCCAGGTGGGCTGACAAATCCATGAGGTTCCCAAGGCAATGAATAAATAAAACAACTTTTGATTCATTGTGGGGAGCCAACCCTTTCTGAGAAGGAGGAAAGGACTTTATTTCTTTACAAAGTGAAGCAGAAGGATGGTTTAGGCAGTGTGGACACCAGAGAAGATTTAGGGGTAGCTGTAGTTTATTGGCCACAGATTGAAATTTAACTTAAAGCAACGCCTTCAGTCTGGAATTAATAAGGAAGAGCTTCTTGCCTTATTCCAGAAAGCTATTGGTAAAAAAGCGTGATCAAATGCACTGCAGGCTCTTGAAAACTGTGTGCAAATATGCAGGGATTTATGTACCAAATGTGTGTGTATATTAATACACAAACTCTGTGCAAGTATCCACCCAAGCATGGTCCCTGGTGATCAAAATCCTTTTATCCTCTGACCTGCAATGGGAGCTGTGTTTATTCCTGGCTGAAGATGTGAGCGCTGCTGGCATCAATTCCATCAGGCTGTTCTGTAAATTCTTCATCATCTCCTGCACTGATGTCAGTTATTTGCATTGTGACATCCAACTGAAAACCTGCAAATTAGATTTAGGGGAAACTGGACACTGAAGCACTTTGCTCAGGTGATAATTTCATTTACTCTTAAGGCATTGCTTAGACCTAAATGTGAACATATCCTCTGTTCCTCCATAATACACACTCCCAGGCATATAACATCTCATTTAATTTGATTTTAAAAGTGTAATTTTAAATGTCTGAGAAGCTGGTGGACAAAAATTATTGGATCAACTTTGAGAAATAAACTTAAATTGCCAGATTCACCAGGAGCACCCAGTGACACCACTTGTTATAGCACAATATTAAATAGACTTGAGGCTTCCCAACTGGCTGCAGGAATCTGTGCATTAAAATTTAAAACACTGTTGTTTGTGAAGCTGACAGGGATAACACCAACCCGGATTTTCCATATCAAGCATGTCTCTACTTAATTGGTTTCAGTCAGGATTTTCAGCTAGTCTGGTGTGCATTAACCACACACTGGTTTCTGGTGAAGCAGCTTCTTTTTTTTGGAAACACAGATGTGTGTTCTGGTGCTCTAAATTAGTGGGGTTACAGTAATTCCTTGTGATGCCAGGGTGGGAATTTGATCATGAGTCACACCATAGCTGACATTTGGGCTCTGTTGCCCAGCTGGCAGGACTGGAGCTCTGCAATATGAAAGTTTTCAGAAAATGTCTAACTTGTCATGGGCTCTGAACTCATCATGTAACTCCTTACTTGCCCTGCCTATACAAGCTGATTTTTTATTTTCCCTAGGAAAATGAGAGGGGAAAGGATTTAATTTAAGGATCAAATTGTGCCTTTCTCATTCGATATCGAATTTTGCAAATGAGTAAATTTTTTTTCATTTTTTTTCATCCAGATTTGCATGTTCTAAATGGGCCCTTTGGCTTATCATGGCAGTTATTGGTACAGAGGGAATTTATAGGCCCTGAGAAGTGCCTGTAAGAAGAAGTGTCATGCGCACACACGAGTGAATTATCTGCAGGGCTTTGGGAAGCTGCTGGGGTTTTGCTAGCACGTGGGAAAAAAACCACACCAGAAAACTGAGAAACTAGGTCATGTGGATTCATTTGCTGCGTCTTTGCAGATGGGCTTTTGTTGCTGCTCAGGCTGACATTTCTGAGCTCACACGGTGCTGCAGCAGGATTCTGTGCCTGCTGTCCCTGCACTCAGCTTGCTCAAACCCCTCGGTGTCTGGAGGGCCCAGCCAAGGGCAGGGCTGTGTGGAGCTGCCTGTGAGCTCTCAGGAGCAGTGAGGGGCTGCCTCTGCCTCACTGAGGGTCCCTGCAAGGCGCTGGCACACCAGGGGATGTACACAAGCTCCAGCAGAGCGGCTGTCAGAAAGAGCAGCCAGCTGTGGGTCCAGGTGTGCACTCACCTCCCTGGACTGGTCTGCTTCTCACTTTATTCTTCTTTGGCTACTTGTTCCTCCCTTTCTTTTTTTTCCTAGATAGCACAAGAGCCTCTCCAGTCTAGGCTGCTTTTCTTCCTCTATCTCAAAACCTTCCTGAAAAATTTGCCAGACCGTTTTTGGGGCAAGTGCTAATTTGGTGACTGTGTTTAAATTCAGTATATTCTCATTCTATTGGTGAATAATGATCAGAGAGACTAAACTGTGAAGCTGAGATTATGAGGAGTAATTGCTTTTTTGCACAGGGTACTGTGACTGTGTTCACAGGGGCCTTAGGATGAGGGAAGAGACAAGGATCTGACTCCATGTTTCAGAAGGCTTGATTTATTATTTTATTATATATATTATATTAAAATTATACTAAAAGAATAGAAGAAAGGATTTCATCAGAAGGCTGGCTAAGAATATAATAAGAAGGAATGATAACAAAGGTTTGTGTCTCGGACAGAGAGTCTGAGCCATCTGGACTATGATTGGGCATTAATTAGAAACAACCACATGAGACCAATCACAGATGCACCTGTTGCATTCTACAGCAGCAGATAATCATTGTTTGCATTTTATTCCTGAGGCCTCTCAGCTTCTCAGGAGAAAAAAAATCCTAAGGAAAGGATTTTTCACAAAATGTGTCTGTGACAGTGTACTAGACACAACCATTCTCTCATCACGAGTATATTTTCATACTGTTAATTTTCCTGTACAAAAATTATATTCTCTGCTGTGTCAAGGAAGTTTGGTTTCATTCCAAGTGCCCAATGGGTTTTCTCTCCTATAATCCAGATTATTTAGGAAATGAGACTGCTATGGACTGTGCACATTTTGGTCTGTCCTTTCCCCTTCCCTGAGAACTTGTGATAGAGGGGTGGAGAACCACCAAGGTTTTAAGTTCCTCTGAGCTGAATGCATGGCAAGAGCTGCCAGAGAAGATTCTGTCAGCACCCTGCTCTGTGGTAAGAGGACCTCCCCTTATTAAGCTCTTGAGATCCCCATAGGACAGGATTGATGTGTCCCAGCTGAAGAAGTTTTTGTCAGATCACATGCCTTGGTCAGCACCAAGGTCATACAAAGCATGATTTCTCCTTGCAGAACCATTTATTGGCTGGTTCAAGTGAACAGTGTGAGTGTTCTTCAACTTGTAGTCGTCTGTAGAAGATACAGACTGTTCAGAGCAACAGACTATACACCAGGCTCAACACATATTTTATCATCTTTTATTTTAGGTGGAAAAACTGGCAAAGTACTTGGACCCGAATGATTTGGGAAGAATCAATTTTAAGGACTTCTGTCATGGAGTTTTTGCAATCAAAGGTATGTGCATATTTCTTTAAAATAATCTTGTTCAGTTCCCCTAATGTTTCTCTGGTTGCAGAAAATGTAATGATCAAAGACATCCTCTCTTTTAACTCTGGTTATTTGTAGTGACAGTAGAGCAGCTCTGGGAACAGAGCCAGGATATTTTTCCTTTTTTTGCATCTCATCATGCATTAATGGTGAGCAATGCTAGAGTTCTGCATCCATAGGTGCTTGGACATTGGTTTACTGCTAATTTTTATCAGAATAAATGTGTTGTGGTTTAAAGACAAATACAGCAGAATAAAGAGTAGCTTTGTGGTTAACAGACAGGGCCCAGGTTTGATGCTTCCAGATTCTGATCTGGTTCTGCCACTGATTTACCTCAGGGAGTTAGGGAGCCCTTGGGCTTTCAGTTCTCTACTAGGAGAATGTTAAATTCCTCTTGAGGCATCTGAAAGGTATAATTAGTTCATGTTGTTAGGGTACTTGGGGTCATGTATTGGAAGGAAATAAGTTAATTACAGGTTGGTGATACAAACCCTGAAGATTAAGATCAGGTGGATCCAACCACCTCCCTTCCAAGGAAACAGTCCTTGACATTGTTATGCTTTAGAGCTTAGCCTAAAGGCAGCAAAAAACCACTGAGGAGGGACTTCAGCTGATTTGCTGCTGATTGCTTTTCTGACTTCCCATAGTGAAATAATCCATCTTTTCTGGACACGTGCTGTGTCCTTTCTAAAGTGTTGGAGTGATGTCACAGCCCAGAGGCTTCACTTGGGGACAGGGTGAATGTCCCAGTGATGGTGGTGTGGTTCCAGCAGGAGCCTCTGGAGAGTCTGCTATGATGAGATTATTATGAAGCTATAACGATGCAAAACCATAAAACCACAGTACTTTTAATTAAAGTTTATGGCAGCCAAAGACAGTGTATAATTAGGTAAAATTACAGTGAGAAGCTGCTCTCATCAATATTTTTGGAGACACCATCCAAGGTGACACTGATGTGTTTGAAGAGAAGGCAAGAGAAAGCCCAGGAGGAAAGTTATTCCATTTGTGCCCAGACCCTAAAGTCTCTGCTTGGGGTTTTCCTTGAGCAGAAAATGCTGTAGCAAACTGAGTTGTAGTGTAAGACACAAGCTCTGTAAATCATCTGGTGTCTTCTGTAATTCATACTGTAAAGATCCCACAAATGCGCAAAATATGATCAGGAAAGGATATAAATGACCCAGAACATCTCTTCTGTGGTAACTGTGCCCTTGTCCACGTACTCTCAGTGGTGGACTGGGCAGCTCCATCTCCTTTACTGTGGGGACACTGTGAGAATATTGAGTTATCAGTCAGGAGGCCTTGGGGTTTTCATCCTTGCTCACCTTGTGGGACCTAATTCTTGTGTTCATATCCTAAGGTTTAATCCTGCAAAGATGTGACCAGGACAAACCTTGCACTCCAAGTTTATGAGCAGCTTAAAGCCCGGGGTTCAGATCATTGTGTGATGGTTGTTAGGATGTAGCTGTGAACAGATGCAGAGAAATCACCCAGTGCTGCAGCATCACCTAGAGCTCCCTTAGCACATCATTAGCATTTCAACACTTCAACAGACTCACTGCTAAGTGTTTATCATCCAAGCAGCAGCAGCTGTATCTATTTCTGATAAGACACTGTGCTGCATGTTTTCACAGCATCTCTTTAGAAACACTGCTTCTATTGCTCACCTCACAGCATGGAAATTTTATTCATCTTTGGCAGCCTGCCATATTTTCCTTAAAAATTAAATTGGTTATGTTGAAGTTCAGAAAGGGCATGCCTGCCTTTCAGAATGGAAAGCCTCCACCATGTTGTTTTAGTGCAGCCACATCCCAAGGGGAGTAGCAGGCTTATTATCAAACAAAAGCAATTTGTCTTGGCAGCAACAGATTATAAATATGATTCTTTGACATCTCAGCCTATTACAATTGCTTGGGGCAGTCAGATTAATAGAGCAAAATGAGATGCTACTATAAATCCACTGGGGTTTTCAGTAATAGAGTATGAAGTTATGCTATTCTTAGCCATGCAAGCCAAATGTTTAAATTGAAGCTTTACAATCCTAATGCCTTACTATATTTCTTATTTATGGGATTTCAAATTAATTTATCCTAAAGATGCTTGCCTTTACAGTATGGTGATGAAATTGTTTGCTGCACAGAGGTGATATAGTGTCAAGGTTTTTTGGTGGTTCAGTGCCTTGAATTTGTTTAAATCATGAGGTTTCAGACATCTAAGAGCAACAGGTTCAAATCAGAACTGACATCAAATCAGAGTTGACCTCTGATGATGTTGGTTTGAGCATTTCATATCCAGGGTTGGATTTCTATGAAAAGCTAAATACTGGAATTTGAGAAAATCCCAAACATCTAAGTGTTTAATGCTCTGTAACTGGTTGATAGAGAAACTCCTGCCCCTGGATCTAAAATCTGCAGCTTAGCCTCTCTCCTCCATAAACCAGGGCATTGTTTACTCTTGCATGGTACACATGAGAAGTGTTGTGTTCCTCTACAAATGGACATCAAGCCTTGTTTCCTCCTGGAGCTGCATAAACCTCATGCCATATGGGTCATGTACCTGTGGAAAACAGTTCATTTCCTGCAGCTGCTGAGTAGCAGGAGCTGTGGGTGAGGATGAGCACTCTCACTGACAGTGGGACCTTGGGAAGTGGTGGAGAAGATTTGTGTAAGTGAGGTGAGCATGCTGGAGGGCAGGAGGTGCTGCAGGAGCTCCTTCCCACTGTGTCTCTGGGGTGGAACACTGGGCAGGTGTGGTGCTTGCTATTTATGGAAAGCTTTGCTTTGTCTGCTGGTCTTTTGTGGATTAAAGGACTTTGCCTCAGCATCTGTGCCGAGTCCCTGCTGTCCAGGCTGCTTTCCCCATGCAATTAGGCTTTGCCAGAGCCAGGGATAGGTTTGCCATCAAATTTAAAGCTTTGCAGCAATTTCATTGGCATGCCAGAGTATGAAGGTTTTACTTGTGCTCAAGCTGCCCTCTCTATCTGCTGCCTGCAGGGCTTTAATAACTGTCTGCCTGTAGAGCAATTGCCATGAAATAACACCTGTAGCCTCTTGCCTAAGTGCTTTGTGGCACTGCTCAGAGACACTGAGAGCAGCCAGAATATCTCTCAAAGGCTGAATTCCCATTAATTTCAGCAGGGTCAGCATGAGAACCATTACTGTTTGCTCAGCAGAGCCAATGAGTGTTTTTGCTGCTCTGAATTTATATTGTACTGATCCAGTAAATATTTTCTGCCACTTGTAATACTTAAAGGCTTGAGTGGAGCTGTTAATTCCCTGTCTCTGCAGGCTGGTGGGTTCCACAGTCAGATATGTTTGCAGGACCAGGCTCTAATTGAGTCTGACTCCTCTTTGTATTCTAAGATTTCTATTGTCTTTCCTATCTCTTTACTTTGATATTCTGCTTAAAAGTACCCAAACCCTGACAAATAAAAGGGGAGCTCCCCCTACTGCCCTCGGTGTTACAGCTCACAGGGATAAGAGGCTACTGTATGAACACAGAAAAATAGAGAATTAAAATACAAAGGCAGATGTGTTCTGATTTTATAGCTTATTTTAGCCATGAAAACAGTGCTGACTGCTGTGCAGTGTTTGGAGGGTCGTGGCTTTTTATAACAGGAGAGACTGAGCCACGTCAGCACAGAGCATTTCTGCATTTCTGAATCTCTGTGCTTTAGCAGAATCACTGTTTTTTCAGATGAAATCATACAGCCTGTTGTCTCCTGGAGCAAGGGAGTCTTTCCTTCATGTTGTAGAAGTTTTAAGGACATTTTAGTTATGCTTGGTTATGGAATTTAAAAATGGAGAATTGTAGGATCTCCTTTATATTCATTAACAGTATGGAAGAGGCACAGCTGTGAATTTATACAGCAGTGAATTTCCCCACCTGCAGTAATAGCAACCTTTGAATCTTCAAAATAGTAACACAGACCATTTTGTGCCTTCAAAAATCCATCTCTGTGCTTCTCTAGATCCTGAGGCATCTCCTTACTGCAGTTGGTTGGAAAGCTTCTAGAAGCAAGCTTATATATAAGCACCTAAAAGTTAAAAAGTAGATATGTTTCTCTGTGAGTTCCTAGCACTTTTTAATGAAAATTCCAAGACTACAGATTTACCCAACGTTTCAAAGAAATGTTCCAAAAGGGATGTTGGCTGTTCTGCTAGCTCAGACTGTGACAGGTTATTTGGACTGTGAAATAATACGAAAATAATAGAGTATGAAATTTGATGGTGTTTTTTCAAAACAAAGTTTTCTAAAGCAGAATATTTGTGGCCTTCTGCTTCACTGGAGATTATTTTTTTTCTTAATAGCTTTTATAGTTCCATTCAGATGCTCCAAGCCAACATATTTCTCACAAAACCAGTGCCAAGTTTTGGCCATCTCCTTCAACTAATTATAAAATCTAATTTCCAGTCCCATAGCTGAGAAGAGTGTTGTGCCAGCTGTGCCCTGGAGATCCAGCATGGACTAAGAGATGGGTGTGTTGCAGTCATGTAAAAGGGAGATTATTTACCTATAATATCTAGGACCAGGACAGCTGCACCAGCATGGGAATTTCAGTAAAGCACATCAGAAAACCCCAAAGTCTACATGAACCCATTTAGGTTTGTAGCTGTGGATCTCAAACTTCAGTGAGGCTGTAGCTGGAGCTGATCTGATGGATCTCTCTGTTCTGGTAAGAATAACTTACTGACAGGGGTGGTGCTTGGGATGCTCCAGGGACAGGGACTGTCAGTGAGTGTGAAGAGCTGATCTCTCCTGGAATTAATTACTTAGAGCTGCTCAATGGACTGAAATTGGCTGCTCCTGAAAGTACTTGAGAGTTTTCTAAGACTCCACTAAATTTCACTAAATACACTCTGAAACCATAAATGAGTCTAATACACCACTAAAGATCCAAGGGCAGATAAAGTGAAAAGCTCTTGCAGTTAGGAAAAATGCCAGAAACCAACTACATTCAATTAGGTAACCAGATTTGATTTCCTATAGCATTAAAATTGCTTAATTGCCTGTGAAAATTGTCTGATGTGTTGTGGTTTAAATCTCCTTCTTGGAGCATTTGCAGGAAACAGCTTTGCTAAAATTGAATTTATTTGTGGCCAGAATGTCTCTTTGCAAATTAAATTTTTGTTAAGGTGGGAAAACCATTTTAAAATAAAACTGATTGTAAACTCTTAAAATTATCTCATGAAGAATATCATGTCTAGCACCTGAGTGAACTGAAAAAGTTAAAGGTTTATGTCTTCCCCTTCAGTGATTTGTAAATGATTTTCATCCTCTTTGCTTAGCACTGGAGATGACCCTGTTCTGGCCAAATGAATTGTGTTTGCTTTTGCATTTGTAGTATTAGGATAAATATTTTTAACTCAGATAATTTTGTCAGACCAGGCTAGAGAGTGACTCAGTGCTTTGTTAAACTAGAACTCGTACACATCCACATTTCAAAGTCTCTTGAGTGGACAGAGAAGCTGCTTCTGTGCTGGCTCATCAGATGTTTCTAGCCAAGAAAGAAATTTCAGCAGCTTGTGGCCACTCTCAATTTGTGATCTGATTGTTTTTTAGTCCTTTCTCCAGCCACAAGCTTGCTGCCATCTGTGTCACAGTGATTTACTCTGAGCACAGCCTTCACTCTGTGTCTCCATAAAGGGCAGCCCTCAGTGGGGCTGCACAAGGACCTGGAGCTGTTCCTGCCTTGCTCCTTCCTCTCTCTGCTTCCTCACTGTTATTGCAGTGCAGATAGATCTTCTTGCCAAGTGCTGCCCAGAAATGTAGATGAAATTTTCCCGACTGCAGCAAAGGAGAGAGAACATTGAGCACATTTATATCTTGTGATACAGGTAGACATCCAAATGAAATATCTCTAATCAGCCATGTAAGTGGCTTTCAGTTCTACCTTTTCCAGGAAAATGAATTTATAACAATAATAGGACATCTCTAGTGCAAGAGGCCCTTAAAGTAGCCAGGAATTATTCCTTTGCTTCATTGCAATGGGATATTTTTGGACAGATTCTAGCCTTGGGTGCACGCTGCTGCACAGCTTGAAATATCCACCATGGCAGTTCTGCAGACCTCAGTGCATGGGGTGCTGCTCAGGAGTGGTTCTGCTAGCAAAGAACAAATCTTTGTCCAGTACCTTCCTATTTCCATATTGAGATTTGCCAGAGCAAACCTTGATTTGTTGTTGTTTTCTGTCTGGCCTGTGACACACTAATTTAGCTCCCTCCACTTCCCAGGCTGCAAGCCAGGATGTGTTCTAATAAAAACATATCCTGGGTAATAAGAGCACACATGGCACACCATTGGAGACACTCCAATGTTCTCTCTTTATGTTACACCATTGTGTAACCCTCCTGGAGTACCTGAAAAATTCAAATTATATTTAGATGAGGGGAGCAAAAGGTGAGATTGTATTGGCATTGTTGCAGAAAAACACTGAATAAGAAAGCTGATTCATCACCTGACTGTGCATCACCTTCCTGGTGAGAAGGGGTGAAAGGAGGACCAAGGAAAAGACCTTCAGCATCCGTTCTCCAGAGTGAAGAGGTTACAATTTGTGTCCTCACAGGGAAGAGGAGAACAGAGAACTTATTCTTAAAACTCAGTTTTTAACAGGGATAAAAAAGTGGCATAATCTTGAGACTCTTGAAACCATTGGATATTTTTTCATTGATTTGCTGGATGTTGGAAGAGGTTCAGCTGTCTGCAAGGCAGTGGTGGTGTGGTCTAGTAATCTCAGAGGAAAACGGTCTCTCAGCATTTCCTTCTCTTCTTCCCTTTTTAATGGCATATAATCACATGCAAATCTCCCAGGAGGATGAGGAGAGCCAGGCTGTGAGGCCAGCCTGCATGCAGAGCAGGGCACAGGGGATCCTGCCTGCTGCACACCCAGACACCTCCCCACTGAAACTCACCCTGGCAGAAGGAGACTGGCTCAGCTGAACTTACACCCTGAATCTGCAGCACCAATGGAAACTTGGCCTGTCACTGCAGTAAAAGCAAGATTTGGCTTTGTTTGCCATTTTAAGCTATGGAGTTTGGTAATCAAATTGGATCAAATGGCTGCTGATGTTCTAGAAATGTATCTGGTGCTTGGCCAGGCTCTGTAGAAGCCTGGATCAGGTGCTCTGGTGAAGAAGTGGTGAGGCTGCACTGAGTCAGTTGGATTCAAAGGAGGCATTGCTTTTCTCCCCAGTGTTTTTATTGAACAAATGATAGGCCAAGAGCTATCATGAAGTGGTCCCCCCTAATGGACAGGGAAATGAAAGAATGTGATCAGGAGTAATCTTAGATAAGAAATGAAAGGCAAAGAGGGGAAACCGAAGACTCTACATTTCAGACCCTGGAGATCTGGGAGCTGTTTGTGACTCTAGCTCTAGCAGACCAGTCTGTCTGACCTTTTGAAAGGAGGCAAGGGAGAAACATTTGTCACACCCTTGTTTTGGGCAGTTAAATCCTTATTTGAAGACCCACAACTTCTGTGATTTTTCCCCACTAAAAAAAAAGAAAATTGGGACAGCACTGTTGTTAGCGCAACTGTATTAAGTAAAGCCTGGAATTATAGTGTAAACTATTGTTGTTGAGAAATTTTAGAACATTGTAAACATTATCTGTTCATTACACTAACCTGCATCCATTACTATGTAGCACTTGGTATTTATTTTCCTTTCTTGCTGGAGGTAATTCACTTTAAGGAGTGGTTGCTCCATCTCATGCAGAGACCTTTTAGCAAAGCAGTTCATACATGTGATGAGTCTCACAGTGGGTGCTGGCACAAGGCAGTTTGATGAGCAATAAGCTTTAGTTGTTAATGTCAAAAGGTAGAAAAAATAAATTGAATTTTCCTCTGTGAGAGGACTAGCAAATAACCTTAGGCAACACTTTAAGCTAAAACCAAGAGGAAGAAAAGGATTATGGCTGTGTGGGAAATGTGACAGTTACAGGTAGGGCAAGTTATATAGAAAGATGCTCTCTCCAGGCAAACAAGTTTAACATCTTTCCTCTGTCAAACAGTAGATTATGTTTTTGATTTTTAATCCCAGATAAACTCCTCTTTGGGAAGTGACCCTACCACACATTCTTTCCCACTCACTTCTCCAGCAAAGTGGGTATTTAACAGCTTTATTTATCCTCATTTATCTGCTCAGTACCACCTGAGACTCTCACTTTGCTGCAGAAGCTGAAAAAGGAAAAAAAGGTCTTGCTGCCTTTGTCCATGTGACATTTCTGAAGTTCTAGTGATGTCTCCATCCAGCAGGTGCTGCCTCAACATGAGCCTGTGTGTGGCAGACAGGGACAGCACAGTGATCCCCCTGTTAGGCTTCTCCATCTGGTCATTTTTCCTGGTTTCTAAAGCACTCCTTTCCTTTGCAAGGGACTCCTCTCCATAACCACAACATTTCTTCATCCCTACAGATGTTATTCCTTCATGTAAAACCAGGAGAGAAGGTCAGCTAATGGTATAAACCTGTTCAGTTCACACTTCCTTCCATCCCCGTTTCCTCTGGCTCACCTGCTTTGGGATGCATGTGTAATGTCAAATATATTGCATTAGTGCTGTGGTGGAAGGGAGGAATAACTGCTGGGCAATGGCAGCTTCCAGGTAGGATAGTGCACAACAATGCTGAGAGGGTTTCATACAGTCTGGGCCCAAGGCTGTGAGCTGGGTGCTCTGAAATAACCTGGCCTGACATTAATGCCTTCTGCAGCTCGCCCTGCCAAGTGCAGTCACTGGTAATTAATGACGAGCGAGGCATCTGGTGATTTCAGTGTTTCTGTATTTGTCTCAGGTTTTCAGATGAGAGAAGGACCGAGGGAAACACAGATATTGATTTTTCCAGCTCTTAATGTGGTTGTTTAACAAAAGCAAACACACAAGCTTCAGGTCTCTGGTTACAGTGCATAGATATTTGCTTGTGAAACACTCTGTGACAGAGGTTTTTTCGAAGGGGGATTTGTGACACTTGGGCATTGTCTCTTTGTCATTTTGACCAGAGAAAATCAGAAGCAGCTCCACCTGACACTGATGTGCAGTAGTTGGTAGCTCATGCCAAGCTGCAAATGCAGTGTTTGACTCCAGAGCCTGGGTTTGGTTAGAGGTGGGTTGATGCCCCACAGGGTGGTTTGCCAAGCCAAGACATGCTCAGCTTTCAGTTTCATTGCAGGCTAGTGTATCCATGCTGAGATAATTGCACTTTTCAAGTTCCACATGTTGAATGTGTGCTGGGCAGAACTCTGAAGGCAGAGTTGTGTTACATCTATCTAAATAAATCCCAAAGCTGCCTTCCAAAGTTTTGTGCATACAGATTGGCTAGAAACCAGTGTTTCTTCCTCCATTGTCCATGTAATGGACAATAAGCTCTTGGCCTGACCATTTCCTCTTGTTTCTCTTTGCCAGGCTGTGAAGAGTTACTAAAAGATGTCCTGTCTCCTGAAAACTCAGAGCCCCAGCACTACCAGCCACAATATGTTGATTACTATTACCAGGTAAGAGAAGCACTGTTCCTGTCTGGTGTTAGTGGGCTGAGGAAGCCTCTGGAGTGATATGTAGTTGGATCATTGCAAATGTTGTTGCTTTACTTGGCCTATTGACTCTTCCTCCCTAGGTGCATGGCTGTCAGCAAGCCATCCATCCTGTTTAACTGCATTTAACACGGGTTAACTGGTGGGAAAGTATTTAGCATTTAGGTAATGCTCCTCTTACAAGCCTCAGTATTCACCGGGCTGGGAAGGGAGATCCCTGTACAAGCTCGCTGGCACCTCACGAGTGGAAAACACTGGTTTGTATCTAATTTAATCAGTCAAACTTTGTAGGTGAACAAGTCCTTAGGGACCTTCTGCAGATAATAAACAGGGCCTCAGCAGCTGTTGGACAGAGGAAACAATACACCATTGGAAATCTTTGCTAGTATTTTGGCTGGTGGGTGTAGCATATTTTTAAACCATTAAAGGTCCTCATTTGTATCCTGAATTTGTCAGTGTCTGTGCAGTCTAAGAAGTAGAGCACTGCTAAGTTTTTCTTTTAGCATCTCTTTGTCCCTTCTTCACTTTACTTTGGTTTTAATCATCTCCACTCATGTAAAGATTAAAGGTGCAGTTGGCATCGTGCATTCAGAGAAGGATTGTGTGTTAGTGGTGCTACAGACTGCAAATGATAGAGAAATCAACAGGACAAGCATTTTACCTTCACAGGTAGTGAAGTGTGGGGACAATTCTCATGTGTTGAGGAAGGATGTGATAAGTGTGCTGGTGGGCTGCAGTTGGTTTCACTGTCCATACAAAAATTACAGAGACATTTCCTGCACCTCAGTGCCCATCACCACTCTGCTTGTTTCCAAACCCCTGGTTTTTGTACCTGATGACACAGATACCCACCATGCTGTTGCTTGGTTACCTTAATAGATGCCATAAACCAAACTCCTTGGTTTGCAGTAGCTGATAGAGGCTATAAAATACAAACAGGCTCTGCACAGTCAATGTTCCCCTGTTGCTATGCAGATGTGTCAGGCTGGTTCTGACACTCTTACAATGCAGGTGACAGTTGGGTCTGTATTCCTTAGAGATTTCACATCTGCTGTCATGCCAAGATGTGCTGGGGAGAGCTCTTGAAGACAAACTGCAGAACTCTGCAAACTGCACCTCCTCTGCCATTCATCCTCCAGGAGAGCCCGAGGGTTGGAATTGCAGTTGCTAATCCTGGTAACAGCTGCTGAGCTTCCCATTTGAGTGCTGGATTTGTGCCTCTGGAGAGGGAGGGGGCAGAGGGTGACCCTCCCTGTTCAGGAAGAGCTGGTCTGACCCTGCTGTGCTGGAAGCCCTGCTGGTCACTCCTGATGTCCACCAGCCCCCTGGATGGTCCCTGCAGGGGATGGCACCGCTGCAGTGGGGTCCTGCAGTGGTGTTTGTCCACTTTAATAGAGCCAGTGTGGGATTTGTGCAGCCTGGGAGCAGAACCAGCTCCTTCCACACCTGCCAGGCCAGGTGAGCTGTCGTGGTGGGAGAGAACAGGGAATGGTGTGCACTGCTGTACATCCCACACTTATCCCACAGCTCTTCTGCACCGCTGCTCTCCGGAGGGGCTGGTTCCACCTCCCATCTCCAGGTGCAGTTTGGAAAGTGTTCGCTAGATGTCAGCTAAGGACTGGGAAAGGGCGTGAGCAGCCTCTGCTCCCGCCCCGAGGATCCTCTGCTGTGGCAGGAACTTGGAATTTTCTGGCTGATGAAGCAGAGGAGAGCTGAGGGTCGGTGGATTTGAGGTTGTCACCGTTCATGGTGTTTCTTCTCCGTTCCCAAAGAAGAACATATGACAAACACATACACTGTCCTTGCATCTCCCAGACCTTAATGAGTGTGAATTCCTGGTGCTGTAATCAAGTTTGTGGGCAGCTCCCATTGGCACAAATGGCAGTTGCCTGTCTAATCTGATTTTCAGCCCAGTATGCCCTTTGCATGTCTCTCTAATTCTCAGGTGCACTCAAATTCCCAGGCAGGAGAAGGACACAACTGCTCTGATGGTACAAATAGATACTTTAAAAAGAAATGCATCTTTTTTATTCCACCCAAGGGGCTGTGCTTACACAAAGGCAGGTGCTGAGCTGGTTCATTGTTATGCTGTCTCTGCATTGATGACTTGAGAGGAAGTTTCCCCTGTCCTCTGCTTTCACTTTTGCTTCCCCTCCCCAGAGCCCCCTCCCTGCATTGTAGCTTTCTGAAGCCCAAAGGCAGCAAACTGAAGAGGTAAAGGTAATTCCAAGAGGTGGGATGAAGTGGCAGGGGCCACTGTGAAGTGCTGAACTGGTCCAGCTGTTTGCATATGTTGAGTCAAATGGGGAAGAAGAAACTGCCAAGCCTCCAGCCTTTAATTAAAATCAACTGAGTGCAGTTAATTTAAAGGGATACATAAAACCCCTTGATACCAGGAGCTCGGGGCATTTCATTTGACATTTTTTAAATGGTCTAATTTTACTTTTTGTTTTTCTTCAGTGTAAACAAAGAACAAAAGCCAACAAGCTTTTAATGTCTGAAAACTTTGTCAAACAAAAAAAAATAAAGGCAGGGAAAAAAATCCCATTGTGTATGCAATTCAAAATGTAAGGGCCATTCCATGGATGGTTGTTCATGGCCTGTATTGAGAGGCTGTGTGAGTGATATCACAGGCAAATGGAGAGCTCTGCCTTTGAGCTCAAGTCTGTTAAGGTGTGATATGCAGAACATAAAGAGTGTAACTTTTATGGGTTACTACAGGATGTCCCACTGACTTCCATCAGCATTGATTCAGGCTGCAGACTGTTTTCTCTTTGGACCAGAGGCAGCTGGTCCAGAGAAGCTTAGGAGGATGGGATTGCAGTTAGGAGACGGCAGTTCTAGAGCCCTTCAGCTTTGGAACATAGAAATAAACCTTTTCTGTCTGTCTGTGAGTTGAGTCTGTTGATTTGGTTAAAGTCTGAATTGTGCTCTGTTTGAGGCACTGCTTCAGTCAAGTGCTGTTCATTAGTATAATTTCTGTCTCTCACAGCCTTTAGAGAGGTAATAGAAATACTCAGAATTTGCCAGAAGCCAATTTGTCAATCCTAAATTCCTTTCCCAGTGTTTGCTGCTATGGCCTCAACTCTTGTTTTGGCTTCAGATTGAAGGGAGACAAAAGTCTCCCTAGTCCAGTTTGCTTTGTGGCAAGCATCTAGTAGCACTTCAGAGGCCTTGGATAGCCTTTTGGAGATGGTAACCAACACAGAGTCCACATCTCAAGCTTGTGTGTGAAAAGGCAGGCCCAGATTGAGGCAGCTCAAACAAAGCAGAGTGCCTGTGTCTCCAATTTCCAACTGGCTGGCTCGGAGCCTTCCCGGGCACACAGCCAGCTGGAGCACTGGCCACAGCACTCACAGGGCTGGCCTGGCTGCATCTGCAGCTCTCGGGCCAAGGTTTGCACTGCCGGCCCTGGGAAGCACTGGTGTGGGTCTAGGGCTCTTCTGTCTGAGCACCAAGTTTGGGGAAATGGGAATCAGAACAGGAGCTCCTTTGGCAGCTCTTCACCTGGTGGATTTGGGCTGTTCAGATTTGAAGGGAGCCTGAATTGAGACCACCCCAACAGGGGACACAAGAGGGGGTTGAGTGACAGATCTTGGAGCCTCTCACATCAGCTAGCAGGGCACTTCTGAGTGCTCCTTGTGAAGGGACAGGCTGTTTTCCCATGTCAGTTGTTGCCTTTTCATCTGGAATCGATGGCCAGAAGCCACATGTGCAAACCCAGTGGAAGAGCATGTTGTAAAGAACAATAATGGCAGGGTCCTTGTTTCAATCAAAGCTGTTTCTTATTAACTGGTGCTGTATTGAATTGCCACATACCTTTTTTTTCTGTTCCCATCTGTAAATAAGAGTGAGTTTGTCTCTTCCCAAAGTACAGGATGATCGCTGCATATCAAAGAATGAGCTGTCTTTTCAGTCCTCTGTGTGTTCCCCTGCCTGCCAAGTGATTAATTACACTGTATGAACAGCAGAAAAATTGTTGAAACATGACAAATAAATTGTGTTTGCCTCTGGGATGGAGCTGGGACTGCTGGCTGATCTGCTGCTTTGAAAATATTTTCAGTAGCAATTAGGAATCCCTCACCAGCTTGTGAAATAAGTTTTTTTCCCTACTAGCTGCTTAAGGATATCTCCAGACACCTGTGTCAGAGCAGAGGGGACCTTCTGCACTGTGAAAACACTGATACAAATGGGTTTTTCACTAGGCTGTAGAAGGAGGTAGCAGGAGAGCCAGAAACCAGAATATTTTGAATTTTAATCTCATATATTCTGTGTTTAGAAACAATGACTCCACCATGATCATTGCATTGCCAGTGTTTTTGGAGAGAATAACTGACCTCATTTGTTAGAAGATTTTTCTTGATAGTGTTTTTCCTGACATCAAACTCTGGTGTTTCCAATCTTAATGTGAAATCCATCTTTCCTTGCACCTTCTGTGGCAGCAGTAGTGGAGACACTCCTGTCTTAACAAAAAAGCACCCAAGGGTTAAGGTGGAAATGCCTTTTCAACCAATGGCCAAGAGGAGAAGCCAGTCAGTGTGGTAAGGACAAGCAGTATTAAACACATCAAACTGAAGCTTTTTCCCCTGTTTCTTATCATCCTCCAGTTTTCTGCAGCACCCACACGCTCTGCTCTCAGTCCCTCTTGGCTCCCATTGTGTTTTGAGCCCCGCAGATGCTCAGTGTCTGTGTGTGAGGATTCCCCTCCCTGTGCTCGGGACCTGGGCTGTTTCTGCCCCCCTGGTATCACACACTGCATGTTTGCAATTGCTGGGGGCTCCTGTGTCCTGCTGCCCCTGTGGGACCTGGCACATCCAGAGGTCTCAGTTGGATCCAGTGCTCCTAAATCTGCCAGGTTCTCCTTCCCCTCAGCTCCTGCTGCATCCTCTGAGAAATAAATATGCTCAGCATCTCCAGAGATGGCCTTTTGGGATGCCCAGCCTGATCCCAGCCCCTGCTGAAATTGGTAGAAACAATTCTTAGCCCCTGGCAGGTGTTGGATCAACCTCTGGGGTTGTTCCCAAGGTCGTTGTCTGAATCCTTGCTGGAGGGGTGAGGTGGGAGAAAAGCTTGCTCAAGTACAGCCATGCAGTTATAGAGAGAAAGAAGTGCCTGTTCCTAGGCAGGATTTGACAGTGGCAGTGTGCACTGTCTGCACCAGTGAGAAGTTTATTGTAACCTCTACAGGCAGTACTCTCAGCAATTCATTTTTCCTATTTTTTTTCAAGCATCTAAAAGCAACATTAACTACAACTGCTGAGAAACCCCAGTGAGCAATTACCCACAGCAATGAAGAGCATGGTGTGCCACCATTTGGAATTCATTTACATGGAAATTGCCTGCTTTCACCTGGTGATATTCTGAATTTTATTTTTTAGGTTTGTGCATACATGCAAAAATAACTGTCCTTGGTCAAAACACCTGCATAAAAATAACCTGCCTCTGTGGCTGTTCAAGCTGATTCTGAAATGTTGCCCTGAAGAGCTGCTGTACTGAGAATGAGCAGTTCTGCACTTGGGGCAAGGCAGGCACCTTTCAACAAAATAAATGCCAACTCCTCCAAACACAGCCATAAAAGAGATTGAAGATTATTTTCTTTTTTCAAAACTAGCTTGAATTTTTGATTTGGTGGAACATCACACACTGACATTTTTAAAGGGGAAATTACTTCACCCCTGACTCATTTTTGCTCAGTTGTGGTATAAAATATCTCAAAAGAAATAACACACTCTGGTCTGGTCAAAAATAATTCTTCTCTTTCTCAAAATATGTTTTGGGTTTTCTTTAGGGAGAAAACTGAGTTTTTTACTTTCTTATCCTAGGCTGGGTCAACAAAATACTCTGGGATCTTAGAGCCTGTAGGCTGGAGAAATCTTCCCATGCAGTTCTTGGCACAACACCCCAAATGCAGCCCCAGTGTGTGAGGCCAGCAGGGCTGGGGGTGACCTGGCAGAGCAGCCACAGCCCTCAGAATGGAGAGTCTCAGTGCAAAGTGGTGGTTCAGGGAGGGCCCTGTGAGAATCCAGCATCTGAGCTGAATTTGTAACAGTGCTTTTGTACAAATTCTGCCAGTTAGCTGGCTTAAATTTTAAGCACCTGCTCTTGCAGGTGAATCACTGTGATAGAAGCATAAATCAGTGAGGGGCCAAAGATTGTTTGCTTCCCCACAGGGTTGTGTCTGAGTTAAGATTTACTGTTTCTTAGGGCTAAATTTGGGTGGGTGGTTTGAGACAGGGGGAAGTGTGACTGCCTGGTGCAGACGTCACAGCTGTGACTCGGCTCCAACTGAGCATTCTTCCAGGCATCCAGAGCAAAGTCATTCTGTACACTTATCGTTATCTATAGATTTTTTTTGAGTATTTATTTTCTGTGGCCCAGGTGGAGTTTTGTGTAGCATTCACAGCTTTACCATTCTGAAGCTTGTCACCCCTCTCTATGGCAGAACCACTTAATAGACATTTTCTGTCTCAACCTGAATTTTCTTTCTGAGTCATTATCTTCAACCTTTTAATCTGCTGATTTTCTGACAGAGCACAGTTTTGGGGGTGTTTTTTCTGAATTTGTCCGTTGCCATGGCAAAATATTCCTCCCATCCTTGGATAAACCAATTTAGGCTGTGTCATAGTCTTTAGGTAGAAGCTGTGAAATGACTGAAAGCTAAAAGTTGGTGTCTTTTATTGAGGAGGTCTCATCCCTATTGATTTAGTCCTTCAGGTAAGTATGGCTTTGTGGTTTAGTGCCTTTTGCCTTTTGTTTGATGTACTGAAAATCTGTCCACTTCAATATGTGGTATGTCCTGAGTACAGCATTCTTAGCAATAAAAGCAAAGAAATATTATGGCAGCACTCGCCTTGCTTTGTGTTCCTGTGAAAGAAATGCAACTGCTTGGTCAGAGGATGGTGAGCAACTCCTGACTGATAGACAAATACAAAATATCTGTAATAAAAGTAGCTCTATGAGGGCAGGGCACACAGCATTCACTGGCTTTCTTGACACTTGCTTGTCAAGGAAACCTTTGTGCTCCACTCCATAAATTGACACTGGTTCTTTCTTACTTGTTTACTTGTTTTGTTGTTTTTTTTTTTTTTTAATTTCTTATTCTACTTTGTATCATTTCTCCTTGCTGCTTGGGGAAATTTCTGCTTCATTTATGGAAGATTGTGGGACAATGCACAGTTGTCTTTCTTCTTGGAATATTTATGGTGATAAGGCTGTGAAATTGAAGTATAGGGTTTTTTTTTAAGTAAATAACATTGATTTAAATTGGTTGGTCTATTTTTTTGTTTGTGGGTTTGAGTGTTGGTTTTTTTCAGAACAAGAAATTTCTATGTAAATGTGTAAAAACTGGTTGATAAAACCAAGCTGGTTAATAAAACCAAGATTCCAGGTTACTATGAAACTGTAAAGAGAAAGTCAACCACAGAGGGATGTTCTAGCTGATAAAACCAGCAAAATCCCTCATTGCACAAACAAACAAAAAGGATCTGACTGCTTCTTTTCTCCCTTTGAACTTCTCTGACAAACCTGAGAGCAGTGTTGTTTTTTGAAGGTAGCTTCTTTCATTTTTCAAAACAATAGCTGCACATACTACTAGAAACTTTCCCACTAAAATAAAAACATTCTTCTGTAGGTGAAATCTTACAAGAGTTGTTTCTGTCACACAGCTATTGCTGTGTTGAGACAGTATTGCAGGGTTCAAATACATTATTCCAGTAGCCTCAAGAATTGCCACCAAAGTGACCCAGACAGTTCATGAATTGCCCAATTCCTTTCCCAGTTAGGAAAGCTCCAGGACACCTTTCCCACGTCCTTTGTCTCTCAGGTCTATCCCAGCTCTTGCCACATCCAAAGTCCCCACAAGAGCTCGTGGTCTTTGTCCTGCTCTCTCAGGTGTCCCCAGGCTCTCCTGGCCTGGCTGTGACCGGGTCCTGCTGTGGGACTCTGCCACAGCAAAGTGTCACACAAGTGCCACCATGGCAATGTCCTGCATCAGAGGCAGCAGAACTGTTTAAAATTAAACCAGTATTCAGCTGGGCTGATAGAGCTAAAATGAGATCTTGATTATCCTGTCTGTTTTTAGAAACTGGAGAAGAATCAAAAAGTAATTTTTTAATTTTTTTTTTTTTACATGCTGCAGTGTAGAATGTCTTTGTCTGGGTGGAGGCAGGCTTTGCCAGCCCTGTCACACATCTGGGCTCAGAGAAGCAATTTGTAACTGAACAGGAAGAAAAAGTAGGCCAGCCTGCAAGAGAGTATCTAGGAATTACTCCTGAGGGATTTGTGCTACACTGCCTCCAGCAGCTGAAATAACAGCATGAAATTGCGATTAAAAATTAAGAAGAGATATGGGCTATTTGACCTTCTTTCAGTCAGGGACACAGAGGCCCTGCTAGGATGGGGATGCACAGAAATGCAGCTTCTGTTGAGCAATTATGTGCCAGCAAGAGGCTGCTGAGGTTCATCCTAAGCTCCATGGAACAGGGAGATAATTTCTTTCTTTGCAGAACCTAAACCAGTTTCAGCACTGGTTAAAGTGGAGAGAAACTGTCCTTGCTCCAACAGCTACAGATGAGAAATAGAAAAGGAACTGTCAATTGTTACATTTTCTGAGTTTACAGAAATCCAGGCAGGATTAATTAGGCCCCTGAGAGGCCATGTTAATTAGGATTTAATTTGCCAAACTTGCTCTTTGGCTCACCTTTTTACCCAGACTGTTGGTGTGAATGCCCAGCTGACTCCAGCATCAGCTGGGAGCAGACCATGAGGCAGAGCAGCCTGCTGGGGTGGATGTGTACCCTGATCCCAGGATTGTTTTGGAACTCAGTTATGATAAGCTGCTGGGAAGTGTAAGTTGGAATAATAACAATAATATAACCATGGCAGTGTTGACACAGAGCTGACGCAAGTGCTGATGAGCATTTTGGGCTGACAATGTGAATCTGGTGGCTCAGTCTGAACCACCAGGGCTAGGAAGGGTTTGGAAAGGGAATGCACAAAGCAGAAAAGGCATATCAAAAAGGATGATTCCTTGGAGCTTGTGCCAGCCTGTGTAAATAAGCCTGTGATAACAAAGTGTTTGACTTTGCAAGAGGTTTTGGTTTGTCCTGAGCTGTGGAGCCTGAGAGTCGGTGAGGAGACAGCCCTGGTGTGAATCCTGCTCCTTTGTTACCTCTGGGCATCAGTCTCTGGTCACCCCACAGATTGTGTGGGGAAGAGGCTTTCTCAGTGTGTGTTTGTGCAATGCCACCAGAGCCAAGCAGGATAATGACTGGAGGAGAGAAAGTTTGCAGGCTCTGCACCCTTTGATAGGTACAGCAAATATATAAATATGGTATAAATCCATCACAGAGTTTTGGCTACCCATTTGTATGGAATAGTGCAATACTTAGGTAAACTGTCTTGCCCATGGTAGAAATTTATTCATAGCACCCTAACAAAGCCTGACCTCATTTAAAATGGGGAGAGCTTCTCAACTGACTTGACTGTGCTGCCACCTTCTTCAACTGACAGAGAGGATGTTTGTCTGGTTTTGGTCACAGAATAACAGACAGAACCTTAGGTATTTTTGTGTCTTCTCCACAAGAAGTTTCCTTTATCTGTAATTGTTCTGCATTTATTACTGCCATATGCATGTTGAAAAAATTATTGGTGTTTGTTGCGTCAGTGAGTTCTTAATCATTGTGTCCTTGAAGGCTGATGCCATTGGGGAACATTTCTGTGGGTAACTGGGGCATGTGTCTTTCATCAGGAGATGGACATATGGTCACAATGCCCCAAGGCACAATCATGGGAAGGTCTAGTGCATGCAAGGTGGGAACCTGTCCAGAATGGAGAGGAGTATTGAAGAGCCATGAAGAACTGTTTGTCAGAGTCTTAGATGCTAAAAATCAATTTAAGAACATAAGAGAAACAAGTTTGTGTTCCTGCTGAGCTGGTTGGGAGTTTTTTTCTCACCTTGTAAGCTTTGGAGACTGTTACAGTAGGAGCTTTACCCATATATATCTCTTCTTCCAACTCTTACAGCTTCACCTTTGGCAGGGTTCTCTTTGGGTTTTCAGAGTTTCAGAATTTAAAATGGCTTGTCACTCCTCAGAATATTTCACAGACTAGTTATTATTGTGAAAAAGTGAGGAGACCTGAATAATGAATGAAGTCAGTATTTCACTGCACCTCTGAGATCTGGTTTTTATGGAAATCAGTAATGCAGAGTATTTTATGAGACTAATAGATAAATATTGCCTTTCACAGATATTTGTTTTCCTCTGAACCGTTCAGCACGAGGATCAACAACCATCCCACAATGAATCACACTTTGCAGGGTTATCTGCCTGTGGGAGCTGCCACAGGTTTGTCACCTGGGAAGCTGTTAGTCAAGTGGCAGAGTAAACCATCAGCTTTCTCCTTCCACTGTGTTTTGAAACTGCACTTAAATGTTTCTGTTTGTCTCACTGCCAAGCAATGGTGAGATATTATGGGGAATTATAAAAGGGAGTTTTGTGCAGTAAATTCAGAGTTCAACTGTTCTCTAGTACAATTCCTTGCCTGTAAAGGAACTCTGAGGAAGCCTTCTCAGATTACTGCACCCTGACAAAACACTGCCATCAGGAGACATCCTGTGTCATGGTGTGGTTCTCATATCAAAGGGAAGGAGTTTGTGCTCAGATACTGCAGAAGGTGCCCTGCCAAGAGTGACTGATACCCTGCTGGTTTACAAAGAACAGTTTTAGCAGTGAAATGTACTGAGTAACACTGCCCCATGTGCTTTGTGAGGCAAGGTCCTGGGGCTGGGGAGTGTCCTGGAACACTTTCTCTGCATTTATTGAAGGTCACTAATTTTCCTTTATAAACAAAATCATCAGATTGTTCCTGACTTAGAGCCAGGGCATTACTTGTATACTGTTGAGGGACATACTTTTCCTCCAGCTTGTGTGTAATCTTACTAGATCAAAAGCCTTCACAGGAAGAGACAGTCTCTCTTGATTGTATTTTTATAGTGCCTGTCTTGTGTTCCTTTGCCTCTCTCCTGGGAGGACAGGATCACTTCATTTTAGAAGGAAGTCATTAGAAAGGGAAGAAAGCACCACTAGTAGGAGTATTTCAAGTTTTACTGAGTGAAGTGGTCATATTTAGTGTGACTTAGATACTTGCATTGTGCATGAACTCACCTTCCTATGCAAGGTCTTCCTTTCTGTGGGGGAACTGATACCCAAGAGAGGAAGGACTCTCCTGGAGAAGCTCCCAGGAGTTCAGACTGGGTTAGGACATCCCCTCTCACCTCTGTGAGCCTGGCTGCCTGGGCAGGTCTGTTTGGGGAGGCATCATGTCCCACTTCAGGAGGCTGAGGCTGTCCTGGCGTTTGGAGCTGCCCTGGAGGCTGGGGCTGCCGTGGCACCCCTGACACTTCCATGAGAGCCCTGGGTAACAGAACCATGTGGACCCCACACCTTCCTGCTTCCCGAGGCACTTCACATCTGTAACTGCTTCTTGGATCACTCAGGGGCTCTCAGAGTTTCCCCTGTGCTGACAGCTCTCTTCTCACGGCATCCCAACACTTCCATTCTGAACATGGTTAATTAGAAGGGAGAGGTGAGTGTCAAGGGCAGGGATCAGTGTTTAAGAGTAGTTCAGTGTTTTAATTTGAGCAGATTATGGAAGTAGAATGTGAAAGGTAACTAGAGGTATTTTGCTCCCTGCTGAAATGGTAAAGAAAGGTCATATTTAGCACAGGGGGGGCCCTTTCCATGACCTGTTCTTTACAGCACATGGGGCACTGCAGGCCCTTGGCTGGACTCAGCCCACAGCCATGGGGTGTCTTGGTTTTCAGTGGATGATTCCAGTCTGCTCTAGGTCATGATGCAGATGCTGGGTGGGAATCTTCTTCATTAGCTTCATTTCCCTCTAATATTGTATATTCAAAGTATCTGTGCAGCACCAGGCATTGACAATACTGCTGATTACTTCACATCACTGTTTAATTAGGATGAAAGACACGGAATGAGCAAGCCGAGATTTTACACTAGGGAAAGAAATTGATTTATGGAACAATCAGACTGTTAGCTCCACCAGACTTGTTAAAAAGTCACTGGGGTTGATTTAAATCAGGGAATTTGTACAAAATTATTCTTCTCAGCCTTTGATTGGAGAGACCCAACAATGGGGCAGAAGTGGATCCTCTGCTGCATTCTGTGCTGTTTCTCAGGAGTGAGGAGCTCAAGCCTGGACTTAGCAATGCCTCAGTTGGGCCCATTGAAAAGCCTTGCCTGGGCCATACCTGTTCAGTCACAGAGCTCTGCTCTTGCTATAGCAAGGAATTTCTGTCCTTTGGTCCATGTAGAATCACCTGGGAATTAAAACTGATCTAATCTAAAGGCAGCTGGGGGATGTACCTAGGTGCTGCCCTTTCTCATGCCTTGTATAAATGCAAATATCACCCAAAAGGTGCAAATCAGTCTGAAAGGTCTGGATAGTGTTAATATTGTCACAGCCTTGCCCACACTCGTGAGCTTTGTTGGGCAACTGTACATTTCTGCTGAAGCTGGGAGTTTTCCCTGAGGCGTCCTGAAATAAATGCTGTATGAATTGAAGGTGTCTTGCCTCCTACAGCAGATCTGCACCTGCTGTTCCTGCTCCAGGCTCAGCCCAGCACACCCAGTCTGGCATCATCACACCCTGCTCTTGCCAGGCTGCCATGTGAGGGCCTTTGCTGTCTGACACCAAATGTCTCCCAGTTCCTGCTCACAGTGGGGCTGAACAGGGGTTATGTTTTTCCTGGGATGTCTCTGTTTGTCGAGGAAACTTCGCTCTGCTGATATTTATAGTCTTGGTGCCTGTGAAGGGACCATAACAGAAACAAAAGGCTGTCTGTCATTCTCTCAGGCTGCTGCAGCACTTGTTGCCCCAGAGTTCCTGTGGGGAACTGTAGGTTTGGCTGAGCTATAGCTGATTTGTTTTTTCTTCCAATTTCTGTAGCTAGAAAGGGGAGTATTTCTGTGACCAGGGCAGAGAAGTTGATACAGATACTTGGCTAATGAACATTTGTCAGCCAAGAAAAATTAATTCTACCTTCACTGTTAATGAAAGGTGTATTTGGAGGGACTCTAGTGCTAAACACAGGACCAGGAGAGAAAACAGCTGAATTAATTTTCTTATTACTACAAACCTTCTGTGATTTTTGGGAAGGGCAGCTGAACCATGCCCTCCATATACCATGCTGTCCTCCCTCTCAGTAAAATAAGGATAAAACTATAGGTTCTGACTGTCTGCATGGCAAGCTGGCTGGCAGGGCACATTCACACTGTAGTTGCCAGCTGTACTGAGCAGAGTAGCCCCCTCCTCTCATTTCTTGTCCAGCTCCAGAAAACTGCCATGGAATTAACATGTGCTGCCCCAAGTCTGGGAGCAGCAGCCACATCCCTCAGCAAACAACTCCAAAAGGGCTTGACAGTTAAATAATTGCCTCTGCTGCCTGGCTTTAAGAAATTAAGTGGAACTTAAATGGGAGTTCTGCAAAGTTTGATAGTCCTTCCACTTTGGCAGTCCTTCCACTGCCATCATTCATGGTGGGTGTTCAAGCTTCCAGTCTAATGGGGATTTGTGACGAGGCATCAACTCAGAAAAAGTGTCAACAGCACCATAGGTCAGACAAGGACATATTATTATGCACCTTTGAAAACACAGCCAGACTTCACATCTCAGCCCAGCATGCAGCAATCATTAGTCACCCTGCATAATCCCCTTGACCTATTTTTTTTTTCCTTTCACAGTGGTCACATTTGAAAATATTGTCTAGAGCTGGTTGGGCCCACACAAGGTTGTTAATTGGGGCTGTCTAGCTGAGGGGTGACACAGAGGCCAAGTTCAGCACAGTGTGCTCAGCAACCTGGTGTGATGCTGAGGGCTCCCAGGAAGGGAGGTGGTGTCTGGGAGGCCTTGTGTCACCAGTGTGCACAGGGACTTTATTCCTGATGCTTCTGAAGGGGCTGGTTCTGAAGCACCTTGGTGCTTTGGTTTATCTGGAATTAAGGATTTGCCAGGAGCTGCCCCAGCAGGAGAGTTGGAATGTGAGAAGTGCTAATGACATTCACTTACAGGAACAATGGAGCAGCCAGGAAAAGTTGCCCACACACCTCCATCCCAGAGAGCTGGGTGGGAATGCCCTTAGTCATTGGGGAATTTAAAAGTTCTTGTTTTCCCTGAAGGCTGGTGCCAAAGCTGAGGGAAGCAGCACAATTCCCAATGCACTGGGGCTGTCACTCATTACCATCTCACAGCAGCTGCTTTCCCTTATCCTGCAGAGACAACTGTGGGGTGGCCCTACATGGGTGGAGAGATGTGGAAATGATCTGCAAGCTCGGTACAGAGGCTTGTAACTTCAGAGAGATTTATTCCACATCCCATATATCAGTTAAACTCCTGGAGGCTGAGGCCAGAGTTATGTAGATGAAGGAATTAGCATAAAAACTATTTACAATACTTATTCCATTATTATACTATCAAAGTGCTTCACAGGCTCTAATAAATTCCTGTTGCAGCTTCTCTGGGAGCTAGAAAATTGTTATTCATCCAAGTCTGAAGATAAATTGAGCTGTTCAGGGATAAGGCCCCGGTTGGTGGCAGAGTCAGATTGGTTTCCAGATAAGCCAGGAGCCTGCATAGCACTGAGGTCACAGGAGATGTCCATCATCGAGTGAGAACAGGTACCTGGGGCTCAGCTAGTGCCCTGTCTGCTTTTCTATCTGAGCATCTATAACAGCAGTGCTTCTGTGCATGTAGGTGGAATTTAATGCCAAATTTCAAAGGCTAATAATTTTCCAGAGTGCTTTTCCTTGTCCCTCTGTCTGCAGAGCCTGCCCAAATGAAAGGCAGAGCAAAGCAGGGCTCCTTTGCCTCAGCCAGGGAAAGGATCAAAGCCCAGGATGGTGCTGAAGGCACAAGCCTGTCTGCTTACCTGCACTGGGTTATGAAGCTGCTGGTCCAGGGAGATTGGTAGGTGTCAAATCTGCTTTACAACACTGCACAAGGGTGACATTATAAGTTTGCTGCACCCTTGTACAAAAGGCATGTTCAGTTGATTAGGTCAGGCTGTGTTTTGCTAGAAGCAGCCACTTTTGGAAATCTTGCTTCTCCCTATCACATCAGCCTTTCCCTGGTGTCTCAGGAGCCACAGGTGAGTGTGAGTATCCTCCAGTCCCTACAGGCATTTGTAAAATTTACAAGGCTGAAAAAAATTTGCAGTGCTAAAATTTGGAGCTGATGGTCTTGAAGCTTGGTGCCCACACTGCCAAACAGAGGTGGTCAGAAATTGCTTCTCTCCTGCTGGAAGGCTGCACTTGATGTCAGGAGTGGTGCATTGAGTGCATTTGAGGTATGGTGCAGGTGTCTTTGTGAAGCTGTTTCCTTGTCTGATTTTGATCTACCATGACAGGACAGAGCTGTGTCAGTCTGTCCTGATTATTCCTACCTTTATTAAAGCCCTGGGTGCTGAGTGCTACAGCCTGTGCTCTTGTACTGTTCATTCAGGGATTTAGGGCAGGAGTGCTTCATGTTGCCATCATCATCTTGTAAGGGGCAAGGAATAAATGTGCTGCATTCCCTAGATCCAAGATAATCATATCTGACAGCATACTAATTAATCATCTCACAATCAGGTAATTCTTTCCCATGTAGCTGTCTAATTACTGTTTAGTACCCCAGAATTCATTGTGCAAATAACTCATATTTTCAAGCAGGGGTTTCAAGGAGGAGCACAGTGGGCCATGACTCCTGGTCTAACTGCTCCATCTTCTTTGAATTACTCTTGGGATAAATTTGTTGTGTCAAATCTTTTAGTCTACTGAACCACAGAGCAGCCCTAATTGTTACCATATTGGCCACAAGGAAAGAGCGTGCCCAGCTCCTCTGGTCAGTGCAATGGGCTGAGCTGCTGATAATGTGCTCACAGTACATCCATATGTTGGCTCCCCAGGAGCTCTTCCTAACCTAGCAGATTATAAGATAATGAGCTTGAGCCATACTTTGGGGATCAATATACAGGATGCTCTTAAAAGATGGACTTGTATATTAGAGTGTGCTGAATGTCACCATGGTAGAGATTTACTTGTAAACCAGGGAAGACAGCAAAGATAAAAATTACAATTAGCATCTATGGCTTGAAATTGCTTTATGTCTTTGCCTCCAGGTCATTCCCTTCTGGTTTAGTTGGGTTTCCCAGTGTTTGTGATGTGTCCTGACTCTGTGTGTGCATGCATGAATCCAAATTCTATCCAGCCAAAAATTTAGACTCATTCAAAAATTTTAACCACACTTGGAAGAGCAGCAGAAAGTTTACAATATTAATCTTTTGTGTGTCATAAAAGAGCTTTTTTATGGGTTTCATTAAAGCAAGGCAGACCTTCATCCGTGGGACTTTACCAGTGCAAAAATGATTTCATACTTCAGCACTATTCCCATATGTGAAAGAAATCAGTGAAAGCTGATACAAGGCAGTTTCCCAATTGCAGAGCTGCCTCTTGGGCTGGAAACATTATTTAGGTGTGTGTGATTTGGGTTGTTGCTAGCTATATCCCATAATATCTGTGTCAACACTATAAAATTAATCCCTAAGACATCAGTGTCCAGCTTGAACAGCATATGTACACCTACCTTATGTTGGCTGTGGACCCACTGATAATTTAATATCTCCCATTTTTTCAAAGCTCTGTGACCCTAACAAAGAGGTGACTTCATGTCCTGGTGTCAGGTTTACCCCAGACATATTGCAGCAATTTTCTCATGTTTTTATTGCTCAGTTGTACTCAACTGTCTCTGTATTTGCTGCATGATTACGCCTTCAGTGTCCAGATCATCAGACCTTTGCCCAAACCGGCCTGAGAATGGCCTTGCAAACATTCTGAGGAGCTGGAGTGTGTTTGATTTTCCTTGGCTTATTTGCTTTCCATTATGTGCCTTCATGGTGATAAAAACTGCTGCTGCCAACCTCAGGAGTGCTCCAGCTCTGCTGTGTGGAACACACAAAAGGAGGAATGATGTGCGGGCTGTGCTCCCAAAAACTGCCTCGTGGAGCTTCTCCCCAGAGGAGCCAAGAGGAGGGAAATGTCGACCACATAAATAGCAGGGGCTCTCCAAGAACGTGTGCTGAAATAAAAGCAGCTAAAAATAGTCTCTGGGACTAAATGTGAATCATCTGGAGAGCAACTCACAAAATTTTCTGCAGGAAAATCCTGAAAGGAGGAAGCCATGCTTTCAGAAGCAATCATGCAAGCTGGAAACAAATAAAGGCTTCCTATGAAAAACTACAGCTTCCAACATGTGTCTTGGAGAGAGCTCACACCCTGCCCTGGGTCTGCCTTCTCCAGTTGTGCTAGGGCTCAGTCTCATTCTCACTGGTGCAGGTTTTGGTTAAGTCTCCCAAGCACTGGGATTTTTATTTTCCCAGATTTTGATCCTAAAGAACCGGGACTCCAGCAAGTGGAATCAGGCTTTGTTACAACAGCCAGTCCACAGAATTTCTCTCTCCTCCAGGCAGTTTGCAGGTGCCAGAACCATGGGAAGACGGCAAAACTTTTTAAAAAATAGTGGGTTTGGTTGCACCCCTTCTTCCAGTGCAAATGCTTATCCTCACTGGCTTCCCTCAGCCATTCATTTGTCTCTCTTTGCCAGTTGTAATCTGCTGGGCTTTACCAGAGCTATTTCCAATGCAATGCCTTTAATCCCAAATTGAAAAGTCTTTGTGCACTGGGGCCTCGGTGTCCTGTGGTGAATATCTTAGATGCAGAGAGGGAGCAAGGTGGCTTCTTAGTTACCAGTAGTTAACACAACCCATTGTGGCTGATTTAATTGCCATTTATCCGTGTCTTTGTGTGCCCTGCTCGGAACTGGAAATAAGGCAGAGGATAAATAGCCATAAATAGCCGTGGTTCACTGTGGCACCAGGGGAAAGCTCAGCCATAGAGCAGCCCTGGAGTGCTCTGACAGGCATCGAGGAGCGGCTGAAGCCTTTCTGCAGGACAATGCTGGGCC